>NC_032017.1:17771245-18043816 GCF_001865875.1 Lupinus angustifolius
AGGATTTCTAGGGTTTGGAAAATGAGATTTGAGATAGTGAAGCAGGTAATGCTGTGTGTCATTCTTTGATTGGTCCATAAACAAAAATAATCATTTTAGTATCTAGTGGTATGAACAGGGTTCACCTCTCCCAATTTTGTATTCCAAACCCCTCCAATTAAAACTTGAGACATCAATTATGTATGTTAGCTCATTTTCTTAGGAAGTAACTCTGTTTTCTTGCCCTTTCATTTTTACCCTTCCCTGCTTATCCAAGCTCAAAATTGGAACCTCTTTACCCCTTCCCTTTTATCACCCTAAAGCTGGAACCAGATTTTCTCTCTCAAACTTCATTCTCACAATGGAGAACACTAATTATTGATCAAAGTATTTTTGCAAAAGCCTGGTGTTTATTTATGTCAAATTTGATTCTTCCCCATTAGTAAATTGTTTTTGGTGATGGATGATGAGAACTTGAGTGGATGCCTCACAAGGATGAATCACAATGGAGAACACTAATTATTGGTTGGGTATGGATTTTCATGTACTCTTGTTGATAATGAAGATTGCAGCAATAGAAACAAGAGTTGTATAAGATTGCAAAAATAGGAAGGAATAAATATATTTATATAGATATCAATTCAATGTAACTATGTAAGGGTAAGGATGAAACAAGAAGCACACATGGACAACTTGGGATAAAAGGGAAGGGGTAAAGAGGTTCCAGCTTTTGGGTAAACTTGTGAGATTGCAGTTTGAGACAGGAGATTTGGTTCCAGTTTTGAGTTTGGAAGAATGGGGGAAGGGTAAAAATGAAACGGCAAGCAAACAAAGTCCATTTTCCAAGAAGAACATAAACTTAGCATATTATAAACATTAACATTTTTTTATAAATATAACATTGATTAATCTTAGCACAAGCGCTTATATATTAACAATTTTTGATAAGGTAAAGGTCTTATTATGCTTAACTAGCATATAATATAATTTCACTCAAAGCAATCACACTCACATAGCTCAATACAGCATTTGATTAACTCAAAACAAGCAAGGGCAGCACAAATTTGGGTGCAAACAATGGTGCATTGGTCATTCATAAAAGCACAAGTCTGCAGCAGACACATGCCACAACAGTTATTAGCCAATCGACCACAACAAGTGGAAGCAGCCTTCTGCAATAGTCCTTCAGATGGTTTTGCTTCTTTTATTGCTGGTGGAATGTTCTCAGCAGTTGCTTTCATGTCACCAAATCCAAGACCCATGCCTCCAAGGAATAACTTCTGACCGTTAAGATCAAATCTTTGGAGGCTAAATCTGCTGTATACCTGTTTTGAAGGAACATAGGGAATTGGACACATGCAAATGGGAAATGGAACTATGTTACAAAGTTTTAAATTGCAGTCATGGTTGCTATTACATTGTGTTTATCGCAATTTCAGATAATTATAGGAAAATGCGGTTAATACAGTTGCAATCACAGTTGATCTGGTTGCAGAGGCAACCAAAACCATAACATTGCGGTCTCAATTGCAATTGTGGACCACAATTTAAAACCTTTACTTTGATATTTTAACAAGTAGAGGGAATTAATTTTTTTTGTTCTTATTTTACTAAATTCGAAGGCAAAGGTCTACCTTTTGTATGAGAAATGGTTCAGGTTGAGGTGCCTTCTTTCCTTCATCTTTCTCCACAAGAACCATGCAGGTATACTCTGACGTAACTTTGTTTTGAGTGCTCAATTCAATAACCTATTAGGAAGAAGTTTAGCACTTGCTTACAGATGAGTGGTGCAGCAACAGACATAAAATACTGTGACTACTTGAAGACATCAATACAATGCTATACCTAAGTAAAATTCCAAACTTATCCTAGTATACTTGTTGATTTTATAACAGGGGAAAGAAAGCAAAGCAAGGTCTTGCCACATGTCACAATTTACTAATCTAGAATATATATGGCACTCTAATAGCAGACACATTGTCCAAAACATCTCACTTTTTATTCCAGCTTAACTGACCCGACTCTACCTGTAACTCTGTTAGTGAGCGTAAGATCACACATCACTATCACTTTGATTGAAATAAAAGCTTAAATGTATTCGTCTATATAATTTTCCATTTTCATCTTTCTTGGTTTCTTTTTCAAGGAAAAAACCAATTTACATAAATGTACAGACCTTCTCTTCCAGCTCTTCACTTCCTAATAACCATGCATCCGCAGTGACAAAGTCTATATGTCTCTTTGAAAGGACCTGGAGAGAATACCAAATTTTGAATCAGGCCTAATTTAAGAGCATAGTCAAGTACGCATTCAGCAATCACACTATTAAATGTATCTACAACCATAGCTACATGGTAAGTGTTACCAGTTCTGGTGCACAGTTCTATGTACTTCGTCAGTTTTTACATTATTATTACAAGAATTTTATGACGAACCCAATATATGCAGTACGTGAAATTTGATACGTGGTATGCAGGCTAAATGAGGGAAACTTGTAACTATGCCTACAACATAAATTAATCTGAAACTTACCAAATTTTGATTTGCAATACTACGAAACACATATCACATGTCTATGGAAGAAATCAATATACATGGGACCAATGTATGTTTTGACTTACAAGTGTTTTAAGGGTTTAAGAATTGGAATGCACATGTAGATGCAACATAGATTTGTCAAAGAATTACTAAAAGACCATCAATTTTTAGCGTTTGTCCATTTCCCAACCCAACACAATAGAGTGCTGACTGCTGAGTGAAGTACGTAAGTAAAGAGAGAATTACTCAAAATGTAACAGCAGTACAGACAGTTGGTGCCTGAATCTGGTAACATATGGTGTGAATAAGTGTGATGATACTGGTGAACAAGTGGCTTTGCTCGCGAGCCGCGTTGTAATATTCAGTTCCTATTTGCTAAGATTGGATAAATTACGAAACTCAACCAAATGCAAAAAATAGATAGTAGTTAAGCCTTACAGTAGAGAAATTACATTACTTAGTTGTGTATCCTTTTCTCTTTTCACTTTAAGGTCCACTACAAAGTTGGTCATATCGGCCAAAGTGCCAGTAACTTTAACTGATTCAGGAAAAGTTCCACTGTATCTTCCCGATATGATCAACAGACTTCCCAATGATAGGTCCGGAATATGACTTGGGAATAACTGCAATAATCAGAACACAGTTTAGTCTATATGTGCTAACAAAAACATCAAACACATAAATATGTAAAAATGATCTTTAAGTAAACTAGATCATTAGAGCACAAGATTCCAGTTATAATTAAGATGAAACATCTCTGGTTATGTACCACCTGTGAATCAAGATCTTCTATAGTTTCCATAGTTATATCAGAAGCTATGACTGATGATGCAGTAATGAATAGCCTTTGCATTCGAAAGTCAATTGAATCTGGACAAGGATGAAATTCAAGAGATTAATAAATCTCCATATATAGATGACTTAGCAATTGCTTCTGTTTCTCATACAAAGAAATATAAAATGGGCAACTTCTGCAAAACCTGAATGCTTGAGGTTTGGTGCCAATGTAACCCCAATCATACATCTAACACATTAGAAGCATAAAAACAGGATTTTCAAAAAGAAAAAGGACTTGTGGTTTATCTGTACACTGATTAACACTTAACAAGAAATCTTTCTATTTAAGCAGAATAAGAAATCTTTCTATTAAGCTTCAAACCTATGCAACTTCAAGCTGCAATGTTAGTTGACTGGGCAAGGAAAGTTGCTGACCTAAATCATGAGCGGCATCATAGTGACCCCTCCCAATTTGTGCCAGCATTTGCAGGAAGTAGTGATTACAATGTAAACCTGAAAAATTCAAGTTACAAAACATAGATACTCCAAAAATCAGTTGGATGAATAATGTTGCAACAAGTAAAAAGATATATGTTAAATAGTATTGCCAATAATTGGGGTTTAGATAGTGGGGTTCAGTATTTGGGAGATTTTTAGAAGTGTTAAATGGCATTTGGCATTAGCAGCAAGAACAGATTGGGTGTGTCACTGACTAAAAACATATTATGATAAAAGGTAATTGACGAACACACATTCTTACTTCTTTTTTTTCGTTCAAAAGTTTAGGGGAGAGAAGGTTGCCTCATTCCAAAGTCAAGGCATTGCCAAAGACTAACAAAGGCACTTAATACAAATGGATTATAAATGGACTACAACATACGACAAGGATGCAATATATCACAAACAAGTGACTGGGCAAAGAAAGATGCCAAACTCAATACCTTGTCGTCAATGTTGTTAGATCCTATCATTTGAGCCAACCCTTGTTGGCACTTTTTTTTGGGGTACATAAGTTCTTACTGTCGTTTATTCTTAAACACAGTGAAACCTAATTTTGAGCAGCTTCATCTTGAGAAACTAACCAGAATGCCAAAGCATTTGTTCAACTAATTATTGGCATACATAAACGAAGTTTGTAAACATGCCTAAAATCTAAATCAAGTTTCAAAATATTTTGGCTACTTAAGACATCAGCTCAAGTAAGCAAAACACTTAGAAAGGTTGAAATGTCAGAATAACATTGCTAAATTATTGGTATCACAGACTATTTTCTTAAGATTACAAGAGAAGAGGCTGTTAGAATCCACACCTATGCCTAAAGTACATATGCGAGGTGTACGAACTGATTGCCCACTTGTGACACAACTTTTCACAAAATTGCATATCTCCCTTTCGTCCTCAACAGCACCATCAGTAATGAGAAAAATAAGAGGGATTGATTCCATCGACTTCTGGAATAGCTTCATTGCCTAAGGTAGAGCACAATATTAAATAAGAAAACAAAACAAATGTACATGTTAAGGATTCAGCATCCACAAGTTGTGTGATAAACAAGTTATTAAAAATTGCATAGAGATTGCTAGTTATCAAAAGTCAATTAAAGCATACCATACCAGCAATTTGTCTACCTTTTAGCTCTACGATTAACATTGCTAGAAGATAAACTAAGGATGCAACACTGGAAAACAAATAAGGCATATGATATACTGAAAGCTAGAAAAGTGCCAAAGGATAAGTGCTGTTCTTATGGTTGGAGAGTTGTAGCCATAAGAATCCATATGGAGATTCCAAGACAACTAGGAAGGAGAATGCCAGATAAATAAGTAGGAACTAATTCTTCGCATGGTTTCAAATTTGATGTGATAAATAATAAAATCCAAGACATGACAAAATAGTATTAGCCTTTTCATCTCCTCTTCTTAGATGTAAAAATACCTTCATAGTGCAGTTGAATTGAGAAACCAGAAGTAACAGAAATGTTTTAATTAACAATCCATGAAATAAGAGCATAATATTTTGCACCTCCTGTAGAAAATGTCAACTAATAAGAAGTACCTTAGTCAGGGGAAGGAAGATGTTTGTACCACCATTTGCAATAAAAGTAGCGTCAACCCACTTGCTAGCTTTTAGAATTGCTTGCTCGGTAGCTAATTCGATCGATTGGGACCATAAGTTGACCTCTCCATTGAAAGCTATAATGTTAAATGTATCTTGTGAATTTAGTTGAGAGATTGATGTCAGTAGTGCATTCTTTATGTTTTCAAGAGGACTTCCCTTCATGCTTGCACTTATATCTACTACAAACACCACATCCTTTCTAAAAACCTATTAAGTGATTGTAACAGAATGCAACATTAAAAAAATTGCAAAAAAGGCATAGATAAGACTTTGCTTGAAAAATAAAGGCAGGTTGATTTAAACAAAGATGACTATAATAACCCTTTGAACTAATTTGCTCCCATACAATTTTCCCTTGTTCCATAAGTTTCTTATTACTTTAACCATTACATTATGTTTACAAATATAAATATCATTCTACTCTGACAAACAATTACTCTTTTGGTTGAAATTGTTCTTGCTTAGCCGAGGCATCACAAAGAACAGGCAGATCCATCTTATTTGTACATATATGGAGAAGAGAAACAGAGACAGGTTATGTAAAAGCTGCAAGATTAACCCTTCGATGCATTCATCTTACATAAATAAATAAAACTTCATCTCTATCCTACCTTAAGCAGTCATAACTCATAAGTAAAGCGTACTTTAAAAAGAAAATATTGACATCATAATGTTGCAAACAAACCTTTCTATCCTCGTCATTTCCCGGGTAGAGATATAAGCAAAACATCTCTCTATCATCAAAATCACGCAGGTATGGAGATTGCAAGAGCACCCCACCAAATATATCAGTTGAAGAAACCTGTAACAGCGCCATTCAGTTAAGCTTAATAATGTCTCACTATTGCATACATAGTAGGTAGTCTGATTCATAATTCACAGAATTCTAAATGTCTACGGTACATAATCCACTAATTATTCATTTTAAAAAAATCTATGGTTCAAGGACTTACAGTGTATGAGAAACTAAAGTCTGTACTTGACCAGGCTGGAACTTCTGCTTCATATGATAAACTTAATTTTCCAGCTTGGCGCACTAGTCCCTGGAAAGTTGTGAAGATAATGATTAGTTTATGTCTAATAGGCTAAACTGAACTTTGTAATAGAAAAATAGGTTTTACCTTAAGAGGATGACTGGTGGTTTTGCATAACACTTCTGTTGCAGCACCAGAATTCACTTCCAAAATTATCTTTTCTTTCTTAGAAATTCTTTTTCCAACAGGTGTGACATATGAAGGAAAGCTGAAAGGAACACTAAGGGAGAACTGGCCATTATGAAATAATATTTTCTGACTCCATCTGATCTTAATTGAGAAGATAGAGCCTCCTCTTAACTGCAAGACAAGACTTTAAAATAATTATGATATACAAACTTTCAGTGCTGAGGTGAGATTAATCTGTTTTGTATGTATAATAAACCTGTGGAATCTTAATGGTGTATATTTGGCTTTTCAAAAAGTATCCGTCTTTAGCTTTGGCCACTTTATCCTTATCCTTTTCATCCTTTAAAGAGAGCAGTTCAGTATGATAAGATTTTTCAGCATCAACAACCTCGAGACCTAGAAGTGAACCCTGTTAGCCACATCATATTTAACTTGAGAATTCATGAAACAAACTGCAATAGTTGCAGGGAATATCGGTATGCAATGCCATCAACCATCAAAGCATCATGAAATAAAAGAAGGTAAAACAGGGATACATCCCATATTGTCCACCATGACCAATTATCAATGATGCAACATTACCAATTAAGGAAGTCAAATTAATATTTATTGCACAAACACATCTTGATGATGATGCTGACACAACAGGAAAAATGATTTATTCAAGTTATTCATTGGTGATTAGATAATTCAATTGTGACATCATACAACATGCAGAAATAAGGCATTCGGGGTGACCAGTAGCCAGGGACTTATAATTTGCACAAGGTCAAATTTACTAGCACAAAACATAACCTTAGATTGAAGGCTCATACCTAGAAATCATATTTACAAAATTTCAATAACAAAATCTATGTATTCTACACTATACTCTTCAAATTAATGCAATCAATATTTTTGAAGTATATGAAATTATGGGTTATTTAATTACATTTTTTTTATAAATGTTCAATTTCAAAGTAACAAAATATCAACTATATTTCGCTAAAGCCGCAATTCCATGTACTATTCTGGAAAACTCATGGTATAGTGAGAGGTCATACGCAAAACTCAAACCCATGTCTTACTTAAAGGAAACATACATGTAATACTTCAACCAAATATCAACCATTTGTTCTACAAAATATCAACCGTTGGATCAATAAAAATTATTTTATATAAATTTAGTGGTGTACAAATATAGATATATGTTAACCCCTCCCCTTTAATTAATCGTAATTAAGCAAAAATCTCACGGCAAATTAATTTTTTTATCTCCTTTACCAAGAAGAAGTACTTTTAACTTGATGAACTTGTTTCTTCTCTGCTTTTATTTTTTAATCTTTGCTGACATAATGTTTTTATCTGACTTGATATTGAAACTGAAACTAAACAACGATTTCAACTAAACTCATCCCTAACTTAACGTTCAAAATTAAACATGTTAGTATTACATGAATGAAAGGAAAACAAGACTTCGGTACTTACCTGTTCTCCCATGGGTATAGCAACCTGACAATCACACTTGCTACTCCCCGTCACGCAATGCACGCGCCACGTTCCCATCACCGTTACAAACGCCGTATCCAAACAGCACTCAACTTCCATGGCTACTCCGTGGAGCTGCAGCGGTATCAGCGCCGGTGGCTCACACCGTCCAAGCACGTACGGCTGGTAGCTCCGAATGTCCGGGTTCTCAACAGTCTCCGGATCAGTTATCACCGCGTAACACATCGGCGCCGTAGGTAAGTACTCCTCCGGTGACCGGGACATTGCCGGCGCCGGAGTTGGCGCCGATCCTTTTTCGTAGTAAATTCGCTTTGATAGATTGAGTCCAAATGCGATGGAGCTGGAAAACTGGTCCGCCATGGTTAACGACGGCGAAGAGGTTTCCGGCGAGTTTAGAGAGAAAGAGTTAGAAGGTTTTGAGATAAAGTTGTATGAGAAAGTGATAAAAAAAGGTGCATTAATAAGGAGCTGAAAGAAGGTGAGTGATTTGAATAACAGTTGAATCATAAATAAAAAAGTAAAATAACAGAACAGTGGAGAAGACGAACAGTTAATTATGTCTACATTTATGAATGTGAATCGAATATTTGACATTTTAGTTTCCGATTATAGGTATTGCTTTACCTTATGTTAACCTATTGATAAAAAATGTCTATTATTTACTTATTGTATTAGGGGGAAATAATTTTATTTATAAGAAGAATGTTAGAAAGTGTAATTAGATTGTTGAAGGTAGTTTAAATAATAGCTTTATATTTATATCACTTTATTGACTGTCTAAAAGATTATAAAAAATATATCATTTTTAATATATGTATGATCAATACTATGTTATTTTATTTACATTAAAATCACTTGTCTAAAAAATCAAATCCATTAAAGCTTGTGCTTTCGTGTTAAGTTTAATATCATGTGGAACCTTTATAATAATATGGGTAACACCCAGCTTTTAAACTGAGTTTCGGAATATAGTCAAACTTAATTATATGGAACGTTCAAAGTTTAACTTAATCTTAGTATTAAACTACATGCAAGTGTCTATTTTAAGAATGTTACACTTCATAGGTCTATTTATTATTGTGAAGAATGTGAATACAAATAGTAATGTAAAGATGAAAATATCAGAGTGATAGTTTGGGTCATAAATTCAAGTATTTGAATGTGAGATTATTTTATAACTTAAAAAAAATTTATTTTAGAAATAATTTAAAACTTACATCATTAGATTTTTTTAATATAATATATCATTATTTATAGTGGTGTAAGACCTCACTATATCTCGAATGTCGATGATTCGATTCTTGGGAACGACACTTGTTAGAATGGGCAATCACAAACCTTACAAAAGATTAGTTTCTTACCAAAAAATACGAAGGAAAACCCTTATTAATATAAAAAATATCACCATCTACTCAAGTACTCCCTATACATGAGAGGATTTAGTTTCATTTAACTCTTTCCCCATATTGATTAACTCTTCCCCATTTGTAAAGCAAATCTCTTTCCCTATATTTTTAGAAAAAAATTGTTTATCTTTAACTATAGTGAATATGGTGACTAATTTAAACTATAATTTCTAATTTATAAGCATTAAGCAACTATACTTTGCCTACAAGAAAAGTAGGAAACAGCTTAGGTTATGAGACAGCAGAACCATATTAGGGTAAATATGTAATCTAACATATGATCATATTTATAACATTTTTCTAAGTACGAACAGTATTTAAGAGATAGCGGAAAGTTAGGGTAGTGATTTTGTGGAAAGTAGAAACATCAGCATTTAAGTGTAGTTACTAATGATGTTTTGATATGATTATGAGGTTTTCTTTACGTATGGAGGTAGCACGTTGTCTTTATAAAATCTTAGAGTGGATATGAAAATGAATGCCAATAAATCCTGCAATAGTTGCAGGGAATATCGGTATGCAATGCCATCAACCATCAAAGCATCATGAAATAAAAGAAGGTAAAACAGGGATACATCCCATATTGTCCACCATGACCAATTATCAATGATGCAACATTACCAATTAAGGAAGTCAAATTAATATTTATTGCACAAACACATCTTGATGATGATGCTGACACAACAGGAAAAATGATTTATTCAAGTTATTCATTGGTGATTAGATAATTCAATTGTGACATCATACAACATGCAGAAATAAGGCATTCGGGGTGACCAGTAGCCAGGGACTTATAATTTGCACAAGGTCAAATTTACTAGCACAAAACATAACCTTAGATTGAAGGCTCATACCTAGAAATCATATTTACAAAATTTCAATAACAAAATCTATGTATTCTACACTATACTCTTCAAATTAATGCAATCAATATTTTTGAAGTATATGAAATTATGGGTTATTTAATTACATTTTTTTTATAAATGTTCAATTTCAAAGTAACAAAATATCAACTATATTTCGCTAAAGCCGCAATTCCATGTACTATTCTGGAAAACTCATGGTATAGTGAGAGGTCATACGCAAAACTCAAACCCATGTCTTACTTAAAGGAAACATACATGTAATACTTCAACCAAATATCAACCATTTGTTCTACAAAATATCAACCGTTGGATCAATAAAAATTATTTTATATAAATTTAGTGGTGTACAAATATAGATATATGTTAACCCCTCCCCTTTAATTAATCGTAATTAAGCAAAAATCTCACGGCAAATTAATTTTTTTATCTCCTTTACCAAGAAGAAGTACTTTTAACTTGATGAACTTGTTTCTTCTCTGCTTTTATTTTTTAATCTTTGCTGACATAATGTTTTTATCTGACTTGATATTGAAACTGAAACTAAACAACGATTTCAACTAAACTCATCCCTAACTTAACGTTCAAAATTAAACATGTTAGTATTACATGAATGAAAGGAAAACAAGACTTCGGTACTTACCTGTTCTCCCATGGGTATAGCAACCTGACAATCACACTTGCTACTCCCCGTCACGCAATGCACGCGCCACGTTCCCATCACCGTTACAAACGCCGTATCCAAACAGCACTCAACTTCCATGGCTACTCCGTGGAGCTGCAGCGGTATCAGCGCCGGTGGCTCACACCGTCCAAGCACGTACGGCTGGTAGCTCCGAATGTCCGGGTTCTCAACAGTCTCCGGATCAGTTATCACCGCGTAACACATCGGCGCCGTAGGTAAGTACTCCTCCGGTGACCGGGACATTGCCGGCGCCGGAGTTGGCGCCGATCCTTTTTCGTAGTAAATTCGCTTTGATAGATTGAGTCCAAATGCGATGGAGCTGGAAAACTGGTCCGCCATGGTTAACGACGGCGAAGAGGTTTCCGGCGAGTTTAGAGAGAAAGAGTTAGAAGGTTTTGAGATAAAGTTGTATGAGAAAGTGATAAAAAAAGGTGCATTAATAAGGAGCTGAAAGAAGGTGAGTGATTTGAATAACAGTTGAATCATAAATAAAAAAGTAAAATAACAGAACAGTGGAGAAGACGAACAGTTAATTATGTCTACATTTATGAATGTGAATCGAATATTTGACATTTTAGTTTCCGATTATAGGTATTGCTTTACCTTATGTTAACCTATTGATAAAAAATGTCTATTATTTACTTATTGTATTAGGGGGAAATAATTTTATTTATAAGAAGAATGTTAGAAAGTGTAATTAGATTGTTGAAGGTAGTTTAAATAATAGCTTTATATTTATATCACTTTATTGACTGTCTAAAAGATTATAAAAAATATATCATTTTTAATATATGTATGATCAATACTATGTTATTTTATTTACATTAAAATCACTTGTCTAAAAAATCAAATCCATTAAAGCTTGTGCTTTCGTGTTAAGTTTAATATCATGTGGAACCTTTATAATAATATGGGTAACACCCAGCTTTTAAACTGAGTTTCGGAATATAGTCAAACTTAATTATATGGAACGTTCAAAGTTTAACTTAATCTTAGTATTAAACTACATGCAAGTGTCTATTTTAAGAATGTTACACTTCATAGGTCTATTTATTATTGTGAAGAATGTGAATACAAATAGTAATGTAAAGATGAAAATATCAGAGTGATAGTTTGGGTCATAAATTCAAGTATTTGAATGTGAGATTATTTTATAACTTAAAAAAAATTTATTTTAGAAATAATTTAAAACTTACATCATTAGATTTTTTTAATATAATATATCATTATTTATAGTGGTGTAAGACCTCACTATATCTCGAATGTCGATGATTCGATTCTTGGGAACGACACTTGTTAGAATGGGCAATCACAAACCTTACAAAAGATTAGTTTCTTACCAAAAAATACGAAGGAAAACCCTTATTAATATAAAAAATATCACCATCTACTCAAGTACTCCCTATACATGAGAGGATTTAGTTTCATTTAACTCTTTCCCCATATTGATTAACTCTTCCCCATTTGTAAAGCAAATCTCTTTCCCTATATTTTTAGAAAAAAATTGTTTATCTTTAACTATAGTGAATATGGTGACTAATTTAAACTATAATTTCTAATTTATAAGCATTAAGCAACTATACTTTGCCTACAAGAAAAGTAGGAAACAGCTTAGGTTATGAGACAGCAGAACCATATTAGGGTAAATATGTAATCTAACATATGATCATATTTATAACATTTTTCTAAGTACGAACAGTATTTAAGAGATAGCGGAAAGTTAGGGTAGTGATTTTGTGGAAAGTAGAAACATCAGCATTTAAGTGTAGTTACTAATGATGTTTTGATATGATTATGAGGTTTTCTTTACGTATGGAGGTAGCACGTTGTCTTTATAAAATCTTAGAGTGGATATGAAAATGAATGCCAATAAATCAAGCACAGCATGTGTGGTCCCATATATATGGATGTCTTTTCATCTTCTTTAGTGCCTGTCATTGTTAGATGATCGGGAACACAAGACGATAGTTTAGTGATGTAAGACCATATTAAATTTCTAAAATAATCAAAAAATATTAAATGTTTGATCCCTTAAATGATATTTGTTAAAAAAAGTAGTCAGTAGTTAATTATCTAAAAGGTGAGAGAATATCTTCATATAGTCAAAAAAATTTACTTACATTAAATATTTATCACATAACTTTGCTTTATTATAATTCTAGTTTATTACTAGAAAATAAATTTTTTTGTGAAGGGCGATTGTTAAAAGAAGTGAAAATATAAAATTTATATGGAAAATGGTGAAAATAAAGTGTTGAGAAATGATGTATTTTGTTTTGCAATATAAAATTACTTTTTCTTCAATAATTGATGCAACATGATATTACATTTTCTTTCATTTTATCTTCTTGGGCTCCACGTGTCTAGGTTTTTACACTTTATGATTCAAGTTTTACCAATGACCAAATACATTTTAACACGAAGAATATATAACTCCTGTTCAGATGCTTTATGTGATTTTGTATTTTGTTCTTCATAAAACTTAATTTTGCTAAGTTCATAATTTGTCACTGACCAAAAACTCACATAATTTATAAAAATGTTTATTTTTCTCCAATAAAAGTTTCTTTATAATCCAGGCTAATTATCCAAACAGATTTAGATTATAAAATAAGTTTATAATCCAAAAATAAGAAATAAAATCTATACCAAACCTAAGATAATTCAGCTATGAGTCCCCGAGATTTCAAACTTAGGATTATTCCGTTATGAGTCCCTAATAACTCAAACTTAAGAGTAGAACATTATTTTAGACCAAGGTTTGTCAACCATACAATATAAGCACTTATTTTTCATTGTAAAAAAAATATTATTTAGTTAATTTTAGATAAAATGAAAGTCACACTCATCAAGTTTCTTCCACAAAAGCTGATCCTGTTTGGGATTTGCTTGACCTAAAATGTGTAGAATGTGAGAAATCCACAAATTAAGTTCCCAAACGGATCCTAGCTCCTAAGCCTTGTAATAAGAGGGAACACATTTCATGTCCATAATATTTTATCGCTCCATGTGTCATGAGAAGTGATTGATCAGAAAAATATTTAATAATTAATTTTTAACTTTAACATATTTTTTTAACAATTATAACCTATGACACATGAAGTGATACAAAATGTGGAAAAAAAAGATGTGATTCATAATAAAACCACTTGATAATTATAGGTTGTGAAGCTGTATAAATAATAATGTTTGTTGATAGTTATATTTCATCATCAGTTTGTATATTTTCCAACAAATGATTTTCTTAATGTATGCATGGGATATATTTTAAATTATTCAATAAATTAACAGTCATAATTGATCTATATATTAAATTATACATGTTAATAAAAATTTATTTGTCAATTTTAATGTTAATTTATCAGTTTTGAATAAATTAAGATTTCTTACTGAAAGACCCTATTTATAAGAGTCTTGATTCTTTATAAACCTTATAATCTATTTACTAGTTAGTTTTTCATATGAATAGAAATATTTAAAAGTCATTAAATACACTTAGTTTTCTCATTCTATGGGAAAAGCCAACTCATATTTACATCTTTCGATCACAATCAAATAATCTTCAAATTCAAGTGTTAGAGTACAAAAAATCAATTGAGTGGACCACGTGTCTTTAAGAGTTTGAGTGATATATAAAGCCACGCTGGTCCTACAAGCAACCATCGGGATAAGGATCTACTGTCCCAAATTCTGTCGCAGACCAATTCTATTATGACACGCCAGTTAAAAAAATTAAATATTCATAACTTTATCAATTTTGCTTTATTATGATTGGACATGGACGTAGTTGGAAACAAGGTTGGGGACAACAGATCCCCATCCCAACCATCGATGTGTCCCTTCTAGAGCAATGATGTGAAGAGCAATATGAACCATGATTTCAATTATTGTGTTCAACAGAAGAAAGGAAAAATCATTGTCGTTTCAATCCATGTATGTGTAATCTTCATTTTTGTTCCTTCTCTATCATTGTCAAGCTCTTTGAATAAACAGTTTTCCCATATAAGATGAAAATTCCCTTGTCTTAAAGGGCCAACGTAACATGGCTTTCTAGCCATATACCATAGATGATAATTTTTCCATATTCATTATATTTAGAGATTGTTGACAAAAATGAAATTTATGGTGCATACAACATCATAACAAATATCATCACTGGTCATGGAAATCCTTTCCATTTTTTGTACATTTTCTTTTTGTCACGTTCAATATATTTTGATCTAACCACAAACATCCATCATGGGATGAAATATGTGGGTTTGGAACATTCAACTCACACACTAGTGGGTTTTTTATAAAAGAAAGACTCAAATTTAAATATCTATCAATTTTTTAACAAAACATTAATTGAATTTTTTGTATATAGATAAATCATTTAAGGAATAATAAATGAAGAGAAAATGAGTTCGAGTAGGATTAATATAATTCAGCCTAATATGAAGATTCATCTTACATGAAGGAATCAGTTCATGTGAAACTCAACCAATCAAACCTTGATTAGTTGAAAACTTAATCTAATCAACATTATTTAGATTGAGTTAAGCACAAGCCTTGTTAGTTTCACTCATATCCCTTATTGTTATGTTGTTGTTTTTAGCTCCCATCCCACTAGTAATGATAAATCATGGATGTCTATATACATTTTGTATGAAGTGACTGTAAAGTTATATTTAGATTTCTAATTCTTTTGTAATAATAAATCTATAATCACTTGCTTATCATATTGTAGTCTCATCCTACTTAGACCTTATGATTACAACCTCTTGGAGGCTGCCTTAGAATTAGGATCGTTTTAGCTTGAAGTCTTGAGCTTTTTAAACTATAATTCATTTTTGGTGAATTGTGTGAATTTGGGGTTGTTTTGGTGAGAGAAATGGAAAAGATTAGGAGGGGGAAGGGCCACAAGTATGGAAGCTTGATAAGCTATGAGGTTCGCCACAAGCAAGGAAGCTCGATAAGAACTTGTAAATGGTGGTCACGACCAACCTAGGTTTAGGAGAAGTGCTCTCAACTAAAACAATTCAAAATTATTCAAAATTCAACTTAACTTTATTAATGAATAAACAAAATTATAAATAGGCAGATTTGCCTTGCTGAAAGGATAAAGATAAGATTTAATTTAACAAATTGAAATTTTAAGATAAAATCCTAACTAACATGACCATAACTAACATAATCCTAACAAGCTTAAACTAATTTGATCTAATCAATTTCGGTTGGATTGAGTTCTTGAAGATTTGAATTTGAATTAGCCTTGAAAATTCCTCTAATTGATCTGACCGAATTAATCATAGAATTTCCTTGCTTGAGTGGACTTGGTCATATTCTCTTCATCCCTTAAGTATAGCCACAAGTTGGTTCTGAAATTGTTACATTGTTCCTATTTTCATGCCACCTTGTTTATGCTACACCACTTAGCCACTACTATGCCAAATTACAAGGAAATAAATAATTTGCCAATCCCCAAAATACATCAAATTAAATACTAAAATACTTGAATGGAAAAAAAAACATAAATCCTAAGACTACATAAGAATTAAATTATCATTTATTAATAACAATGCAAATAAAATAAACCTAACTATGCTATGAATTCTTCACAAGAACATGACCTCCAAAAATCATAGGTCGCCCCCCTTGGTTTACATCACCTTATATATTTTCAAATTTGATAGGTGAACAATATAGTGATATATGGAGTAACAAAATGTGTCACTTATTTAATATGATTGATTAAAATAAACATATTTAAGTTAAAATTTTAAATAATTTTTTAATAAATGATATATGGAGTAACATTTTTTTGGAACATAAAATGTACACGGCAATAACAACCCCAAATATAAAAGAGGGGGATTCACTAACTCGTGCAGTAAGTTGGAAAAAACATATTCAACATCTTAGTCATTCGTTCTATAAAAATCTAATGATTCACATCTATTGACTAATTCAAATCACGTTAACCATTGAATTTTCATAGAATTGATGAATACAATGTGAAGTGAATTTTTCTACTTACTCTAGAGTATATATATTCCCTCAATATAAAAATTGGTCCGTTCAATTAGGGGTGAGCATGCGTCGGGTAAGGCTTGTCCTTTAGTCGACCCTAAATATTGGCAGAGTTATTTTTTTAAACCCGAACTGGCCCTAGACTTGGTCCCAAATATCGATTGAGACAATATTCGAATCTGACCTAGACCCGATTAAATATAATGCACATATCTTTTAGATAAAATATTCTCAATATTTTACTTATTATTCTAGATGTGTAATTTGACATATGAAATGATATATGTATAAAGTATTCTCGAGTCGGAACATGCTTTACTTGACTCTAAATATTACCCGTGTCTAATTTTTGAATCGAAACTCATCCCTAAACCTAATAAGACCTAGCCCTATTTAGATATAATCATAATCGGACCAAACTAGATGAACAAAGAGGATGGTCGGATCCTACTCACCCTTACCATCAATTATTGAAAGATAGATGTTGGGACAAAGATTAGATTACTGTGGGTACCCCTCAACCTACCACCGTTTATGTCATTGAAAATGTGATACCATAGTTTTCTGTTCTCGAGTATTCACTTCTGGTGTTTTCGGACACTTTTACTTTTGCTACCTCTCTATCTGCTACGTGTACTTTTACCCGTAAAAATGCGAAAATCATCATATATAATATATAATATATAATAATTAAAAAACAAACTCTCGCTGCTATTGCCTAATCCAGAATCAACGAAAAACTGCGCAATCGTTCGTATTATTTTTTCCTCAACAGAATAAAATAAACTTTAACGAATATTCCAATTAGTTAAATGCTTCAGTATAATAATAATAATAATCTGTGATTCATTCGGAGCCAATTATTTATGTTTCATCGATTCAATTTCAATTCCCTCTAAAATCACGTTCTTAAGGTTTGTTTATTTTCTCCGTTTTCTTCTGATTATCGAGTTTTAGGGTGTTGGGTTTTGTTTTTTCCCTAATTGTCTTTGTTCAATTAATTGAATTGATCATTGATTTTTTGATATTTTTAATTGGTTGGTCGATTGAATTGATGTTCAATGTTTCAGTTCCATTGTCAACTGGAATCGTCGAATTTAACCAATCCAATGAATTTCCCTTTTGAATAATGTAGAAAAGCTACAAAAAATTGACATCAATTTTTGTGTACATGATTTTTGCTTATCGTAATTTGAACTCCAGTTGATTAAAAAACTCATAGTTACATGGTTGGAGTACCTGTTGTGAATGCATTACCGATTCTAAGTCGGTTCCTCACTTCTTACATTATTATTACAAAAGACTTATTATTACAAAAGACTTATTTTATATGGAACTCGATAGTCCAACCCGATATACGATAATTAAATTAGAGAAGTAACTAGGAAAAACATAGTTTTTGTTAGATTTGGATTGGTAATTGAATGATTTGACGTTAGCTTACATTTGGAAATTCTATCACTGTTTTATTGTAATGAACCATCACTAATTGTTTTTAATTTGGAATTGTTGATATAGGATAGTAAAATAATGGTAACTGCAACCATGGCTACTGCAGCAAGTGCAGCTGCTATTTTGTACTACACATTGAATAGGAAGCTTCAGTCTAGCAAGATTGATGATGAAGAACATACCACAGATGCACAAACCAATGCGCCTTTAGGTACTGACCGTGTTTCTCATAGATTAATCCAAGCCCCTGGTACCTGGTTTGAGACAATTTCAACGTTATCAGAGACTCTTAGGTTCACCTATTCAGAAACACTTGGGAAATGGCCCATTGGAGATTTGGCATTTGGTATAAGCTTTCTTCTCAAGAGTCAGGTAATGAATGGCACATGGGGATTTTGCTTCTTTATGTGTGGTCCCTCGTTTTTTTGGTTACAACTAAGGGTATGTCCCACCTTATGAGTAAAGACTAATCATTTTGGGGTATATGATTGTCCTCCCAACAAGTGTCACTCAATCGTTCCTAGACCTTTTGGTCTACCTAAGGCCTTATACTACTAAACCAACATTTTGATGGTTGTGGTCCCTGGTTTTAAGCAACTAAAAAGAGATAAAAATACTGTGAAGTATTGGGGCAATTTAGTAAAGTAGCTTCTAAGAGTGGAATATTAGGATATAGAATTAGGAAAGGTGGGTGCATGTTTTTAAGGCAGAACTATAATTGAATGGTTTGAAGACCAATTTACTCCTTATCATGCAATAAAAAAACTATGGTCTTTGAAGAAATAATGTAATGTTTGGACAGCAGTGTTATACCTTATATTATCTCTTAATTTATCCAAATATATTTGGGGCAATTTAGTTTTTTAAGGATCCTCAACTTCAGAGCAGGGGATTGAGTTCATATTTTCAATTTTTGAGTTTCTGCTGCTATCATGTTCAATGTCATATTCGATTGTTTTTGGATTTTATGTTTTACAAGATATACTTGCTGTTTCTACTTTCAAGGAGAGTAAGGTGGTAAAGTAGGTTGAATAATGGAATATCAATATGAATCCCAATTGAACTTCAACCCTGAAATATTTCACATGGTCCATGCAACAATATATATTTTTCTATTGATTTAAATCATATATTAATCTATTTTTAACGATAAATCATTTTCATGACATCCTTGGAAAACACAATCTTGATTTTTTAGCCTGTACTTTTGCATTTCATCATGTATCTGCTTTTTAAATGCTTAAGCTTGGATGTTAATATTATGTTAGTTTTAGATTTTGGACCCTCTAAAATCAATAGGACCTGCCCAAAATCATTTTTGACACTTTGTAGTTGAAGTAACTCAGGAGTAGCTTTTGCAGTGAAGAAATTTGTTTTTAAGATGGGACCTAGTAGTTTTCCAAAAAGGCCATATAACAATTCCAAAACAATGATCAAATGTAAGAAGTTGGACCTTGTCATTTTCTAGACATATCCCTAAATTATACTGCAAAAGTAATCATACTCTATAATACCCAAACAAATGGAAAATTCTGAAATCATTTCTTTTACAGTCTAATCCAAATGAACCCCAATTTACTACACTATTGATATTCACAGAACATTAGCTTTGTGTTTGACCTGCAAAATGGCTTTGTATTTTGCAGTTTTCATGCTTCCTTCTTTATTTTCATTCCTTGTTTTCAAATGTTAAGGTTTCCGGGGTATACTTTGCAGGGAAACTATAATGTTGACAGTGTCTTTGGCGGTAAGGATAGTTCACAACTGAAAGGATCTGACATTATTGCCGAACTTAAGTATCTCTTAAACTTATTGACATTGTGTTGGCATTTTTCGAAGAAGCCCTTTCCATCATTTCTGGAAGAAACTGGCTACACTGAAGAAAATGTTCTCCTTCAGGAACCAAAAGCAGGAGTAAGTCTGTTTATAACAATTCAATATTAGTACCCCTGTATTTTATGTACTATTCCTTTTGAAGAAGGATGGAAAGCTGAAGTGACAGAGGATGTTTTAGACAAAAAAGTTGAGAGGATGTTGTATTAGACAGAAAATTGGGATAGAAAGGTTGGAATTGAGGCTCCGAACAGTTTTCCTTGTCTGAACTTATGTTGGTGGAAGGTTATGAGAGCTAAGAGGTGGCCATGACTAAGAAAATTAGATGAAGAAATAATACTTGCTGCCATATCAGTTGTTGTATTTCATTCGGTATAAACTAAATTTGTAAACTTGTGTTCATTTTTCATGCAGATTTTGAAACCAGCTTTTACGATAATAGCTGATCACAGCATGGGATGCTTTCTCTTATTGATTCGTGGCACACATAGTATCAAGGATACTCTAACAGCTGTCACAGGAACTGTGATACCTTTTCATCATAGTGTAGTTTATCAGGGGGGAGTTAGTAATTTAGTTTTAGGGTATGCACATTGTGGAATGGTTGCAGCCGCTCGATGGATTGCAAAGCTTGCAACTCCTTGTCTCCTTGAAGCACTTCGCCACCACCCTGACTATGAAGTTAAAGTATTCATATTTCTTTTCATAACGTGCCCTGCTTCTCTGACTAAATAATCATTTTAATGTCCACTTCCTTGTTAGATCATAAAATCATTATTTTTCAAAAACAATAATAATCTTGTGCTGAAGCGATATAGCTAGTGCGTGTAATGTTTTCTGTCACGTTTTTCACCTCCACATTTTTGTTAATCATATAAGAGAATCGGAGGCTATATATTTTGACAACAGAAGTTGTTTTCTCAGTTCTTGAAACCATTCAGTTTGTAAATATGCTGATTGGCTCTTAATTTCTCTTTTCTGGCATTCGTCAACCTATATTGAATCTTAAGCTTCAAATAGTTTATTATGATGTTTCTCTGGTTTTGTGAATTAATTTTAAAGGTCTTTTACGTAGATTGTAGGGCACTCCTTGGGTGGAGGCACAGCAGCACTCCTGACGTATATATTAAGAGAGCAAAAGGAATTGTCTATGACTACATGTGTTTCATTTGCTCCAGGTCTGTTTTTGATATAGTTGCAGAACCTATATTCTGTGTAACTATGAATCTGCATTAGGTCCAAATTTAAGGGAGACCTTGGTGGCTTCCTGGAACACTTAGGGACTTTTATACACCGTGAGTCTCTGTTCCTTAATTGTTGCAGCTTTGTACTAACATCCCGTTACTCACGCAGCTGCTTGTATGACATGGGAGTTGGCAGAGTCGGGCAATAGTTTTATCACTTCTGTTATAAATGGAGCTGATTTGGTGCCTACATTCTCAGCTGCTTCTGTAGACGACTTGCGTTCTGAGGTTGTGATCCTAAAGTTTAAAAAAAATTATGCATTTCAGAATTATTTTGTAATCTTGATGTTATGGCCAATATTTGATGATATTTGTAGAACTGGTGAGATGCTGGTTCCTATCAACCGCCATAATCTATGGGAAAGGCTTTTCGTTAGGGTTAAAGTTTTATTGTTAACAAATTGAAGAATTATTTTATCGATATGCATGATAGCTCTCTAGCAAGAGATACACTAGGGAATGTAATTAAGTAGTTTACCCAGCAGCCACAGGGTTGTACAAGTAAAACTGCTTTAAATTTGTCAAGTTTCATTCATGGTCATGAACTGTTTTAAGTATTCTCAAAACTGTATTAAAAGGAGTTGTAGGATATTTTAGCTCTCCAAGGATGTCTTTCTTTCACATAAAATCATAGTACCTGATTCAGTTTCTTGCATGATGTCGTTTGCAGGATGAATGTATTTGCGGATCTTTCATTTTCTCTATTCTTCATCATGTGTTAAAATTAGTTTTACTTAAATTTTCAGGTGACAGCGTCTGCATGGATAAATGACTTGAGGGATAAAGTTGAACAAACAAGAATACTCAGTATTGTCTATCGTTCTGCTTCTGCGTTGGGTTCTCGCCTCCCATCCATCGCTACCGCTAGAGCAAAAGTTGCTAGGGCTGGTGCAATTTTGCTGCCAGTTTCTAATGGTACCCAGGTACTTTTCCCTTCTGTTAAATAGATTTATTCCCTTCTGGACAAGTTATCATACAACAATCCCTTGTGTAGGTCACAAGTTTATTGGTGTTACAATCCAGTAATCAAAAGCACTAGTACTATTTATTTACAAGCGTAACTTGAAGATTTAAGTTTTAATCTTGTTAGTTCTCTTTTAAGGTTAGGGGCTGATGTGTTCAATCTTGTTATGCATTAATACAGTGTCACTGATTCACATTTATTTGACAACTTCACTTTGCTGCTAATTCACCATTTGAGTTTTGAACAACTGCAGGTTGTTATGAAGAGGGCCAAGAGTATGGCTCAGGTAGCATGGACGCGTCCAAATCTGAACCTGACCTCATGGTCATGCATGGGACCACGTCGCCGAGCCGTGGCTTCTCATTCAAATACCAAAGTCGAAGCTAGTTCCCCTAGATCTTCATCCTCTGCGAATGAAGAGAGTTCTGACTCACTTATTTGTTCTCCTAAGAAGGGAGTTAATGCAAAGAACATGAACCTTCCCGTATCTTCATATGTAGAACAGTGGTCTTCTGAAATTGAATGTGCCAATGAAAGGACTTCCGATGCCGAGAGGAATGTCGATCATGATGATGGCGAGCACATGACGAATCATAATAGGTATGAGGATCAGGTAACTGAAGTTGAATTATGGCAACGACTGGAGCACGAACTGTATGACAGACTCGACGGCGAGGTTGAGGAGATAAGGGAAGAAGAAGAAGCAGCCATAGCAGAGGAAACTGGTGGGCAAACCCACAACTCTGCACCGGAAATGAATGAAGATCATAGATTTTTCCCTGCTGGAAAGATAATGCACATTGTTACATTCCACTCTGATGCTGATGAACCTGCAAATGACAGTAGTTCATCATCTTCGAGTTCCGACAGTAGCGAGGTAGATGATGCTAAGATTGGGATTTTCCTTACTCCAAGGTCTCTGTATAGTAAGATCAGACTTTCACAGAACATGATCAGTGATCACTTCATGCCAGTTTATAGTAAGCAGATTGAAAGTCTAATTAAGGAACTGGAGAAAGATTCTGCTGTCTCAAACCATGTCCCAAATTCTGTTTCGCATCAATGACAATGAAACAAAAATAGAAAAAAATAATGAATACTTAATTTTTTTAATTGACATGATATGTTTTCGTTGGTGCAAGACAAGATTTGGGACATCAGATCCTTCTTCATAGAACTAAACAAGTGGTGTTGTAGGCAAAGTAACATTCAAAAGTAGATTTTTTTAGTACTATACTAGGGAGTCTTTTAGTCTCCCTGACCTCAGAACCAAGTGCCATAAGAACAGTGATTTTTGTGTTATGCTGTGTGGAGGAACCGGAATGGCGGCGATGACAGCCATCGGCCTCCTTATCTAGTGGTGGTAAAATCAGTAGATGCTTTTGACATTGATGTTGGCAAGGGGAAAGTAACTGTAAATGGTTCCCCAAAATCAAGTTGTTTGTGAATAATTATAATGGTGGTAGACTGACCTGGAAAGAAAAAAGATTATACTGATTCGTTACATTCTCAGTGAAATGACTTTCTGATTCACTATCTATGTCAATTCAATGTTTGATGTGTTCCATGTTCCATGCTTTCTATTCCTTAGGAAGTGTTTTTCTTTTGTGTTGATTATGGCATTGGTAGGGATGGGTCATATGGTTCTAACATTTTGTAGGTTTGGGGTAAGAAAAAAATTAAACTCTTAATTTAACTATATGAATTCATTGTGATAACAAAACAAAAATAAATATTCAATATATCAAATAATTTAATTATATAATTTATTGTTTAGAAAGATTAGATATCATAAATATAATGTAATTTAATATTAAGCTTAAACTTCTGGTGTGTATGTTTATGAGGAACTACTAGGTATTTAGATGAATATTTATATTTTGGATCAATCAAAATATGTCATTTTATATTATTTTTATAATTCTATTCAATATAGATAAAAACACAGAGTTTTCTTGGAACAAAAATCCATGTTTATCCTGATGAGGTACTTATTGAGTAATGGAGAGGTTAAAAAAGGTTAGATTCATTAAAAAAAATATATATAAGGTTATTTATGCAACGAATGGGGATGGAAACTCAAAGTGGAATAGGTATTCAAATGGAGTAATTCCAAAGAGATCGTCAACCACAAGTTCAATTAAATCTCACTTCCAAGTTCCAATTTACATGCTCATAAATACGTACCAACTACCTAACTAATATTGTTTTATTTATTTTTGTGAAGCGCTTAGTAAAATATTAAACAATCGTCACTACTACATCTGAAAAATTAGTATATATAAAATTATATTAATTTGAAAAACTAATAAAGAAATCGACTTAAACAATTTGTTAAAACAAAATGTGTGTAAATTATATTTTAGAATTATAAAAATGTATTAGTTGTATGTTTGATTTTCCATAACAACATTATAGGTAAAAATATATAAGTCGCTTTCATAAAAAATTATAATTTGAAATTAAAATCGGCTAGCATGAGAAAGTACGATTTAAATGAAAATCGGCCTATATAATTGATATGTCCAATTTTATTTAGATTTGACTTATAAGATTATATAATTGGTATAATTGTTGTACTATATCGATATTAAGATTAACTCGATTTTCTAGTTTACTTACTGATATAATACTGTTTTTATATCAATGACAATTTAAAATTATTGTGAAAACAATAAGATTGAATCATTTGAATGCTTATCTGCTAGAAATGTAAAAATAAAAATATCAAGGAAGTGTTATATCCCTTCTTCAAATAGGAATTAGACGTTTCTTACGTATGGGAGAAAGAAATTTTGTCAAAATATATCATTTACGATAAGACATATATCTTTTAATTTTTAGTGATAAAACACTTTGAATATTAAAATTAAGAACATGATTGAATGCACAAATAGGGTCCATTGTTCCATTAGACATGAATGAATGCAAAAATGAAATGTCACTTCCACTGTCGGTAAAAATAAGATTGGAATTAAGAGGGGTGAATTAGTTGATTTAAAAATTATGACTATATTTTCTGCAATATCAAGAGTCAAGAGCAATGAAAATAATTTGCAGAAAATAACAAGTAAATAATTGAAGAGATAAAGAGAGAAGAGAGTACACCAGAATTTTATACTGATTCACTTTCTTGTCTATTGAATGCTACATCCAGTACTCTTACAGTACAAGAGATTTTCTACTAAATATTATGAGTTGTAAACTTGTAATTACAATATCTCACCTCAAGACTTCTATGTACCTTACACTCTCTAATACTTATAACATTGAAAAACACATTTCCAAGTAACTTTATCATCTATGTAGTTTTCTGAGAGCAGCATACTTTGTGATATTCTTGTCTTGTATTGAGTATGCTCCCCCTATTTTGTATATCCCTTTCATTTGGAGTTATGTACTATATTATTTTAATTGTTCATTTTTAATTACTAATCAATAATTATAATAATGATTATTATGAATTAAATATAAAATTAGAAGATCAATTTATGAAGAGTGTTTTCATTTTAAATAAAACTACCTTTCTCATTTGAGGAGATATTTCCTATTTTTCTATTCTCAACTCCAAAGAGGAGATATTTCCTATTTTTTTAAACCTCTCTCTTGATCTTTCCTCTCTATGCTAAGCTTTCCATCCATCTGAATTGGATGAAGTATGTAACCCTCGGTCTCATTTGATTTTAGATTCTACTCCATATAATATAATTTTATTAATGAAAGTATTAAACTATGATATCAAATTTATTGAATTGATAGAGAGAGAGAGAAAATGCAGTTGACAAATACCAAAGAAAACGTATTGTTAATACTGTGGAGCATACACCAAAATGGTGAAAGAACATAATAATTTACTATAATAATTTGGTTTAATCTCTTTGAATTGGATGTTGATCAATGAATAATTTAAGTTTACACGCATGATACGTGTAGTGTCGTAAGGCATGATGATACTTCTATCAAATCAATTCACTTTAATCAATTACATCAACCACTACAAACTAGACATGTTGTCGTTGTTATCTACAAAACGTGTTGAAAAGCCATAATAAGGTAATTGGTTTTAGTTGACCTAAATCAATAGTGATGTGGATGATGAAAAGATTAAAGTGGCATGGGTTAGATAGAGTCCGGTCACAAATAGATACTTAGCGGTATGAATAAAGGGAAAATATAGACTTAAGGATTATAAAATATACTCTCTTTTTATACAAATTTTATTTAAAAAAGAAGTTACATATGATACAAGAAAAAAGAAGTTGTTGAAAATAAGAATGTTACAAATCGATGTTGAGACAAGTTATGGGGTTAACTATCCAGTCGGAATAAGGAATGGAGTTTTTGCCTCTTTATCCATTCATCCAAATCTATGATTTAACCCTTATAGATTCTAGAATATGCTAAGGAAAAAATGGCTCAATCGAATGAAACATGAAGTCATTCATAAAAAGCCAAATAGTTTATGCTGTAGCTATATGACACATCATAATTTCAAACATTTCTTGCTAGTAACCATGCCCATGTGAGTAAGGAAGTGATGAATGATGCTAAGTGGTAAAATAATGCCGATGTTCAACCAATTGTAGATTAATTGCCAAACTGAATAAGTGAAGTTGCAGGATGAGAAAATGTGTTGAATGATTCAGAATGCTCTTTGCAAAAGGTGCTTCTCCATGAGGTAGAGACCCCCCCCCCTCTTGAAAAGGTCCTCTACCTATCCTACAAAAGTTGCCAAACAAAAGTAATAACCTCAAAGGTACCTTTGGAATTCCAAAGAAGATGAAGATGGTAATTGTTGAATGTTTGTTTGTTTATAAATTATAAAATATATTTATGAGATAATTCTAAAATATTTTCTTTCATTTATTGATCTTTAAAACCCAACTCACAAGCGAATCTTTATATGGTTTTACTCACCCATCCACCATAAAACAGGGCTAGTGTGATGTTTCCAATTAGGTTTCTAAAAATGGATCAACATGTTCCTTCTTATTTTCTACTGAGCCACAATGAATTGAGCCAAATTAACCTACATTGTCATTTCTAGAGATAGATATAATGACTTAGATAGCAACCCTACTTTTATAAATCGTTAGACTCACGTTAAAGTTTTTGCATCTATATGTTTTTCTTTCACATTATGAAAATTTATGAACTATATACACTCGCATATGGTCGCGCACACATCTTTGTTCCTTCAAACACAAAATACTCTAGAGGTAAATATTCATGAAACATGGACCAAGCTAAGACGTGTTGAAAATTCACATAATAGATTATTTAATAACATGAGATATAGACAAAAGAATGCATGGTTCACATGCCAAATATATTAGGGGTTAAAGGGGTCCCTGGCCATGTGTAATTGTCCTACATGTTCCCACACCCCTAATGTAGTTCACTTAAATGCAGCATGGCATATATATGCACATTTTCTTGAATATATATTGCAATGGAAAAGGATAGTTCATAGAGGTAGAGGAAGATTAGAAAAAATCATAGGTGGGTTTGTCCCTCAATAAATACATATTTGGGAACAAGGGGTGAAGGGTGTGTGTGTGTCCAAGTGCAAAGTCCTTATCACAACCACTGGTTAGTGCAATAGCAATTATATTTGTCAGTCACATAGTACCACTTCTTTCATTGGCATGGCAATGTTTGGTCCATTCATTAATGCAATTTGAGTTTGACTGCGACCTTGTGGGGTTGTTGCTTTCATTTTTTTATAATGGAAATTAGATGCATGAAAAATCGCCATTAGGGTATAATACACAAATGATTTAATTTTGGGTATGCAATCATAATAAAAGCTGGAAGTTTCTAAAACTGTATCGTGACCATAATTGAAGCCACATTTTATCAATAACAGCACTAGATTGTACGTGACCATAATTTAAAACATGGAGAGTTATAAGATGATGAACATCAGCTTAACGTTGAGATTGGTGTTTAATCACCAACAAGTTATTAGTTAAATCTTGAAAACAGTATTTTTATATGTGGAATTAAGACAACACATCTATCTCCGCAAACCCTACTAATTATAAGTCTCCGGATAGAGATTAATTTTCTCCATTCCTGTCCTATTTTCCTGTCCCAATTGAATGAAAAAGTAACACTTCATTAAAAAATATATCTACATTATTTGGAGAAAGCTCATTGATTAGAGACATTAGGACACACTCATTTTAGAGCAGATGATCCCATTCATAAGTCTCCTGTTAAGGTTAGAGCACAATGCGGAAGCACAGGATTGAATCAATTGAGAACGAAAGAGAAGCAAGTAAAGGATAAAGAAAATAACACACAAGATTTAACGTGGAAAAACCCCTCAGTGTGAGAGGAAAAAAACCACGGGCGATCAAGAGCAAAATTTCACTATGTAAAAAAGAAGAGTACAAGAAATCCTCTTATAATGATGAGGACAAATGACAATATTTTTTCTCACAAATACTCTCTCAAATGGAACAAGAATTCTCACCAAGAATGCACTCACAATATATGTGTAAATGAAAGAGATGTTGTGTGTTGTGAAGATGATTTTGAAGCTCTCTATATGTGTCCTTTTATAGGCAAGCAAAGTCTTGGTATCTTGGATTCCAAGCATTGGATGCTTGGAAACAAAGCCATAAAAGTGACATAAAATGCCATTAAAGAGAGCCATAAAATAGTCATAAAATTCTTTTAAGACATAGAAATGAGAGGCATCTAACAATCTCCACCTTGGCTCGAATTGGATAAGTTGCTCATGGCCAAATAATGCCCCGAAGGGCACTCAAGTGCTGTAGAGACCAACCAAGTCCAAGCAAAGTTGGAACTTGGTATTCGGAAGTGGCTTGGTAAGTATATCTGCTGGATTCTCTGATGTGTGAATCTTTTCCACCATAATTTCACCAATAGCAACAATATCTCGGATAAAGTGACGTTTTATATCAATGTGTTTGGTCTTGTCATGATAACGATTATTCCTGGTCAAATGAATAGCACTTTGACTATCACAAAACACTGTAAGAACACCCTGTATTAGACCAAGTTCATTTACCAAACCTCGGAGCCAAATAGCCTCCTTCACACCCTCCGTTGCTGAAATATATTCTGCTTCAGTCGTAGACAATGCAGCAATGGACTGAAGAGTAGCTTTCCAGCTAATAGCACTATTACAGAGAGTAAAGATGTAACCAGAAAGAGACCTCCTTCTGTCAATATCACCACCATAATCCGAATCAACATAACCTACAACGTCATCAGTTGTAGCCTTGTTTCTGTCAAATACCAAGCCAATACCAGAAGTACCTTTTAGATACCGAAAAATCCATTTTACAGCACTCCAATGATCCTTTCCAGGATTATGCATATATCGACTTACCATGCTAACAGCATATGCTAAATCAGGTCTAGTGCACACCATAGCATACATAAGACTACCAACTGCACTAGCATAAGGAATATGTGACATACGCTCCATCTCTTCCTCTGTATGTGGGCAAAGATCTAAAGATAACTTGAAATGTGCAGCAAGTGGAGTAGAAACAGGTTTACAATTATTCATATTAAACCTTTCAAGCACTCTTTCAATATATTTCTCTTGGGATAAAAACAATTTACCAGCTTGACGATCCCTGTGAATCTCCATACCAAGAATTTTCTTGGCTGCACCTAATTCTTTCATCTCAAACTCATTATTGAGTTGAATTTTCAATTTCCGGATCAAAGACTTGTCACGTGAAGCAATTAGCATATCATCAACATACAGTAACAAGTATATGAATGATTCATTTGGAAATTTCTGGAAATAAATACAGTCATCAAATTGACTCCTGCAATAACCTTGCCCAATCATAAAAGAATCAAACCTCATGTACCATTGTCTGGGAGCTTGCTTAAGGCCATATAATGATTTCTTCAATCGACAGACAAGATGCTCCTTATCAGGAACAATAAATCCTTCAGGTTGTTCCATGTAAATTTCTTCTTCCAGCTCTCCATGTAGAAAAGCTGTCTTTACATCAAGTTGCTCCAACTCCAAATCAAATAAAGCAACAAAAGCAAGCAAAACACGAATAGAAGTATGACGAACAACAGGTGAGAATATCTCATTAAAGTCAATACCTTCCTTTTGATTAAAACCTTTAACAACTAGTCGTGCTTTGCATCTTGGATCTTCAACCCCGGGAATACCGTCTTTCTTCTTATAGATCCATTTACATCGTAATGGTCGTTTGCCTTCGGGAAGCTCTGTCAAAGCCCAAGTACCATTCTTATGAAGACTTTCAATCTCTTCATTCATAGCCACTAGCCACTGTGACGAATCAACACAAGAAACAGCTTCTGTATAGCTGGCAGGTTCAACATCATCATTTACCTCTTGTGCAACTGACATTGCATAAGCAATTAAATTATCACCATCAGTGTATCTAGCTGGCCTTTTAATTAGTCTTCTGGTTCTGTCTCGAGCAATACAATAATCATCTTCTTGCTGATGAATAGGAGAAGTTGTACTGTCATCACAATCAACATAATGATCATCAATGCTAGATTGATTTGTAGAGGAAGATGGAACATCAACATTAGGAACTGTAGGTTTCACTATCAACTCCACCTTCTCGCTAGTACCCTGCAGATTACCTGTACTAGTAGAAGAAGACACAATAGATTGTTTTCCAGAAGATAAAAATGCATCCTCATTAAAAGTCACATCTCTGCTAAGAATTAATTTCCGTGACTTTGCATCAGAATACCATAAGCGATATCCTTTAGACTCAGATGCATAACCAAGAAATATGCACTCAACAGCTCTTGGAGCTAATTTACCATCATTAACATGTGCATAAGCAGGACATCCAAAGATTCTTAAGTTAGAATAATCAACAGGATTACCTGACCAAATTTCTTCTGGGATTTTGAAATCAAGTGCTGAATGTGGAGAACGATTAACCAGGTAACAAGCAGTAGATGCTGCTTCAGCCCAAAATTCACGCCGATGCCATAACCCAGCATTTGAGAGCATACAACGAACTCTCTCAAGTAGAGTCCTGTTCATCCGTTCTGCAACACCATTTTGTTGAGGATTTCTTGGAATAGTTTTGTGTCTAGCAATACCATTTTTTGTGCAGAACTCATTAAAATCACCATTGCAGAACTCTAATCCATTGTCTGTTCTAAGCTTCTTCACTTTCTTCCCTGTCTGGGTTTCAACAAGAGTTTTCCACTTCTTGAAAGTGGAGAAAGTCTCATTTTTATGCTGCAGAAAATAAACCCAAACTTTGCGAGAAAAATCATCAATGATGGTCATCATATAGCGACATCCTCCATGAGAAGGAAATTTAGAAGGCCCCCAAAGGTCAGAATGAATATAATCAAGAATACCTTTGGTACGGTGAGTTGCAGTGGAGAAACTAACCTTTTTCTGTTTCCCAAAAACACAATGTTTACAAAAATCCAATTTACCAATGCCATGTTTACCAAGATGACCTTGTTTGCTTAGAAGGTGCATACCTTTTTCACTCATATGGCCCAGGCGCATGTGCCATAATTTGGTAATGTCATTATCATGCATTGAAGAAGATACAGCTGTTGAACCTGTCACAACAGAACCTTGCAAGACATATAAACTACCAATCCGGTTAGCTTTCAATAATACCATAGCACCTTTCAATACCTTTAGAACTCCACCTTCAGCTGAATACCTACACCCGAGAGACTCTAGGGTGCCAAGAGAAATTAAGTTCCGCTTCAAATCTGGAATATAGCGGACATTAGCCAAGGTTCTGACAACACCGTCATGAGCCTTGATCTGAATAGTACCTATTCCTGCAACTTTGCATTGGGTATCATTGCCCATCAAAACAACACCACTGTCAACATGTTCAAAAGTGGTGAATAAGTCCTTATAAGGACACATATGAAAAGTACATCCAGAATCAAGAATCCATTCTGTTTTACTCCTATTATTATAAGAGACAACAGATAAAAGAATATCACCGTCAGAATTGGCTTCAATATTAGCAGCTTCAGAGGATTGTTGAAATTTTCCCTTATCTTGTTTTTCTTGTTTTTTCTTTAAGATAAAACAATCAGGAATGTCATGCCCCGGTTTCTTGCAATAGCGACAAGTTTTGTTGGATTTGCGACCTCTGGATTTGGATCTGAACTTTTTATAATTGGTACTCCCTTTTTCTTGAGTTCTACCTCGAACACTTAAGCCCTCACCCTTGTCCACAGAATTAACTTCAAGATCAAATTTTTCTTTGGACAATAAATTAGATTTAACATCTTCAAAGGATAAGGTATCATTATTTCCATACAACATGATTTCTTTGAAGTGCTTATAGGTAGAAGGTAAAGAGACAACCAACAAAACAGCTTTGTCTTCATCTTCAATATTAATATCAATATTTTGCATATCCATAATAATAGAATTAAACTCATCAAGATGAGTTTGAATAGGAGTACCTTCAACCATACGAATGGTGTATAACCGTTCTTTGAGACGAAGCTTGTTTGCGAGGCTCTTGGTCATGTATAAAGTTTCTAACTTCAGCCACAAAGCCGCAGCGGTTTCTTCATTGGCAACCTCACGAAGAACCTCCTTCGACAAACAAAGTTGAATTGTTGAAAGCGCCTTTTCATCCAACTCGTCCCATTGATCATCGGTCATGGAAACTGGTTTCTTTGACTTCCCATCTAAAGCTTTCTTTAATCCGCTCTGGATAAGAACGGCCCTCATTTGGACTCGCCAAATAGAAAAGCTAATTTTGCCATCAAACTTCTCAATGTCAAATTTTGCAGACATTTTGAAATTCTCAATTTAGTAAGAGCTCTGATTCCACTTGTTAAGGTTAGAGCACAATGCGGAAGCACAGGATTGAATCAATTGAGAACAAAAGAGAAGCAAGTAAAGGATAAAGAAAATAACACACAAGATTTAACGTGGAAAAACCCCTCAGTGTGAGAGGAAAAAAACCACGGGCGATCAAGAGCAAAATTCCACTATGTAAAAAAGAAGAGTACAAGAAATCCTCTTATAATGATGAGGACAAATGACAATATTTTTCTCACAAATACTCTCTCAAATGGAACAAGAATTCTCACCAAGAATGCACTCACAATATATGTGTAAATGAAAGAGATGTTGTGTGTTGTGAAGATGATTTTGAAGCTCTCTATATGTGTCCTTTTATAGGCAAGCAAAGTCTTGGTATCTTGGATTCCAAGCATTGGATGCTTGGAAACAAAGCCATAAAAGTGACATAAAATGCCCTTAAAGAGAGCCATAAAATTGTCATAAAATTCTTTTAAGGCATAGTAATGAGAGACATCTCCTAACCACTTTTATTTAAGAAGTTGTGATAGTTTTTGATATATAGCTTTCTAAGAATAATGGAAAAAGAAAGTGAGGGCCATATATAAAACAAGTGGTTGCTTATGATGCACTGAGTTTGCAAACAATCCTAACCCAACCAATTATTAAAGGGGCATGTGGAAAATTCGCCTATGGAATATTGGCCCTCATTTGATATGCATCTCTTATGTTAGTACTCAAATCAAATAATGATAATCTTTCAACGAAGAGAAACAAAGTCAATTACTGTTTTTGGATGAAAAGTGAAAATTATTACATGTGTGCCTGCATATCTGCTAGGGTTAATTTTAGTGCTGTCACACTTAATTTGGAATAAGACTAACTCACTATATATGTTATATATGGAATAAAAACATTGAGATTATTTGGCACAAGAACAATTCTGTGTGACTGTGTCCCCCCTCTTAGTTTATGTAAGTGGTTCTTTATTCAATCACATAAAAACTACATATTTTTTGTCCTTGTAAGGTATATATATATAATATTAAAAATATAATGATGGAGTGTATATTAGTTTTGCACATATTCACATTTATCAAAGAGTAAAACAAATCTCGTCCAAGGGAGAAATATACAAAGTGGATTCAATTCATCATAATCTATATTACTTAATTAAGTTAAAATATCATATCAATTATTATTATAATTATCATCATCTACTAAAAAGTTAATAACCAAGAAAAAGAGATGTCATGATCATATTGATTCAATGTCCACTTGTTTTGGTAATCTTGAAGGTATTTATGCTCTCCTCCTATATCTAAGATTCCAAGATGCCTATTTTCTCAAAATGTGAATATTATACAACCACTTGTCTATTTATTCTAATAAATCTAGTAGCTTGACCTACTAACTATCTAGTCATTGAACTTATAATAAAAGTAGTAATTCAAATTAGGAGGCTAATTTATGAACAAATTTTGCAAGTTGTAACTTTCTCATGTCACATGATTGATTGTATTTCACACATGTCACCAATGTATTGCTTTTTCTTCATAAATAAGAAAATTATTATTGATGGGAAAGTATACAGAAGGATTATATGGTTTAGAATTATTGATCTCAATTATATCTCAATTGAAACAAATCCTTTTAATTTTAAATCATTAATATATTATTAGAGAATGAAGTATCTTCTTATATTAGGATATAACTTATCTATTCAAACTAGTAACAATATGGTAAATATACTATTTTGTTTATTTTAAAATATTTTTTATAGAAAACAATTAAATATGATATATGTCATGATTTTAGTGGGCGAAAGAAATAACTTATATCTGAAGATGATTTATTAACATATTATTATTGTAGTGGAATTTTGATTAGAACTATTAATATGAGTTGAGATCATCAAATACCATAGAGTTCTTTATCAGAATATGAATAGAAATAAGATTTTTATAATATTCAAAATTATTTTATTCAAAAATAATTTGAAATCAAAATCCTTAAATAATTTATATTTATTTTTTTCATTAAAAAAACGTTGGTGATGTGGATTATGCCTTAGTCCACCTCCATAAAGCCTCAATCATTGGAGTTCCTTTATCTTACTGCAATTCTTTCTCTGCAAAACGCTTCTCTTTCTCTCTCTTCTTCACCACTATTCATATATACTTTATTGCACCCACGATCCATTCAAAAATGAAATCAACCCCTTCTCTCTCTTTTTGTTTGCTCATATAAGATTTGAGTTTCTTCAAAGTAAATTCCTTTCAAAAAAACAAAAGGACTTTGTTTAACTCTTGAAACGAGATTGGAGAAAGCAAAAGGGAAGTTTTTTTAGGACTCAAGTTTCTCTGAAATGTTTTTCATGTCTGAGATTTTGTTAACTGAGGAAGAAAAAGTTGAAGGAGAGTGGGAAAAAGAGAGATAAGAAGAGAAGAATACTCATCAAGCAGAAGTAGAGAAAGATAAATAATCATTTTCATTGATTTTGATCTGCTTCTGCTGGTAATCCCTCATCAAATTTTCATGTTCATTTTGTTTGCTTACACTAGTCTTAAGTTTTATCACTTTTATTGTTCATATTTCCACCATGCTTTTGATGCACTTTTTGTTTTATTCATATAAAGTTCCATGCTTTTCTTGCATTCTGCAGCAATCTTTAGTATAAATTCCAAAAGGGATAAATGCTTGGCTGAAAATAGTTTTACCTTACTTCATTTTCCAAAACTATTTGTTTTAAAAGGTTTGTCTACATACATGAATTATGATATAACAATATAACATCCGTTCGATCTATGTAACCGATTCTATCTACTCTGACATGGGTCAATTATTGGTGTTGCTTTAGTGAAATGAAATATCTTCCTTTTGTAAATCAATTTTTCTTTTCAACATAAAAAACTAGCATAAGGTGATATTAACATGTTTGTTATTGATTGTTTCTTTCTTTGTTCACAGGGTGTATTGGAAATGTCTGCAACAATGATCGGTGATCCGATAGTGATATCAGCATCCGAAACTCAACCAGCGGCAACTAACAGCACAATGGTTGCACAGAGTGAAGTTGAATTTGCAATCTGTGACTGCTGTGGCCTAACAGAAGAGTGCACACCAGCCTACATAGAAAGAATCAGAGAAAGATACCATGGAAAATGGGTTTGTGGCTTATGTGCTGAAGCTGTTAAAGATGAGATTGTAAGATCTGAGAGGCTTGTTAGCACAGAAGAAGCATTAACAAAGCACATGAACTTCTGCAAAAAGTTCAACACTTCAGGTCCTCCTCCTAACCCAACAGTGCATTTGATATCAGCTATGAGACAGATTCTTAGGAGGAGTTTGGATAATTCACCTAGAGTAAGGTCTACACCAGCTAGTCCAACTAAGATTCACAGAGAAATTGGTAGTTCTGGGCTTACTAGGTCTGATAGTTGCTTCTCTACTTTGTCTAGTTCATGAAGGAAATGGATGTGATTGATTAGAAACAATAAGAGAGATGAAGCAACAAAATGGAATGTTGTATTTGGTTGGATAAAAATGGAAGGATGGAAAGAAATAAAGACAGAAAAAATTAAGCTTCAATTGCTTGTTCAATTGTAGCTATCTAATATCTAGTATAAAACTTTCAGTCTATTTTTAGAAATTTGAACATAACTTGCTCAATTTTTTCTTAATATGTTCTGTATTCAATTTATTTCTTAGAGACCTATGTTCATTATAGAAGACAAGCATTTCAGGTTGGTGTAGGTAAAGAAAAGATTGGACAATGCTGCACCAGTTATGGAATTCTGCAAAATCTCTAAATTTGATCATGGAATTCAACTAATGGTGCCTGTACTAAAATTGATTAAACTTGGTAGTTATGGTTAAGGAATCAAAGGTATAAAGTGTTTATATTACAAAAATACAACTACTAAATTTTTAATGTATCAAATACACCACGCTAACATTAAAAAAGTAAAACAATAAACCCATCAATAATTGAGTTCTCCAAGTTGGCTAATCATTGGTGAAATATAAATTTGACTAGTCTACTTTGGCTCTTGAGTGCAATGGACAATGCAGTTCATGAATTCCTTTATTTTGAGTGAATCACACATTTCAATGTGGCCCTGTCTTTTTGTGTGATCATGCTAAAGATAAGGCACAGGAGAGCTTGGGTGGTTGGAACAATCATGAATGTATCAACTGTTTCAGAAACCTGAAATTGTGATTCTGTGTGTGCCGAGTTTTTCCATAAAATAGTGATCACTTTAGCAATGATATCATTCTTAAAATATAAGAGGAGAGTATATGATTGGTGCATATAATTATTTTCATCTCTTGGACTATAATGTCCTAAGTCCAAACCGTTTGCCATGTATGACAGATATTGAAGCTTGACAATTGTCCATAATAATCTAGTCCAATCATGCATTCTAGTACATTTTCTCATACAATTTCTGGTTGAGACTTTCTTCATATAGAATAGTGAATAAAATGTCAATGAAATTCTTACCCTTTTAGAAGAAAAAAGACTTAAAAATTCTTTAGCCTTTTGATATGTTATGGTAAACGTGAAGAGATGGTGACAGTTGTAAAAAAAAGAGATGTATTTTACACACCAAGAATTGACAAAAGATTAGACACCAATCATACTTAGAATAGAAGGAAGGAAATGGTAAAATAGAATATTGGGTTTAGATTAATGATATATAATCCTCTAGTCTATAAATTTTTATAGTAAAAAATGTGATATATTTTACTTATAAACCAATTTATGACACATCACCTTAATGATTTGGAACTCTTATAGGAGAATTATTATATTTATTTTGAGTTTATGCCTTTTCTTTTCTGAACATAATCAATGCTTAAATTTAGTGTGAATTTTCTATCTACAAATAAAATGAGATTCGTCTGTAAGGAAGTGGTGTCAAAAAGCAAAGAAAAAATCATATACAATAACAATTATATACTTATATTTTTCATGATAAAATAATTTTACTTTTAAAATTAAAGAGAAAAATAACATTCTCATCTACATTAGAGTCTGACCCATTATTCTTGAGATCTTTCTGGCACAACACACGAGTGTTATGACAACTAAGCTTTTGCCTTGCTCCAAAACCAAAGCCAGAGAAGATATTAACTGATATATGTGTGACCCTTTTAAGACATAACTTTCTGGCATGCAATGATAATGAATATGTCAAGTTGAGTTTTGGCTTCTTCTTAGGATCATTTGCAACAGCCCCCACATAGTTCCAAATGGAACTCATGTTTCTTGCATTTCAAAGAACATATCATCATGTAAAGGACGTTATTCCTTGTGTGTAGTGCTAAACTTGAACACGTAAATAACACTACAGCAGTGCATCTTGTGTGTCGTTTTCTGTTCTGAAGATTCCTAGGAATAATCTAAGCACGTTTAGTAGTGTGTCTTCAAAGCCATTTTTCCTTGAAACATTTATTGGTGCAAGCAAGCCATGCTGAATGAGGTGATCTCATGCATAAATTTGGACATTTGGATCTGTACAAATGATGATGAGATATATCTAGCTGAATCCTCTCTAGTATCAAAGAATACAATATTGAACACATGTTTTAACACGTATCATTAAAAAAGAATTAAGGGTCCAAATTTTCGAATCAAACAAATTAAAAAATTAGAACTTTAATCTCACCCTCACATTTTTTATGGTAAGAAATGAAAAAAATTATCAGTTTATAGTGTGTTAAGGGTATCATTTATTCTTTAAAAATCATAAAAATGAGTTTTACCTCTTCTATCAAAATTAATTATTTGCTTACTAACAATGACAAAACTAAACTTATGCTAGAAATTAACCTATATCTATGAAACATAATTGGAATTAACGTCTCCAATTTCAACCTGCTTATCTTATACGTTGGAATGAGAAATGAGTGGATGATTGACACAATCACACAAATAGGTGTATTATAGTTGTTAATCTTGATCTTGGGGTAGTTGAAGAAGATATGAATATATATGTTCTTACCAGCTAGGATAATAGGCAATATAATATCAAAATAACTGAACTGTCTTTTTCTTTGAAAATAGATTGATTTTTCCTTCATTTCCGGGGAAGTCGTTTATCTAATTCTCAATTAGATAATAAAGGGTCCTTCACGTTGCTCTATGCCAACTACTTCATGATGATTAGCTACAAAAAAAAAACAATTTAATATAAGCAGATTAAAATTAACTTAAGTCTTACTAGTGTTAGGTATGCGGTTTTATAATAGAATAATGTAGAAAGCTTAGGGCAATTTTATTGTGTAAGATGGTTATGCAATATGATTGGATGCGAATATTGATTTCATGAGTGTGTATAAAATTGTCTGAAAATTTATATGTAGATAATGTAAAGAGACACCTTAGGTAGTAGAGGTTTGATATATAAAATGTGAGCATCTAAATTAAACTTCCTAGTGAAGCAACTCCCACTCCCCCATAAAAATCTTTGCCAATAAAAAACTTATATTAACATAAACAATATGATAACAACCTATGTTAATTGATAATAGGAAACATTTTTAGAGAATATACATATAAAATTTGATTACCTACTAATAACCGAACAACTATACACAATGGACACCCTTAACAAACATTCATGGAGTGACATGTCCACATTTTATATTAATATGATAAGGATAGAAGATTTAAAGAATGAAGTAATATAGAGATTGAGAAGTTGAATTTCACTCACCTGAGATATTACTAACATTTGCTTATTAAAAAAAGATTGTCCTATTTTTATTAATTTTTATTAATTTTTAAACAACTTTTAATTTGGTCTTATGAAAAACTCTTCCAATTTAATATCTACAAGGTGTTGCCATTGTTAAGTGTGAGTGTCATCAAAATGGACCGTGGATGTTCAGATTCAACCCCCCATAAATACATTCACCAAAAAATAGTGGAAGAGCAATTGAGTTGTTGGGATGAATTTTTGTGTGTAGAGACTACCCAATAAGTTATATTTAAAATTTAAGAAAGATTTGTATGGAGACATATTTATATGAGATAATCTATCCAATCTTGACAATATTAAAAATTTAATTTTAATTAAAATTTAATCTTAAATGATAAAACTACAAAATATAAATACATTTATATCTAAATATGATATGTTTAATACATATTTATATAAGTTTTTCTCTTAAAATTTTAATTTGTTGTCAAAGTTTTATTGTTTTTCTCTGCATAAATATTTTTCCAGATAAGTCTTTCTCGATACTCTCCTGTTTTTCTTTGCATAGTTTTAGTATGCATTGGGCCTTGTTCCTCCTTGTGGCCCAAAACATATGTAAACAAAATTGTATATTTACATAGATAAAATTAATTAAAGGCATTGATCTAACATTCTTGTAGGGGAATTCTTATACAAATAAAAACATAAATTATAAAATAAATATCAAATAAAAATAACTTTTTTTTTTCTATGGAATATATTAATACAAACCTAATTATATGACAATTCCATTAGAACCGTGGGTAGAACCTATAATGGTCCAATATTATGAGAATTACCTAAGGCTAGGAATCAGGATGCCTTAACCATAGAGAATAGAGAATGCACACCTCAAAGGGCACCAAATGTGAGAATGAAAGATTTTGTATGGACCCAAAGGAAGGATATTATTATCAACTGAATATATAAAAAATAGAGAGTGGACATGATTGTTGTGATCAAGAAATCTTGTATAGGCTCAGATTTGCTAATGTTAAGTTACCAAGTTCTTATTACACTCATATGCTTGGAGACAATCCTTTGCACTCGTACACCAAGGAACCGATTTTTAAATCTGCCACTTTAGCCGCTATATGCACTATAATATACTAGGTTGAGTATAATATTTATGCAGAGTCAGTTTAAAATTTTATACATTTAATACGTCATTCATTATTCATTTGTATTAATTCTTTGAAAAGTTAATAATAATTAAACATGAATAATAAATAATGCAATAACAATATATAAAACTTATAAACAATGCGTATATATATATATATACACATTTTTTCTCTACTATTGTTTGGGGAGCGTTCAATGTTCAATATTATTTGTTATAATTTTCAAATATAGATGAAAAGATAATGGTTAATGAATACATTTTCGTAAGGCAATTAAAGATAACATGTATGTTATGATAGCTTTATGATCCACTATGTATCTTAGTGCAGTAGAACCTTACGTGGGTCTTTAATGTCATTGTAAATTTGTAATAATACTTTGTGGCCCTCTCCAATATTCTCTGATACAAGAAGGTTTCGATACCTCAAATGTGAATAATTCTAAGAAGTTGATCCTTATGGTAGTGGGAGCTTTCCTTTAATTTGATCCATGAATTTTTTTTTCTTCATAACAACTCATAAGAATAAGAACAGAGAACAAAAGGCCGAAGGCACGTTACAAAGTCCCTACATAATTGAGCGCAAAAGCAATACTGGCAAATGGCAATAGCTTCTTAAACTTTTTAGATAGATATTTGATGTTTATGTTTTTTGTTTTCACTTTTCAGGTATTTGATCATAGCAAAATTGCTTATGATTTAGTTCTTAAGGAATTGAAAATAAGCCTACAACATCAATAACAAAGATATATGATTCCAATATTCCACGTCTTGAACTAAAACCTTAAGGCATTAGTTCTATGTGTTTTTCCTTCTTATAAACTCTTTCACTCTTCACAACATTTCCAATGTGAGACTTCACACTTGAATAAACCCAACAGTTATAAAGCAACTTTAAAGTTTGGACAATTCAATAAGCTTATTGTGAGGATAAGCGAGTGAGTAAATAAATTTTAAACGGAATTGGATCACAATCCGGATTAGCATCTTATCAACTTGAAAGCACTCATATGTGATATATCACATCACTATTAAGATTAAGATTAACAAAATGCTGGTATACTCAATAGAAAGTGTGGGATAATCTTCCTACTATTCAGAAATTCGTCAAGAACAAGAATAAATACATCTTGGTTCACATTATGTATTTATGGAATGAACGGACACTTGTGTGGTACGAATAGCAGTTTCACGAGGCAAAGTGGGTATTCAATAAAGTAGAAACAAAATGACTGGGAGTGAACATGTTGGTCTCTTACTTCCTCATAAATAAAGAGAAAAAAACAACAAAGCAAAGCTCCTTGAAAGACAACAAACTAGGACTCCGAGAAAATGGAAACAAAGAAGGGAATGGACCCACCGCATCTAGAATAAACTAGGAATATCTATCCTAAAAAGTTCCTATCTCTATGTACTAGATCAATCATATTCATCCATATGATATAAAAATATATTTTATGTCTTTATTATTTTTCTTTTCAATTAGGTGTCACTTTTTAATTGGTTTGATACACAAATGACACATAAAAAATGGGACAGGTGTTCTTCATTTATTTAGAATCACTAATGATTCATTTGGTTGACAAGAGAAAATAAGAAGAGAGAAAGAAGTGAGAAAGAAAGAGGTGAGAAAGAGAAATAAAAGAATTAAAGTAGATTTTTGTGATGTTTGGTACAAGAGAATAAGGAGAGAAAATGAATAGAAAGAAATATTTTCTTCTCTTAGTCTTTTGTTTGGTTGAATAGAAAATGAGAATAGATGAATGATGTTATGGTTTAAATGACAAAAATGTCCGTAAAATAAATAAAAGACAAATAAAATTATTGTTTTATTATTAATTAAAAATAAATTTTATAATTTTATAATTTATTATAATTTCAATTTTTTAATTAATATTTATATTTAAAAAAGATTTTGTGTATGTTAATAGTATTTAAACCAAAAGAAAATATGTATGTAATGTTAGCATGTGAGTTTTCTATATTATTCATTTTTTATCATCATTTTACTATTAAATAAAATTAATACAAATGAATAATGATTGATGTATTGATTATGTATAAATTTTTACACTATCAATCATATATATTACACTTTTAAAACAAACAAATATAAAAGTTTGAGAGTATATTTGACATTTCAAATAAAATCATAATTCTCTCTTCACTTTCTCAACCACACTAGAGGACAAAGAACATATGGTGGGTCCCACACATTTTTTATTCTCTTCTTCTCCCTCCACAACCAAAGGGGAGAAATCTTCACTTTCTCTCCAAGCTCTCTCTCACTCTTTTCTCTCCCACTCTTTTCTCTCCGCTCTAATTCTATCCTACCAAACAAATGCTAACTAGGATTTTGGTCCCTTGCTTTTATTGTCATGGTGTCCAATATTTGCAAACAAATGAAAAATAATCATCAATTTCATTTTATTATTTTATAAAAATAATTTATTAAATACATGTGTCTAAATATAAGTGACTGGACTGAAAATAACAATTTAGAACATGTGATCCTCATTCCTAAAATCACTTTGACTTTAGATCTTCTGTTACTCTCAAGTCTCAATCTCCCAATAAACCCTCTCTATTAAAAATCTTAATCACCAAGAGATTAAAGAGCATAATCACTTTTTAGGTTCAACGGCATTTGGTGGTTGAAGATATTCATATTCTTATTTTAACCCAATCACACACAAGCACATTTATATACAACCCTAGCCTACACATATTTTATGTTCCTTTTCTCCCTCTAACAAAACTGAATCATAAACAAAACAAAAAAACATGTTTGATCCAAGAAAAGACCAACCCTCAATTTCTTTTCCATTATTTGATGGAATGGGACATAGAATTCATGGTTATGAATCAAAGGTTGAAGATGAGCCTGGTATTTGTTCACCTCCTTTATGGACTAGGAGTCCTCCAAAGAGCCCAAATCAAAGAAGAAACTACTATAGAAGCTTATCCCCTAAATCAAAGACTCAAGCCATTGAAAGAGGCCAAACGGAGCTTATGGAAATGGTTAGGACCATGCCCGAGTCGAGTTACGAGCTGACTTTGAAAGATATTGTGGAGCAGCCAAAGGTTGATGTCGAAGAAGAAATTAGGGTAAGAGAGAAAATTTGGAGGAACAAAAATGTGCACAAGAGGGGAAGTGTTATTAGTAGAAATGTTGATAAAAAGGGAAGTAGGAGTAATAAAATTGATAGTGGAGGGTTGTATCTGAAAATGGTGTTTCCTACTTCACTGAGATCTAAGAAGAATAACAAAAAGAAGGATTCATCAGCAAATAATAATAGTTCAAATGTTTCTCCTAGACCATCAGTTTCTGATAGATCCACCAAGAACATTGATAAAGATTGGTGGAAGAAGCATCTTTCAGCATCTGGTGGAGAGAGTGATAGTGGTGTATCGAGTATCAATAGTGGAAGCATGAGAAGTTCTGGTAGCAGCAGTAGCAATAGCAGCAGCAAAAGTAACAGCAGGTATGCTTAATCTAATAAAACATGGAAATATTTGTTTTTGAGTTTGTATGGAATATTAGTATTGTGCCTAATAGTTTGGTTACAATGATGATCTAATTAACAAGTTTTAAAAGTTTAGATAGCAGTAAACTAACAAGTTTTTGAAGGTTTCCATATTATATCTTGTTTGAAAATTTTCTAAATGCTATCACTCTTTCAGAGCATATACGGTAGATTATATTGAATAAAAGTAGAGTGTAGAAGTTGGGTTGGATTAGTAAAATTTATTAGTAAAATCTTCAAATTAGACTAAATAATGTAGATTTTATGTTTGTTGTTGAATTCTGATATCTAATCAGAACACCCATTTGTTTATTTAATGGAAATATGTGCTTGAAATCTGTATGGTCTCTCAACAACTGACAAAGTCAAAGAAGGAAGTGAAAGCATGCACGGGTTGTCGGTTAAATTTGCTTTGCTTAAAAATTTGTTTTGACTATGTGAGTGTAGAACTATTGAATCACGGAGAAGGCACCAACTGTTCTAAACTTTCGATTGATAAAGTATTTTGGCGTTTCTTTTAAGGACTCTGAAACAAATCAAATACCGAAAGTCCAATTCTTGTTGGTGGATAATAAAAAAGAGCTACAGCTAGGCCTTTTTTGTTTAAGTAGTTGCATTTTTTGTCGGACACTATCACATATTTTGTTGTTAAGCAACCATGATGTTTGTTACTTTTTTTCTTTCTCATCTGGTAAAAAATTAATCTATTTTAAGATGTGTGGTTACCCCTTTCAACAATTGTCGCCTACATGAATCCCATCATTTACTTTTAGTCATTTTGATGTTTGTTACTCTATGATAAAAAGAATTTGCCTAACAAAATATGAATAATAACTAAGTTTAGTACTTGCATTATAGATAATAATTGAAGACCTGCATGCACACATTTTACACGAGATTCACTTTAATGCATAATGTCATGTGCTTTAAGTATCACTTCTAAAATATAATTATTATTTTTGGATGCAATGCAGGCACGAAATGAGTAGTGGTTATAGTTGCTGGCCTTTCTTTCTCCGAAGACCCAAAAAATAAGTACGTGTAGCTTATGACGAAAATGTTTGTAGCCTCTTTCTTTATAAGTGTCTTCTTAAATTTTGTTAATTCCTATCTCAACTTTATTTCACAAAAATAGTAATGATATAATTGACAAAGAAGTAATTAATATTGTATTAAGCTTTGATAAGAGCAATTAAATAGAAACATTTTTTCCTCAAAATCATACTTATAAAGGAATACAGGGAGTATTATATGATATATGCATATTTATTAATTATCGTTTCCTTTGTTTTTATTTATTATATGAAATATGCAGATAAAAGCATGTATGCAAAGACAGCATAGTGAAGAGTGTTTTCGTGTAGATGTTAAAAGATGAATATAATATTAATATATTATCAGTGTAAAGATTTATATCATTATATTATAATATACCGACAATGAACCGATAATATATAAAATTCTTACATTATAATAATACTTTTTTTCCTCTTAAAATACCTGCCTATTTTTGCTCTTTCTTAATTTTAGATCAACACTAATCTGGACCGAAAAGCGTTTTATTAAAAAAATTGATAAGCAAATCTAATGGTTCTATAGATCAATACATGTATAAGGATCATACATCATTGAGCAAAAGTTCTATTAAATGAAGGGGAAATATTTGTAGCTAAAAGTTCTATAGATGATAATTTATGACAATGAATGATATGGTGTAACTGATGGAATTTGGAACAGACATTTAACCACCAGATATAATCCGGAGATTAGGTCATTAGGCTTGTGTATAGAACTATGGTAATACTCTATTGAGGACAATTTTTGTTGTCTTTTTTATTTATGTGATGATTTTTGGATGAGTATAAAAGTTGTAAAGCAAGAGAAATTTATAAGTAAATGTATTTGTTGTAGGAAAAGTTTGGGAAAAGTGCATAAAGTCTTTATAGCTTTATGTTTTTGCAAATAGTCATTATTATTTTTTCTTCTTATTTACCTTTTAAACTTTACTAATTTCTAAAATTGATCACTATATAAATATATTGTTAGCAATAATTAGACTCATAACAATGAATATCAACAAACATTAATATATGGATGAAACTGCCATCAAAATACATAATTGATTGAGAAGAATATAAGTAAGTTTCAGAGTTAAACATAATTAATACAATAATTTTAGTATATTTATATAAATAAAAAATATTTAATAATCGACATTAAAAGGAAATGCATATGTTATAATTTATTATTACTATTAATTTAACATTATCTCGATGCATGAACCAATTTCAATAATAATTAAAATTTAACGGTAATTATGAAGAAAAAATAGTTTATAATGTCAATTTATAAAAAAAAAACATAAAATTAAGAGTGTTTTTATGCATTTTTCTCATTTTTTTATTGTACATATAACACTAAACATCAATCAAGTATTGACTTCATTAGGTGGTATCAACTTGTTTTTTTATTTCTTATTTATGAATTGGATTAACATTCATTGGAACTACTTTCCTATTGATCTTTCCTACCCATGTTAAAAGTGTATAATACATTGGATTTATTCTAGTATTTTATTGTCCAACATTAGATTTAATACAAGGTTAAGTGCCTTATAAACTCCCCCATAAGACCAATTTATTCTATATATCATCTTCTATTAGAATCTCTCCTATTAGGTTGGTGTATGATACTTCTGTGACCCTTCTTCCTTTAGTTTTTCTACCTTTCTAAATAGGTTCTAGATTTTATCACTTTTAAGTGTTTGGCTTGATTATAAAATAGCTCCATTAAACTTCAACTCTTCTTTCTTTTACTAATAAAGTCTAAAGTTATAAAAAAATGAGTCTATAAATAGAATAATATAACATTGCACCCCATCCTAAAATGAGATGATATCATATTTAGATGCCCAAAAAATGATTGAACTATTGGAGTAAACCCGTTTGATTGCTCAAAAACTGTAAACACGAACTAACATCTCAATAACCTCTCAGGGCCTGTCTTTGGTATTTACAGCAAGTATGCTACAGGACTCATAGTTAATGAAACACAATTTTTTATTTTTGTAATAAATAATTTTTATTTTCACCGTTTTTATTTTTATATGAAAAATCTAACTTATTTAGAATATGTTTATTCTTGGATTTATTACTTATTAGATCATATATGAGTTTTTATTCAATATTTTGTTGATTATTGTATTATATGATAATAATTGATGTAGAATTAAATTAAGTTTCCGAGCCATTAAAAGTGTAATTGAAAAAACTTTTTAGACCCAAATCTTCAACTAGTAACAATAATAAATAAGTAAGGAGAAAATATGCTTTATATACTCACTATTTCTATTAAAATTTTGTTTGAAAATTTTAGATAATTAAATTCTTTCTATAAATAATAAATATTTATCACATTATTTGCTTTAAATATCATGACAGACTCTATTAAGAGTATTGGAGGCATGACTCTTTATTTTTGTCGTCTTTATTAATTGCATAATCATTTTCCTGAATAAAAAATTGATTTCATTCACTTTCAGAAGAAGATATTTCTTCTATAATGTTCTTTTAGAAAGTTGACGAATTGCCATGGTTGTCTCTCTTTGTTGATTTCAACCCACTATAAGTTCTGTACTTAAATCAAACACGTGTATATATAAACATTAAAAAACCATTTAGCTTCTTTATAGTTTTAGTTAAATCATACAAATCATCCTCCACTTTTTAAATATACACAAATCACCTCTAAATATATAAATAGATTACACACTACCCTATAACAAATATAAGTGTATTTTCTTATATAAAAAATGAGTGTAATCGAGTAAAACAAAATATGGTATATTGTGATGACAAGTCAAAATATATGGTATAGGTGTCAATGTCTATTCATTATTTTTGGTTCACTATAAAGTATATTAATAATTTTAGGGAGGTGTTTAAATCATTTTATACTGTATTGACTAACCAAAATAATGAATAAATATTGACTCTTATACTATTTAAATTTGTCTTCATAATATACCATATTTTATTTAACTTAATTGCACTTATCATAATTTTTTGTTTTAAAAATTATATTTATCTCTTATACATTCACTAAAACTCCTTATTCGTTTTTCTGGAACAAGTTTTTAGCAAATTAAGGTAGGAAAAAGTAAAGTATTACTCCTTGTTTCCTTCACAACTTCAGGCTTATTTTTTAAAATGTCCTTAATTAGTTGGTTTTCAAATTTCATGACAACATTAATTATTCAATTATCAATTGAGAAAAAAGATGTATCCATGTATAATTATCTATTATTCATATTTCATTATTATTGACTCTTAAATAAAAGTAATATAAATCTATAATGAATGATATGTTGATTGTGTATAAATTTTCATACTGATAGTACATAGATTTTACACTCATCAATTATACATGAGAAAAGAATGTATATACTCTCATTATATCATCCATCATTTACATTTAATTATCATTAATCTTAAAAATAATTTAAATAAATATAAAGTGATATCGTAACAATGTATAAATATTTATATTAATGATATATAAACATTACACTCATTATTCAATTCATTATTGTAGAGAGATCAAAGAAAAATAATTGTTTGATCATCTTAATCAATAAATCATTAATTGGTCTTCAACTTTAATTGATTGAAAGGTGTTTACTCGTATATTAAATAAAGAAAATGTATATTCTCCTATTATATATTCTTATTAATCTTTTTACTCATAAGAAAGTGATATATATTACGATGTGATATTTCATTTATTAATAATTGATTTACAAATAACATATATCATTTTATTATGAGTATGAATATTAATATGAAGATATAACATTACTAATAAATAAATATTTCACTGATGATAATAAATGAAATTAATTAATGCATCCCTCATTGATAACACATGGCATGCAAGTTGAATTGTAAGCTTCTCCAGGTTCTATAAATTCAGGATAATGTTAAGTAAAACCATACCATCAATTGAAGAGGAGAATAAGTATTGGTTTCTTTACTCTATTATAGAGACTATGGAGCATGGAGATTCCTTCTCTCACAATGGCCAGAACACAAAACCAAGCTCTGGTAAGACCTTTAAACAATTATATATATATATATGTGTATTTTTTCCGTGGTGCTAATACACATACATTCTTAATCTTCAATGCAAGGTTATAAGCGGGACATAATTTTTGTCTAAAATTATATTCCTTTTATGTTTTCTTTTAAGGTTTGTTTGCGAGTTGAGTTTTGAATGAGAAAAAAATGAAAAAAAAAGACTTGAGAGAATCATTTAAAGTGTATTTCATGACTCCCAAACATTTCTCTTTTCTCTCTTACCTTCTAAACACCAACTGCAAACATACCTTTAATATTCATAGAATCATATATATATATATATATATATAAACAAGAATTTATGGATTAGTTTTGCAAAATGATTACAATAATCGCAGGAAACTCCTCAAGAAGCAACCCAATGTGGGACAAATATGCCAGTTTACCTCATGCCAAAGTGATGAAAATAATGCGTCAAGTGCTTCCAAAAGATGCAGGAATCTCTGATGATGCTGTGGACACAGTTCAAAAGTGTGCATCTGAATTTATTGCCTTCATCACTGATGCAGCCATTGAGCATTCCAAACTTGACAAAAGGATGACAGTTTCAGCTGAGGACTTGCTTTTCGTGATGGAAAATATGGGTTTTGATGACTATGTTCCTCCACTTACTCTTTTTCTCGAACGTTATCGTAAACAATCCGTGCAACATGGTGTTCCAAATGTTGGGACTCCGCCGCCACCGTCACCACCACCAACGTTGCCGCAATCAGAAATCACTAATAAAACAAGCTTGGATATGTTCTATGAAGATGGGGTTGGTGATGTTTAGGGTTATTAAGGTGGTGGAAGAAGCGGTTAAATAAATAATGTAGCAAGTGCAATTGTTACATGGATGTTTAAAGTTATGGTAATAATAATAATAATTTGCAGACGACAAAGATCTATTGTTCTCAAGTATGTATTCAATTATGTCTCAAATCAATTAAAATAAAGTAAAAGTAGAAAAAATTATAATTAGATTGGGACAGGGTTGATGATATGTTTAAGGACAACAAATCTAAAAGTGCTAGCATTGAAAGGGTCATGTGTTGCTATTTGTCATTTAATGTATAATAAATAAATTAGATGAGTCTTCTTATTCTTTTGTTTTGTTATTATGATGCATGTTTTTGAATTTTGAAAGATGCCATAATGTGCCAAAATCAACCCACAATAAGAAATAACTAGAAGAAGAATGTTTCTTAGGTATTCTTCCTTTGCAGTTTAGGTAATTTGGGTTGCTTTTTTCAATTGTGCCCAGGGTTCCAATGTATAAATTACTATAACATATAGGGATTTTCCATGGTTGATCATCACATAAACAAATGTCAATTGTTTTTCATCACCAATAATATGAAACATTTTACTTACTTAAAAAACAACTAATAGTTTTCTTCATCCATATACCACTGGAATATGAATAAATATCCATTAGTATATGAAAGAAGATAACTATTAAAATTTTCATTTTAAAGGTGAGGATTATTAGAGAAGTCAAGAAATGAAAGTTTTCTAGTCTTTGTATTGGACTTTTTTTATCAGAATGAAATCTTTATTAATCAAGAGATAAAAATATTAGGAGAAGAGGTGATATTTATATTTATAGAATCACAAAGAGAAAGACAAGTTGATGGATATCTCACCCAATCAACATAAGAGTAAGAGAAGAAAAGAAAACGATCATTTATAAGGTTTCAGGAATGCAGAAAAATAAGTTTCATCATCTCTTCTATTTGGATCCTCAAGTTCTCAAAGATAACTTTGTTCCTAATGTGTCAAATAATCCAAATTGTGACAAACCAAAGAGCCACTCATAACTGTTTTTTCTTGTTCTCCAACCATATCATGTTTTCATGAGATGCAAAGAGAGTCATTACATCATTATGAATGGTAGATGTAACCACCAAAGAAAGAATAAAGCTTTTGCCAAATAAGATAGGATATTGAATAAGAAAAACAATTGACTAGTAGTTTCCTCCAACTCACCACAAAGAGAACAAAGGATGCAATCTTCAGCACTTAATCTACCTTTATGAGCAAGGTTCACTTTAGTTGGTACCCCATCCAAAGCAATTCTCCACACTAAGCATTTCATCTTTGATGGAACATTAGAAGCATAAAGCATCTCAAAGAAAACAAGGTCTTGACTTCATCCCACATGATACAACGATTGATAAACATTCTTGATCGAGTATATATTGCCCACTTATTACGTCATGAATTCAAGTTGAAGAATCAACACTGTGTTGTTTAGGCGTAGAGTTGTGGAAGAAGCTTATGAGATCTTCATATTCTTCTCCCCCCAAACGAACAAATTCCTTCTCTAGTGTATGCTCCAATACCAAACCACATTACTCCAAGCACCCAATGATTCAACAATTGTATCTTTTTCCAAAGCCACCTGAAATATGTTGCAAAAGAATTTTTAAAGGTATCTCTCCCCACCAATAAATCAATCTAAAATTTAATAGAAGAACCACAACCTATACGAACACCATCATTTACCCAACCACAACCTATTCCCTCCTTGGACTGACTAAGATTGCCTAACTCTCTCCACCAAGAAGAACCCCTCTTGAAACAGTCTAATTCACCACCTCCTCCACTTCTTAAAAACTCATCCCTATATCTCAATTTTAAAACTTTTACCCAAAGAGACTCCTCTTCACATAACAAATGCCATCTCCATTTTCTTAAAAGAGCTAAGTTAAATAGGAATAAGTTTTTCAACCAAGACAATCTTCCTCTTTAGGCCTACAAACTTTCATCTACCTCACCTAAAGTATCCATTTTCTCTCGTCACCCCTTCTTCAAAGGAAACATTTTTTAATTTTGTCAATCATATTAATAACAGAAATTGGGGCTTTAAAAAAATGAAAAGAAATAGAAAGGTAGAGAACATAATACCGATTTTAGAAGAGTTACCCTACTGCCAAAGGAGATGAGCTTGTGCTTCCAAATGGAGAGTTTCTTTTTGAATGAATCAATGATAGGAGACTAAATAGAGACCCTTTTAGGATTTGCACCAACATGAATTCCCAATAAATTAAAGGGGACAGAACCAACAACACAATACAATTTATCAACAGCCTTCATAAAAAAATCACGACTCGAGTTAAGACCCATGGAAGAACTTTTATGAAAGTTAATTTTCAACCTAGACGCCAACTCGAAGCATTCTAGGATATACTTTTAAGCACCATAATGTTATGCTCAGAATTCACTCTGATTAGAAGGGTGTCATCCGCATATTGTAGGTGAGAAATAGAAACCTCATCTTTACCAACCTTATAACCAGTATAAATGTTCTTTGAAACTGCAGCTCCTTCAACAACTATCAGAAAAAGAAAAGGTGCTAATCCAATAATACATCAACCACCGCCGACTTAAATGACATTCATCCCTTCTTGAAAAGCAAACTAGTATTATATGACAACCTACTTATAAAAGGGTGGGTACTTGAAGAAGACACTGTTTATTTCATTATTATATGACAATCTTAACAAATATTGAGTTTTGAGACTTTCCACGACAACACCGTAATTGTAGTTGGATCGTTCACATTTCCCCTTTTCATAAATGTAGTTGATTTTGGAAAAACCAAAACCTCTTCATCTTCCAAAGCAAATAGACTGTTTTGAGATATTGTGTTTGTATTGCTTATGATGGTACAATTTATGAATGTTGTTTCAGATTTTTCTTCAGGTCACTCACTAATGACAATTTTATGGTGGCAGTCTTAAGTAACCTTTGAGAGTTGTTCATGCTGACATGCATGTAACTTGTTTAATTAATATGTTGCTGCATATATTGCATATATTCATGTTTATTGTTCATACTGATTGCTTTCATGTTTACCCTATACATCACTTCATTTCTGACATGGGATGGGGAACTAATGAAATGTTAGAAACTCTAAAGCGTCATCTAGTTAGTTATAATAAGCTTATTTGGTTATCTTAAAATGATGTTATTTTTAATTCACTTTAACTTAGAATTTGTGACGATAAAATCTTAACTTTAGATCAATGGGCATAGAGGCAAAACCTCATTATCTTACTCAGACTGCATCACCAATCCTTTAGAATGTCTTTTATAATTGTTTCATATTTTTATTTAATTATCATCGCACCTAGTAACTTTGCATTATTAGTTAGATTAATAATATTGTTCTTTTTTGCTGATAAAAAAAATAATACCACACATAGCATCAATACTATTATATTTGTTCTTAGTAGCTTCAATATTTCTAATTACTATGAAATTTCCCAGACATGATACTGAAACAATCTGTAAGGAGAATAGTCATTGTATTTGTTTGACTCAATTTAAAATGTTAAAGCAAAAAAATTCAAGAATTTATAAAATCAATCAGTAAGAATTGGGGCAGTGTAGGAGGCCAAAAAAAAACAGTTACAGAAAGAATTGGACCCTACCATTTATTAGATGATGGAATTGCTTTACAATAATGTATTAGGTTTATGGTTCCATCAATTTATATGATTTTTCAATTCACCAACTTTTACATAATAGGAGACTTTTTCTTCAAACTTGGAATAAGTAACGCATATATAGCAACATATCTATAAGATCATAATTATAACTGTGATTATAATGCATAAGCCTCTTGTATGTACCATTTTCTTTTACAAATCAAAGGGCAACTAACGCCGAGCTCTTTTTAAAATATATCCACTTTTCACTGACACCACAAATGCTATTATCTTAGTATAGTTAACTTAATACATTCCATTATATTGTTGGGTAAATAGTATACAAAGTATCAAGATGCTTTTCTTTTGTTGGACCCATTATCAAATGAACCAACTTTTTCCTTAGTAAATTAACTTCAGCTAGCAATATAGTTTTTCAGCTATAAAAACTACTGGAAAAGGAGCACTTACCTCATGTTTGCATGATTGAGATTTATGAATGAAGAAGGACACTTCTAGAGTTAGTTGTCCTAGTAATCAAACCTATATCAATATTAGTTCTTTTATCTTCATTATAAACATACACTTAAAAAACACATCTCAAAAGGGAAAGAGAGATCAAATGATATCCCAAAGAAACAAGAACAATACATCTAAAAAAACATCTGAAACATAAACATCACTGTAGACAATGAGAGCAGTAACATGGGCTACTTTTCAGTTTATAATTATCAAATACCTCATTGTCTGCCATTAACACATCTTTTACCAAACAAACAAGTTGTCAACCCATTACATTACTGAACATGTCTGCGGCTAGAAGCCCTCTAAAGCTCTCTCTCATTCAAAGCAGGTTCTATGAACTTCCTGAATAGGAGTAATATTATTCACCAATTATCATCATGATATGTTCATGGAGACACCAGTGCTTGCTCTTGACTTTGCTTGCTTTTGTTGTTCTATCAGAAGGGTCAAGGTTACCTAAGGCATACTGGGAACAAATGCTTCCAAAGAAGCTTCCTTCTCCTTCATCTTCTCCCTCAAGAGGCACAAATTCTGTGTCTACCACTTCTTCCTATACCTTCAAAACTGATAGTCTTCCATCTTCGGACGGAAAGGTCTAACGTTAATCGCAACTCTAGTTCTCTACATCGCTCTTGCGATCGCAGATACATTGCATGTTTTTATGGTAATTACGAAAAATTGTGGGAAAATGCAGTCGAAGTTGCAACCATTATATGGTTGAGAAGATAACCTAAACCACAATGTAATGTTGCTGATTTGAAGAAAGCATCCAAATTTGCAAATCAGTTTCTCATATTCATCTGACATGTTGTTTGTATAGAAAAATCACATTGTAGATTCATTGATCTAGGTCTGAAAATAGTCTATTTTCTTCTCTTGTAAAGATACTTGAATAACAAAGCCTTATTGGATACGATAAGTTTATTAATAAGTCAATAAATAGATATGTTGGCTGGATAAGTAACATGTAAAATCTCTTTATAAGTATTTCATTATTCAACTCTCTATGCTGCAATTTCTTCCATGTAAAATCCTCTTCATCAATTATATTTCCCTCAATATATAAATTGTCTTGTAAATTTTACCATAATTCATAAGATGCTGTCTCTCAATTTTGTTGGAAAAAGGTATCAGTATTATTGATGCAATTCTTGTACACAATGGATTTGAATATACAAGGAAGGAAACTGCTTTTCATCTCACATGGATCGATCTCTCTCATTGCCCTCAAATCACAAATAGCAATTTTGTTGCTAACTTGCTATATTTGTTCTTATAGATGTTAATTTGAATTTGGTAATGCATGCATTTAATTAATTTAATCAATTAGTATTCATGGTATATTCATATTTACCCCACCTAGGTCTTGTCAAGGAATGATGTTGCCCACACCTACCATGCAATTTTAAGGAATTGAACTCATAACCTACTTTAACACCAATTATCGGATCAAACTCTTATAACTTGGGTCTAAAATTATAATCATTAGTTAGGATGCAACATTATTTCCGTAATCTCAATAACAGTCAGCATCATGTTTCAATTTGACTTCGACCCCTCCTAAGTCTTATTAGGGCAAGATGTTAGCTACGTAAATAAATCACATGAAAGACATGTCAAACCATAAATAAATCCAAGATAAATCTCGTAAGCTCTATTCCTATTCTTTTATCATGATATTATTAAGGGAAAAGTTCATAAAATCTCCTTAAATTTTATGTCTTTCGTAAGTAAACACCATAAACTATTTTTTTCATAATTACTCCTTAAACTTTAACTATTGGTGAAATTGGCCCCTACATACATATAATTTTAAATTACTAATAATGAAATTGAAATTAACACATCAAGATAATATAAGGTTGATTGATGTGAGGTTAATTTCTCTTCTTGCAGAATGCAAGACCTTAATTCATAGTAGAAAACTTAAATTACCATTTAACTACTTACTGATAAAACGAAGGTCGAGAAGTGAAGATGAAGTTGGCTCTGCTAGGGTATGAACTAAGTTATTGAATAACTCCAACAATCTTGGAAACACAATGATGATGAAGTCCAACATTCTTGGAAACACAATGATGAAGAACTCCAACAATCTTGGTACTACAATGATGAAATCTTTAACTCATAAGACAACTATTCCTTGGTCTTGTTTGGCAAATCTGGATGAATCTGCCGAAGCAGTGGTCAACAACGTTCCAGCTCCAACAATCTCGGAAGTTCACAAGAACAAATCATTTGCTCAAGCCCTCAAGGCAACATGTGACATCTCAATCTCCCAGCTGCCTCAACCATGTATCAAGGGAGATGCTATTGCTATTAAGATACCGGAAGAGGAGTATCAAGCAGGTCTTCAAAGGTGTAAAACTCACCTTCATGGAAGGCTCATCTTATCCAAGGGAGACTCGCCCGTTAAGTTCACTGAAGTGATAACAAAGCTTCAATCTCTCTAGAACATGATTGGAACATGAAGCATGATATCGCTGGGTCGAGGGTGTTATGATTTTTCATTTGTTTCGGTTAAGGATATGAGGTCAATCTGTGCTGTTGGGTCTTGGAGCTTGAAACCAAGATTCCTTAGGTTATCCCTGTGGTCCCCTGATTTCAATCCCAGTCTTCAGAAGGTGTCACACTCGCAATGTTGGGTCAGGATCTTGGGTTTGCTTCTGGAATATTGGAGTGCGAGGACCTTGTTCTCTATTGCAGGGGGTTTGGGTGTTCCAATATCTCTGGATGATGCAACCTCTACTAGATCCTTTGGGCACTTTGCCAGAATTTTGGTGGATGTTAATCTCAAAGGAACCCTCCCTAGTCAAATATTGGTGGAAAGAGAAGGTTTTGCCTTCTTTGTTCACATTATGTATGAAAACCTCCTTGATTTATGTTCAGGGTGTCAATCTATTGGTCATCTGATCTCTAACTGCAGAAGAATAACTAAGGAAGCCGGAGTGGATCATCCAAGGTTCAAGAAATATATTTCTATGGGAAGAATTCCTAGGACAAAACCAGACAAAGGCCCTGCTTCAAGCACTGGTCATCAAGTAAGCACTCATATCCATAAAAGTGACTCTGTGTCTGATAAGCTGAAGGACGTGGTTAAGGACACTCAGGAAAATGATCTGGTAATAGAGTTGGAGTTTGACAACAATGTCAATCTTCAACTACAACACGTTCAAAAGGAAGGTCTTCCACAGAATGAGGAGGCAAGTGACCTTGAGAACATGGTCAGATGAAAGTTTCATAGTCCTAATGTACAACTCATAACAGATGAAAGTTTCATAGTCCAACAACATGGTCAGATGAGCAATGTTTTGGCAGCAAAAGAGACTAGAATTGTTGGAATACTATAGGCAGATGAGGAGGAGGACATTATTGGGTAATTGGAGGATAGTAGCACAGCTAATGACACAACTAAGGAGGAGACATACACAAAAGTGTTGTCAAAGTCTCAAAAGAAAAAATTGAGACAGAAGCAAAGCCTGGAAAAGGTTCATTTTACCCGTAGGGGTGGCTACCTAAATGTTTCCAAATGAAGGTGATATATTGGAACAGTAGAGGAATGGGAAATCCTAAAACTAGATTAGTTTTTAAAAAGCTTTGCTCTATCAATAAGCCAGATGTCGTTTTCATCTCTAAGCCCATGAATAAAATCAATCTTTTGTTTTGGTCTGCTTTGAATTTGAAGCCGTTTATTGAGAATGATAGGGGTAGCTTGCTGCCTAATATCTAGGGTGCTTGTCGTGATGGTATCAATCTTCAAATCATCTCCAACACCTCTCAACAAATATCCATATCCTTGAGGCAGGATAGTCATCTGGCTTTCATTTGTGCGGTTTATGCTCACACAAATTACTTGATGAGAAAGGCTCTTTGGGAAGACATCTTGTCTCTAATTTCAGCAAACCAGGGGCCTTGGTGTTGCATTGGGGATTTTAACTCTATTCTGGGAGGCAATGAATGTAAAGGTGCTTATTTGCCTAATATAATTGCTTGTGAGGACTTTAAGAGGTTCTCTGAGGATGGCAGCTTACATTACATGCTGACTAGGGGAGCTAAATTCACTTGGTCGAATAGAAGGAGAGGCTTGGCTCATACTAAAAAGAGGCTAGATAGATCAATGTGCAATGATAATTGGATGACTAATTGGCAACAAACATATTGTTGCACTTTGCCTAGATCTGCCTCTGATCATCATCCTCTTTTGTTTGGCTTCTCCAATGATGCTTCCAACATCCAATCTCAAATCAGGTTCCATAAAATGTGGTTGAAGCATGATAGCCTTAGAGGGGTGGTTGAGACTCACTGGGCTAGCAGGGTGGTGGGGTGTCCTATGTATATCCTAGATAGCAAGCTTAAGGGTCTCAAGGCGATCCTAAAAGTCTAGAACAAGGAGGTTTTTGGAAATATCCTTATCAGGGTCAAAGAAGCTTTCTCCCAAGTTGGAATTTTACAGTAGAGAATCACCACCGAGGGTCAAACTGATACTCTTATGACTCAAGAGGAGCAGGCTCAAAAAGATTTGTTGATTGCTTTACTTGCTGAGGAGGAATTCTGGAAAGAGAAGTCGAGATTGAATTGGAAAATTAGTGGTGATAGGAATACAACCTACTTCCATAACATTGCTAAGATCAGATATGCAACCAAATCTATGTGCCTTCTTAGACAGGGTGGGGATACTCTGCTTGATAGGCGGGATATTGATAATCATGTTTTGGACTACTTCACAAATCTGTATGGCTCTGATAATGAAACTCAACCTAGTAATCTCATTGACTCTATTATTCCTAAGTTGGTTTCTGAGGAGGACAACACAATGTTTTCTAAGATTCCTTTGGAGGATGATATCAAGGCTGTTGTCTTTGCCATGAATGGGGAGGGTGCTCCTGGCCCTAAGGGGTTTGGTGGTTGCTTATTTCAGGAATTTTGGGACATAGTTGGACTTGATGTTTGCCAATCTGTGAAGCATTTTTTCACACATGGTTGGATTCTTCCTAACCTCAACTCTAACAACCTTGTTCTAATTCCTAAATTCCCATCTGCTGATAAAATTGAGGACTTTAGGCCAATTGCTCTAGCAAATTTCCAATTCAAAATAATCACCAAAGTCTTGGCTGACAAGCTTGCAAAAATTGCTCCTAAAATCATCTCTAAGCATCAAAGAGGCTTCATCAAAGATAGACACATTCATGATTGCATTTGTATAGCCTCTGAGGCAATCAATCTTCTTGATCATAAATCTCTTGGTGGAAATTTAGCAATCAAGATTGATGTCAAGAAGGCATTTGACACTATTGACTGGAAGTTCCTTAAGGATACTCTTAAGGCCTTTGGGTTTGCTAATTCTTTCATTCACTGGATTCAGGTTATCTTAAACTCTACGAGGCTCTCTATCTCTGTTAATGGTCATTCTGTTGGTTTCTTTAGCTGCAAGAGAGGTGTTAGGCAAGGGGATCTCTTATCCCCTCTTCTGTTCTGTTTGGCTGAAGAAGTGATCAGCAGAGGGTTATCCAAGCTGCTGGATAATGGGAAATTTAAAACAATTGTTGGGCCTAGGATTGCAACCCTAGTCATGTTCTCTATGCTGATGACATTTTGGTTTTCTGCAGAGGAATCAAGAGAAAGTTGTTAGCCATAAAGGACTTATTTAATGACTATGCCAAAGTCTATGGTCAATGTTTAAACCTTACCAAGTCTAAGTTCTTCTCTACTCAAGCTAATGCTAGGAAAATTGGCAAGTTAACTTCGTGGTTGGGTTTTGGAGCTGGTAGTTTGCCTTTCAACTATCTTGGGGTCCCTGTGTTCAAAGGTAAACCAAAAGCTATTCATTTGCAGCCAATAGCATACAGAATTATCAATAAGTTGGCCAAGTGGAAAGGTTGTTGTCTCTCAATTATGGGCAGAGTGGAGCTTGTTAAGTCTATAATTCACAGTATGTTAGTTTATAGTTTTCATATCTATAGCTGGCCTGTCAACTTGCTAAAACGAATGGATTATTGCATAAGGAATTTCATCTGGTCAGGAGATACTAAGGTCAAGAAGCTAGTCATAGTTGCTTGGTACAAAGTTTGTTGCCCTGTCAAAGAGGGTGGGCTTGGGATAAGATCAATCAAGTTGTTGAATCAGGCATCAATGTTAAAGTTGGCTTGGGGCATGAATTCCTCCTCGCAGGAATGGGCTAACTTCTATAGGACTAGATTTTGCAATCAGCCAATAGTAGACAGAATTATCAACAAGTTGGCCAAGTGGAAAGGATCTTGTCTGTCAATTATGGGCAGAGTGGAGCTTGTTAAGTCTATAATTCACAGTATGTTAGTTTATAGTTTTCATATCTATAGCTGGCCTGTCAACTTGCTAAAACGAATGGATTATTGCATAAGGAATTTCATCTGGTCAGGAGATACTAAGGTCAAGAAGCTAGTCATAGTTGCTTGGTACAAAGTTTGTTGCCCTGTCAAAGAGGGTGGGCTTGGGATAAGATCAATCAAGTTGTTGAATCAGGCATCAATGTTAAAGTTGGCTTGGGGCATGAATTCCTCCTCGCAGGAATGGGCTAACTTCTATAGGACTAGATTTTGCAAGATTAAAGAACCTAAGTCTTCCTACATAAAGTCATCCATATGGCCTGGCATAAAGAAGCATTGGCATGTGACCTTAGAGAATTCAATTTGGTTTTTGGGCAATAGGAGCAACATAAGATATTGGGCAGATAATTGGTTGGGTAACTCCTTAGTTGATCTCCTTGGCATCCCCAACCAAATATCCTCTGCTCTCTTAGCCAAGGTTCCTGACTTCATTCATGAATCTGCTTGGATAATCCATTCCTGGATGAGTAGGATGCACCCTGTGGTTTGTCATTAAATAATGAGAACCCCCATTCCTACTTCTCACCTGCCTGATAAGCTGGCATGGATTCACTCTAGTGATGGGATCCTAACTTCGAAAGAGGCTTACAACTTCACCAAACCTGCTCAACCTCAGGACCGATGGTGCAACAATATTTGGTCTATCTCTATTCCTCCTTCTAAGTCTTTTGTCACTTGGAGACTCTATAATAATAGAATGCCAACTGATGAAAATCTGAAGCTGAGGGGAATGGCTTTACCTTCTATATGCAATATGTGTTGGTCCACTGAGGAGTCTTCTGCTCATCTCTTCTTCAATTGTAGCTTTGCAAAGCTGATTTGGAGCTAGTTGAGCACTCAATTCGGCTATTACATTGACCATGCTTCTCTCAAGAGCCTCGTGTCCCTTTCCACTCAATGGAGTCCTCGGTTGAAGCAGGTTTTATTTTCTGCCATTATCAATTCCATTGCTGTTATCTGGTTCTGCAAAAATAAGTCAAGGTTTGATAACTTGACCATCCCCTTAGCCCAAGCAATTAAAAAGATCAAGTTGAATACTTCTTTCACTGGCAACTTCACTCAATCGTGTGCTAAACCTTCCCTGCTGGAATTCTCCATCTTGAGAGCTTTCCATGTTCATGGCAAGTATAGCAAGGCTCCTTCAATTGTTGAGGTTAAATGGGATCTGCCCTTGATGGGTTGGGTGAAGATCAACACTAATGGTGCGGCTAAGGGGTCGTCGGGGCATGCAGGGGGGGTGCTATGTTCAGGGATGGCAAGGGGAAGTGCATGGGTTGTTTTGCTTCATACTTTAACATTCAAGACTCCCTTTTTGCTGAAGTTCTTTCTGCCATTACAGCTGTTCAAATTGCTCACTCTAAGGGTTGGTTATTATTCTGGTTGGAGTGTGACTCAACCTCGGTGGTGGACATTTTCAGGGGCAATAAACCGGTTCCTTGGAAGCTAAGCAACCTTATGAACAAGTGCAAGCATTTAATGTTGGATATGCAAGTGCAAGTGTCCCACATATTTAGGGAAGGGAATGCTTGTGCGGATAGATTGGCTAATTTTGGTGTGAATTATAGAAGGGATTATTTGTGGGATTACTCTCCTTCCTTCTTGTTGCATGACTTTCATAAAAATTTGTTGCTTCTTCCTAACTATAGGTTTAGGGCTATGTAATGGTTACTTGATTCCTTAATATATTTTCGGGTGTACTTTCACCCTTGTTTAAAAAAAAATTACTGATAAAACAATAAAACTACCAGGCCTTTGTAAAATCTGGTACCTGGTAACCTCAAGTAAAAGGAAAGGGAAAGCATTGCATCACATATACTAGCAACCTCCTTTTGCACCATCATTAATTCATAGCCACTCTCTATGCTTATCAGCATCTTGCACATCGCCTTACAAGTCAGGTTCACTAGAACCAGTATCAATACAGTCACAAATTAAGTTGTCAGTTTTATATACCTTTTTTTGTTGGCTAAGCAAATAATAGTAATAAATAGTAAGTGGGTTATAATGAATATTGATTGTATTGCAACTTCAGTATTTCATCTTATAACCATTGCATCGAACAATTTAACCAAAGAAGATAAGGAAGTTGTTGAGAACAAACTAAAGAGACGTGAGGGAATGAGTTTGGGATGTTGTTGAGAAGAACACAACAAGCTATTTTCATCTCTCGTTGTTTATAATTACTTTTGGTGATTGTGTCCTCGAAAAACTTCCACAATTGCACTTTGTAAAGCCTTAGAATCTGCATGAAGAGAAACTAACCTCATGTAAATTTACAATAGCCATCCTTACACCATCTAATATGGTAATTCAAATTTAATTTCAAATTGCATGTATGTATGGACCAATTTTATCAATAGTTAAAGTTTAAGGAGTAATCAGGAAGAAAAAATAGTTTATGGTGTTTACTTGCAAAAAACATCAAGTTTAAGGGGGTTTTGTGATCTTTTCCCTATTATTATTATTAATGTCATTCTTGTAAACCCTAACATAATATTGATATATAGTTCATAGGAGTAGCATCTGCTCCTAAAGTCTATTCTCATGCAAGTTATAATCCACCCCAAACCTCTCCCCCTGACAACATTTGCATTATGATTCTCTCCTAAATGATATTTGTATATTACATAAGTGGAAAACTATGCAATGTTGATCAAACTAATGTGTTTGAGGTACTGGTGGAAATGGAGTATATATATGTTGTGATAGGCAATAGTTAGTCCTCAAATACATGTATAAGGAAATCAATAATTACTTATACCACTACAAAAGGTTGCACATTTTTTTATCTGGAATTCATTTAATAAATAAGAAAATAGTGGGTGTTAGGAGAACAACTGGTACTCATACCTAAAAAGACATTACACAATTCAACTCAGACAGCTAGAAGGTCTCCAAACCCATTCTGTATAGGAGAAAGTAAGAAAACGAGCAATAAGAAGGTTCTAAGAATGAAGATGAATTGAGTACATTACCTCATCTAGATTAAAACGAGAATACTAAAAAATGACCTTATTTCTAACCAACCAACTGGACCAAATAACACTACAACATTTTTGACATATGGCAATGGCTAGAAACTGTGGCCAAAAGTCAAAAAATTGTTCCCTTTGTCAAAGACAACGGATTTTTAACTCTAGTAGTGTGAGGCATTACCTTTTGTTTAGACCATGGTTTTTTGACTTTTGACAACACTTTTTTAAAACTGTTGTCTAATATTTTACATAGGCAACGGTTTTTTCCATCATTAACACCAACAGTTAAAAATCGTTGCCTATAGGAAAACATAAAAACTGTTGCTATTGATCACTAAGAACGGCTTAAAAACCGTTGCCTTTTCTCATTTCAAACAGACAACAGTTTTTCTCGATCATAAACATCAATTGTTGCAAACCATTGCATATATGCTCATTTAAAACAATTTTTATTTAAAAACAATTTTGTTATTATATCACATAGAATTCTTTTATTATATATTTTTTATGTCGAACACCACATTTAATATATAGCGAATATGACAAAAATACTTAATATATATAAATTAAAGAGTCATATGATTAAGTATATGTTTGTCAAAAGATACTACAAAACACTTATGTTTTCATTACTGTTTAGCAAACATAATTACAATCTAACATAGGAAATTTTGATATCTCAATAATTTTCAAGACCAATATAATTCGTCACCATCTTCCATATGTAGTAAGTTGTCTTCCAAATAATTTTACTTTAAAGTACATCCCTTAACTAAGTGTTGGAAGTTGAAGTGTCTTGTTTCTTCATAGGGTTATCATTTTCACTTGAGTTTCATACATCTTTGTCAATTCAACATTGGACCAGCTTGAAATTTAAGCTCAAAAAAGGTCATACACACATTTGAGAACCAATCAACACTTTAATAGGATACATTATTGAGCAGCAAAACATTTGACTTATACAACACCAAGAAAAATTAAATTGCATAAAAAATGTGCTGCTTGATAAGCATAAGATATTAAATAAGTGCCTAAAAAAGACGATCCTGAAAGTTGGTATCACTCTTTATTGCCTACCAAATTTATGTCTGTATTGATGCATTAGCATGATTCCCTCCAACTCCATTGCTACTTTTTTTTATAAGTAAAAAGTTAAAATTTATTAATGAAGATATAAAAAAATACATCGAAAGAGCAATATACATAGAACTAATAAATAGGAATAATCTTATGGATCTCTCTTAAGTCAATGAACGCATCAAAGTCTTTCAGCAGGTATTTACAAATTTTGGCCGAAATGGGTTCGTTATCTACCTTTATCGTTCTTTTCCTTGGCCTCTAATGCCCCCAGTGTAAACAAACTTCGTTGCAATTGATACAACGTGGTTTATATGCTCGCTATCGTGTATATTAAAGCTATTAATGATATTTTCCAAAATAAATGAGGATAGAATGTTATATATATTTGTCCTCCAAATATACAAAAAAAGCACAAAGCTATTTATTTAATTTAAAGGAAATAACTATCAAGTAAGTCTATAAAAGATAAAATTACCCAATAGTAATTTTTTTAATCCAACTAAAGATTCATTGCAATCACATAAGTTCATAAAAGAACAAATATTAATCTGTTAAGGACTTAATTGGTTATTATTTTTGTTAGAATTGACTTGGTTATCATTATGTTTTTTGATTTGAAAATCTATCTAACGATAGAAAAGTAACATATGAGTAAATTGCTTTCTTGCAAATAATTGTTGTCGGTAACTTAGCTCTCATACCATATAAATAAGTTAGAAATTGAATGAAGAGTGAATGTTTGTGAATTGAACCCTAAACCGAATTTGGTTATAGTGAAAAAGTAATGTAATTGTATTTGATTGAAGTAATTTACTATAGGTTACAATGGGTGTATTTATTTATAGAAGAAAAATGTATCTTGATAATATAAAGTTATACTAAAATATCCTTAATGAAGATTATGAAAGATAATATAAAGATTATAAATGATATGGGATGTTGCTTGCATCGCAAGCAATGTCTGGTTTATGTCTTATTGGGGCGTCAGGTTTGGCCTTTGATCGAGTCAGCTTGTCTGTGCCATGTCTGATTTCTGATCATAGAAAGTTGACCTGTGTGACCGTGCCAGACTTGGTTTCTAACCGAGCTAAGTTAGCTTGTGTGGCCGTGCTATGTTGGATTTCTGACCATGGTGAATTGGCCTGTGTGATCGAGTGTAGCGCATTAGTTTGGCCAAGTCTATTTAAATCATTTGTGTATTTTATCTTAGTCAGAATTTTGTTGTCTAACTGAGGAGCTTATATCTTTGCTAATAGGTAATGTTTTCTTAAAACTTAAAACAAACTTGAGAACATTTCATAACCATTTGAAAGTAATATAATATCCCCTGAAAAAATATCTACCTATTACTTGAAATAACATATATAACCTTTCCATGGTGAACATGTATAACCTTTTTCATCTTAAGCTAGACCTTGCTATTTGTTTTCAGTTTCTTTCTCACTAAGATTTCAAATGTTCGAAACAAATTTGAGTTTTCAAAATGGATCAATATGACATGTGATCTTATCTGCGTTGTGTGCGCCCCTTTCCTACAGGGTCCTACTTTTTTGAGTCTCAAACTTCTAACTTCTAATTTCTAATTTCCCACCTGACTCATAAAATAACAAATCCGAAAATAATGCATGTCTTTTATAAAATTAATTGCTAATATTTTCTACTTGTTTTTTTCTTCCGTTTTTTACTTGCTATTTGTGAGTTGGGTTTATAGGGAAATAAAGAAAAGGCTTCATAATCATCTTACAACTATATTTTATAATTTTCAATTTTTTTGTTGATCTTCTACCCTCCAAAACTTACTTCACAAAAACACCATAGCAATCCATATATAAATGAAAATAATTAAATATTACAGATTCTACATATTAACTAAAGAATATGCTTGGCATGACCTTAGCTTGGAATTCTTATCTACTATATAGCCATATTGGGAGTAATTGTAACATAACTACTTATTAGCCCGTGTTAATCAGAGTTTAAGATCTTATATACATTTTTTAATTTTTTTTGCTCGCAAGTTATTTAATTTTAAAATAAATCTATTTATTTTTTAGTTACTAATAGAAGTTAGTTAAGATTTATATTATTAATCTTATTATACAGCTAATAGTTTCTCCTTTTTAATTTGCTTTCAGTTTAATTGACACATGTGATGCAATAAATAAAAACCCGTTTGACATTAAATTGAGATCCTCTATGTTAAAATTCTTCATTTCTTTATACCAGTTTAATGATGTTTTGTCAAATATTTAAATATATTAGTACGATAATTAATAAAAAATTGAATGAGGTATGTTATTTATTATTAGATAAATTTTATTATATTGGTACACAGAATCTGGGTCCCTTAAGATCACACAGCAGTGTTTGAGAAACGCCACCTTGGAGGCCAAATTCTACGTTAATATTAAGCACCAACAAAATTCAACGTCAATACTCAATAGCTATGTTCCTTTGTCCCTTTCACAAAATGAAATAAACGCGTTATCAGATGTACCCCGGTGATGTGATTGCTAAATTCTATCACTACATCAACACATTATCGGAGCAGGGAGGCTACATTAACATTACTTTATTTGATGTTATTATGAGTTAGTTTAGTCATTTCCTTATTGGGATTTCAGCCAATGGCCATCACACAAATTCCAAAAGAATTTTTTCTTTACATAATGCAACCTAGAGATGAAAAAAAAAACCGACTCGTGGATACCCGTACAAATATTCGTAACAGGTACCCACAATAATAGTTTATGGGTGGGAGCGAGTTTGTTTTGTGATATCCGCATCGCGGATACCTGCAAATTATATATTTAACTTTTAGTTAAATTTTTATATATATTTATTATTATTTTAAGATTATACATTATATATTTTATTATTATTTCTTAATAAATTACATATATTTGACTATGATCATAAATTTACCATATAAATATTATATTATCATGTAATAATTATTTTTATATATTGATTATTACAAATTATATAAATATATAATTAAAATTAAAAACTCATTGGTACCCGCAAATATCCGCTATCCGCACGGGTACCCAGAAATATTGCAGATTTCGACACGAGAAAACACTACCTGCGCTCGCCCACGACAGTTGTCATCCCTAAATTTGCAACCACTTGAAACAATGTGTAATCATTTGGGTGACCCATTTTTTCTCTTTTCTGTTTATATAAAACATTTCAATAGTTGTATATAGTCGTATCTAGTGTTACTTCTTATAGAGCTGGATCAACTTTCATTTTAGTAAAAGAAAAATATTAATATTAAAAGAATTCTTATGTACATAACAAGTACTTTTTTGTTGTTCTCTCTTTTACTTAAATTATAGGTGAAAATTTATTTAGTTCTTTGTAAGGAATCAATTCTCAAAAAAAAAACAATAAATTAGTGTACAAGAACTAAATTGCGATTCTCTAATAAAATGAAATAATTATATTTTAATGTATCATTTGATATGCAAGAAGAAACACTTTCCAATTAATGTATCCTTTGATGACTTAAAAAGCACCCCTGCACATGTAAAAGATGTGTGATATGGTGTTTGTGGGATATATGTTCAAATATCAGAACAGAAACAAAAGAAAAAAAGGTAGCAACTGAAGACTCTGCTACAAACTAAGATTCGTGGTCCCATTACAATTAATATTGGAGAGTAAGTAAGCCGTGTACATTGTACGAAATGGATATGCAATGGATATTCAATACGCGGTTCCATTAACATACTGTGTTAAGTATAATGAATTACCAACAATGTATTAGTATAGTAGTGTAAGGTTCTATTAGATTCTCAAGTCGAGAATTTGATTCTTGGAAGCTACATTTATTGGAAGAGGCAGCCACGAACCCAAAAATGATTAGTTTTTTTACCCAAAAAATTATAAGATACCCTTGGTGTACGAAAAAAACTGAAATGAATTGAGCTCAATACATCTAAACAATCAGGAATATTACTACAGTTCATGAATGAAAAAACCCACCAAAAACCAAAAAACTAGACTCCATTGGTAAAATCTAAAAATATCATTTCATGGCTAACCATGATGCATATCATTAACAGTTTAACGCTGAATCAACCACATAATGAAAAAGCAAAATAATATGTTACAAGAAACATAGTATTCTATTTCTAGTAACTTAAAAATAAAACACAAGCCAACAAGAGAAACAAACACTTTGATCTTTAACAATTGCTTGGTTCCATGCATTCTCTCCACTAAATTCAATTATTGAAGGGATATATGTGTTTTTTGGTCTTTCTGAGACACCTTGTTTTGTGCATGTTGGAGTAATTTCCTTGAGTTGGTGAACAGACGAGTTAGAAATTGGAGCATTTCCTCAAACATCATTCTCTTCACTGATTTCCTCGGTGCTGGAATCACAGTTGCATGAAACTTGTGGTTGTGGAGGTTGTTTTTCACCCTTGTCTCTGACTTGGTATATATCTTCACCACTGCATTATGTTGCTCCTCCTCCTCAGCCATGGCCACTATCTTTTGTTTAGCTTTCATGGTTTTTCTTTTCCTCTTGAAGCTCTCTGTTTTGTTTTTCTGAACCAGGTGCATCTATATATAGCAAATCCCTACACGTATTCCAAGAAGGTGGTATAAGGTCTAGAGCATATGAACCCCTTCACGTGTATCCGACACGGATACGCTCAGATTCATGAAAAATATTTATCCCTAAAGTATTCAAAAATTTAAAAATAAAATAAAAAATGAAGATACGTATCTGACTCGTTTTCAACAAAAAAAAAGGATAAGATAGCAATGGAGAACGATAATTTACAATTTCCATTATGTTTTCTACTTTTGATATTTTGATTTACACTTATAATTTTATCATATTTTATGTACTTTTACTATTTTATACACGTATCCTTAAACATATTGTATCCTATATTTTAGACAAAATACATATTAACATATCAGATACGTATAATATCTGACACATATTCGTGTTCGACACGTATATTCGTGTATTGCTTCATAGGGTGCATTATAAGGTACTATAGTCTTGTGTGGGGAAGTAGCTAAACTATCTTTAAAACTGGTTTGGGTGCATTCTAATTCAGCACAACATTAGGATCCTTTAAAAGTGGTAGGATCTTTAAAAATGGAAATTATTTATGCATTAGATTCAATACTGAAAATTACTCAATTACTCACCAACTCAATGAACATTTTCCAAACTTCAGAGGCTGAAAGTATAAGGGTGCCATCCCAATTAAATGGTCTGTACAATCCAGTGTCTAAGAACAATCACCCCAGACTTTGTAATAATTCTGTAAAAGTTAGATTGAGAAAGTGTATCAAAACTGATTTATATAATTAGAGTCATGATTAGTTAAAAAAGTAACAAGATTTGAATATCTAATATTCCAATGCCAATTGTTTCAGGTGGAAGGGAAATTGATTCTCTTTAAATAATTTCTGGAATTCCCTAAATGAATGGTTTAGCTCAACTTAGATTGGTCATAGTTCAATGTGAATTATAGATACTGGAAGTCTAAAAAAAATAACATCCTAAATTGTGTTTGGCTGTAAATACTTTAAAATAATAAGCAATTGAATTGCAAATTTGAAACAAATGCATATCTGATATTTCATGCAAATTCAAAAAATAAAAAGATATATAAAAAACACAAAAAAACAATTCAATATATGAGTCTCCCATTTAGTGGGATCTGGAGAAGATAGATATATACAGCCTTATCATGTAAACGAAGAGATTGTTCTCATGTGAGGAGATGAATAGATAAAATTGGACCACACATTTAAGAGTGTTTTGGGAGTTGACCTTTATACCTTACACATTGGAAAAGAAGGGAAAGACTTGTTTCTTCAATTTTAAATTAAGAATTATTGATATTTTTATAAATAAAGAATAAAGTTATAAATTATTATGAAATATACCTTATCATTACTTATTTATTCACAACACATAACTTTTTTAATTTAAAATTGAAAATATGTCTTGCTTTTCCATTACCTCAAAAACTCTCCATCCAAACAAAACAATAATGGAACATTGGCTTACAACATGACAACCCAAAATGTTATACTCATGGAACAATGAATTTCATATTACAATAGTATCAACCACATCTATTACAATAGTATCTGACCTACTTAGTGTCACAGAGTGCACTTAGTCTCTATTGATGTTTTTTCCTCTTTGATTTTCTATAGTCCTATCTTTGGTCTTTCAATGTCATGTATCCAAAATTCAACAAAATCTACCATAGTTTTACAAACTAACAAAATTAGTAATGGAAACAAAAAATACAGGCAATATGACATTAGGTACTAGCAGTTAAAACTTATGTACTAAAAAAAACTCATGTTCTTTGGGACTCAATCTGGGTTGTAGTTAAGTTCTCTTCAAAATTCAGAGTACTGGCTGCAGTTAAAAGCATGTCCATTCCTCGAGCTTTGTCTGACTCCCGTCCCCGTTTATTGTTCCATTTCTTAACATTCTCGTTGTTTGGCTTTGAAACATTTACATCAGTTCTCCACTTTTTACTCTCATATGCCTTTTTTGCCCGCCGTATTGCTTGGATCCCTGCATTGCATTTTCTGCAGAACCATTTCCCTTCTGGAACAGAAGTTCGCAGAGGTTTCATGCAATAGATGAAGTATGCATGATCACAGCTATCACAGAGGACAATCTCATCATCATCTTGATCAGTGAGGCAAACTTGGCATAAACAAAAAGGGCAGTACCAACATTGAGCATACAACTTCATCAACTTACTTGACAAACACCTTACATGGTAGTATTTACTGGGGCAAAAAGGGTGACCGCATATTTTTACTTTGTCACCATCCACCTCATCTCCGCAAATTTTGCAGTCGGGTGAGTTTGTCCCACCTATAGACACTTGAATTCCGTCATCAAGACTACAATTTGAATTCTCTTCCAACTCAGTCAGTGTTTCTTCATTTGTAGGGATGGTTTCCTCACTAGCAATGTTGTTCAGGGTCTTTGAGACATTTAACCTTTCACACACCACACAGTTCTCATGTTGAGATTTAATTCCCTTACCGGAACAATTGGGATTATTTGTGGGATTACTCTCCTTCCTTCTTGTTGCATGACTTTCATAAAAATTTGTTGCTTCTTCCTAACTATAGGTTTAGGGCTATGTAATGGTTACTTGATTCCTTAATATATTTTCGGGTGTACTTTCACCCTTGTTTAAAAAAAAATTACTGATAAAACAATAAAACTACCAGGCCTTTGTAAAATCTGGTACCTGGTAACCTCAAGTAAAAGGAAAGGGAAAGCATTGCATCACATATACTAGCAACCTCCTTTTGCACCATCATTAATTCATAGCCACTCTCTATGCTTATCAGCATCTTGCACATCGCCTTACAAGTCAGGTTCACTAGAACCAGTATCAATACAGTCACAAATTAAGTTGTCAGTTTTATATACCTTTTTTTGTTGGCTAAGCAAATAATAGTAATAAATAGTAAGTGGGTTATAATGAATATTGATTGTATTGCAACTTCAGTATTTCATCTTATAACCATTGCATCGAACAATTTAACCAAAGAAGATAAGGAAGTTGTTGAGAACAAACTAAAGAGACGTGAGGGAATGAGTTTGGGATGTTGTTGAGAAGAACACAACAAGCTATTTTCATCTCTCGTTGTTTATAATTACTTTTGGTGATTGTGTCCTCGAAAAACTTCCACAATTGCACTTTGTAAAGCCTTAGAATCTGCATGAAGAGAAACTAACCTCATGTAAATTTACAATAGCCATCCTTACACCATCTAATATGGTAATTCAAATTTAATTTCAAATTGCATGTATGTATGGACCAATTTTATCAATAGTTAAAGTTTAAGGAGTAATCAGGAAGAAAAAATAGTTTATGGTGTTTACTTGCAAAAAACATCAAGTTTAAGGGGGTTTTGTGATCTTTTCCCTATTATTATTATTAATGTCATTCTTGTAAACCCTAACATAATATTGATATATAGTTCATAGGAGTAGCATCTGCTCCTAAAGTCTATTCTCATGCAAGTTATAATCCACCCCAAACCTCTCCCCCTGACAACATTTGCATTATGATTCTCTCCTAAATGATATTTGTATATTACATAAGTGGAAAACTATGCAATGTTGATCAAACTAATGTGTTTGAGGTACTGGTGGAAATGGAGTATATATATGTTGTGATAGGCAATAGTTAGTCCTCAAATACATGTATAAGGAAATCAATAATTACTTATACCACTACAAAAGGTTGCACATTTTTTTATCTGGAATTCATTTAATAAATAAGAAAATAGTGGGTGTTAGGAGAACAACTGGTACTCATACCTAAAAAGACATTACACAATTCAACTCAGACAGCTAGAAGGTCTCCAAACCCATTCTGTATAGGAGAAAGTAAGAAAACGAGCAATAAGAAGGTTCTAAGAATGAAGATGAATTGAGTACATTACCTCATCTAGATTAAAACGAGAATACTAAAAAATGACCTTATTTCTAACCAACCAACTGGACCAAATAACACTACAACATTTTTGACATATGGCAATGGCTAGAAACTGTGGCCAAAAGTCAAAAAATTGTTCCCTTTGTCAAAGACAACGGATTTTTAACTCTAGTAGTGTGAGGCATTACCTTTTGTTTAGACCATGGTTTTTTGACTTTTGACAACACTTTTTTAAAACTGTTGTCTAATATTTTACATAGGCAACGGTTTTTTCCATCATTAACACCAACAGTTAAAAATCGTTGCCTATAGGAAAACATAAAAACTGTTGCTATTGATCACTAAGAACGGCTTAAAAACCGTTGCCTTTTCTCATTTCAAACAGACAACAGTTTTTCTCGATCATAAACATCAATTGTTGCAAACCATTGCATATATGCTCATTTAAAACAATTTTTATTTAAAAACAATTTTGTTATTATATCACATAGAATTCTTTTATTATATATTTTTTATGTCGAACACCACATTTAATATATAGCGAATATGACAAAAATACTTAATATATATAAATTAAAGAGTCATATGATTAAGTATATGTTTGTCAAAAGATACTACAAAACACTTATGTTTTCATTACTGTTTAGCAAACATAATTACAATCTAACATAGGAAATTTTGATATCTCAATAATTTTCAAGACCAATATAATTCGTCACCATCTTCCATATGTAGTAAGTTGTCTTCCAAATAATTTTACTTTAAAGTACATCCCTTAACTAAGTGTTGGAAGTTGAAGTGTCTTGTTTCTTCATAGGGTTATCATTTTCACTTGAGTTTCATACATCTTTGTCAATTCAACATTGGACCAGCTTGAAATTTAAGCTCAAAAAAGGTCATACACACATTTGAGAACCAATCAACACTTTAATAGGATACATTATTGAGCAGCAAAACATTTGACTTATACAACACCAAGAAAAATTAAATTGCATAAAAAATGTGCTGCTTGATAAGCATAAGATATTAAATAAGTGCCTAAAAAAGACGATCCTGAAAGTTGGTATCACTCTTTATTGCCTACCAAATTTATGTCTGTATTGATGCATTAGCATGATTCCCTCCAACTCCATTGCTACTTTTTTTTATAAGTAAAAAGTTAAAATTTATTAATGAAGATATAAAAAAATACATCGAAAGAGCAATATACATAGAACTAATAAATAGGAATAATCTTATGGATCTCTCTTAAGTCAATGAACGCATCAAAGTCTTTCAGCAGGTATTTACAAATTTTGGCCGAAATGGGTTCGTTATCTACCTTTATCGTTCTTTTCCTTGGCCTCTAATGCCCCCAGTGTAAACAAACTTCGTTGCAATTGATACAACGTGGTTTATATGCTCGCTATCGTGTATATTAAAGCTATTAATGATATTTTCCAAAATAAATGAGGATAGAATGTTATATATATTTGTCCTCCAAATATACAAAAAAAGCACAAAGCTATTTATTTAATTTAAAGGAAATAACTATCAAGTAAGTCTATAAAAGATAAAATTACCCAATAGTAATTTTTTTAATCCAACTAAAGATTCATTGCAATCACATAAGTTCATAAAAGAACAAATATTAATCTGTTAAGGACTTAATTGGTTATTATTTTTGTTAGAATTGACTTGGTTATCATTATGTTTTTTGATTTGAAAATCTATCTAACGATAGAAAAGTAACATATGAGTAAATTGCTTTCTTGCAAATAATTGTTGTCGGTAACTTAGCTCTCATACCATATAAATAAGTTAGAAATTGAATGAAGAGTGAATGTTTGTGAATTGAACCCTAAACCGAATTTGGTTATAGTGAAAAAGTAATGTAATTGTATTTGATTGAAGTAATTTACTATAGGTTACAATGGGTGTATTTATTTATAGAAGAAAAATGTATCTTGATAATATAAAGTTATACTAAAATATCCTTAATGAAGATTATGAAAGATAATATAAAGATTATAAATGATATGGGATGTTGCTTGCATCGCAAGCAATGTCTGGTTTATGTCTTATTGGGGCGTCAGGTTTGGCCTTTGATCGAGTCAGCTTGTCTGTGCCATGTCTGATTTCTGATCATAGAAAGTTGACCTGTGTGACCGTGCCAGACTTGGTTTCTAACCGAGCTAAGTTAGCTTGTGTGGCCGTGCTATGTTGGATTTCTGACCATGGTGAATTGGCCTGTGTGATCGAGTGTAGCGCATTAGTTTGGCCAAGTCTATTTAAATCATTTGTGTATTTTATCTTAGTCAGAATTTTGTTGTCTAACTGAGGAGCTTATATCTTTGCTAATAGGTAATGTTTTCTTAAAACTTAAAACAAACTTGAGAACATTTCATAACCATTTGAAAGTAATATAATATCCCCTGAAAAAATATCTACCTATTACTTGAAATAACATATATAACCTTTCCATGGTGAACATGTATAACCTTTTTCATCTTAAGCTAGACCTTGCTATTTGTTTTCAGTTTCTTTCTCACTAAGATTTCAAATGTTCGAAACAAATTTGAGTTTTCAAAATGGATCAATATGACATGTGATCTTATCTGCGTTGTGTGCGCCCCTTTCCTACAGGGTCCTACTTTTTTGAGTCTCAAACTTCTAACTTCTAATTTCTAATTTCCCACCTGACTCATAAAATAACAAATCCGAAAATAATGCATGTCTTTTATAAAATTAATTGCTAATATTTTCTACTTGTTTTTTTCTTCCGTTTTTTACTTGCTATTTGTGAGTTGGGTTTATAGGGAAATAAAGAAAAGGCTTCATAATCATCTTACAACTATATTTTATAATTTTCAATTTTTTTGTTGATCTTCTACCCTCCAAAACTTACTTCACAAAAACACCATAGCAATCCATATATAAATGAAAATAATTAAATATTACAGATTCTACATATTAACTAAAGAATATGCTTGGCATGACCTTAGCTTGGAATTCTTATCTACTATATAGCCATATTGGGAGTAATTGTAACATAACTACTTATTAGCCCGTGTTAATCAGAGTTTAAGATCTTATATACATTTTTTAATTTTTTTTGCTCGCAAGTTATTTAATTTTAAAATAAATCTATTTATTTTTTAGTTACTAATAGAAGTTAGTTAAGATTTATATTATTAATCTTATTATACAGCTAATAGTTTCTCCTTTTTAATTTGCTTTCAGTTTAATTGACACATGTGATGCAATAAATAAAAACCCGTTTGACATTAAATTGAGATCCTCTATGTTAAAATTCTTCATTTCTTTATACCAGTTTAATGATGTTTTGTCAAATATTTAAATATATTAGTACGATAATTAATAAAAAATTGAATGAGGTATGTTATTTATTATTAGATAAATTTTATTATATTGGTACACAGAATCTGGGTCCCTTAAGATCACACAGCAGTGTTTGAGAAACGCCACCTTGGAGGCCAAATTCTACGTTAATATTAAGCACCAACAAAATTCAACGTCAATACTCAATAGCTATGTTCCTTTGTCCCTTTCACAAAATGAAATAAACGCGTTATCAGATGTACCCCGGTGATGTGATTGCTAAATTCTATCACTACATCAACACATTATCGGAGCAGGGAGGCTACATTAACATTACTTTATTTGATGTTATTATGAGTTAGTTTAGTCATTTCCTTATTGGGATTTCAGCCAATGGCCATCACACAAATTCCAAAAGAATTTTTTCTTTACATAATGCAACCTAGAGATGAAAAAAAAAACCGACTCGTGGATACCCGTACAAATATTCGTAACAGGTACCCACAATAATAGTTTATGGGTGGGAGCGAGTTTGTTTTGTGATATCCGCATCGCGGATACCTGCAAATTATATATTTAACTTTTAGTTAAATTTTTATATATATTTATTATTATTTTAAGATTATACATTATATATTTTATTATTATTTCTTAATAAATTACATATATTTGACTATGATCATAAATTTACCATATAAATATTATATTATCATGTAATAATTATTTTTATATATTGATTATTACAAATTATATAAATATATAATTAAAATTAAAAACTCATTGGTACCCGCAAATATCCGCTATCCGCACGGGTACCCAGAAATATTGCAGATTTCGACACGAGAAAACACTACCTGCGCTCGCCCACGACAGTTGTCATCCCTAAATTTGCAACCACTTGAAACAATGTGTAATCATTTGGGTGACCCATTTTTTCTCTTTTCTGTTTATATAAAACATTTCAATAGTTGTATATAGTCGTATCTAGTGTTACTTCTTATAGAGCTGGATCAACTTTCATTTTAGTAAAAGAAAAATATTAATATTAAAAGAATTCTTATGTACATAACAAGTACTTTTTTGTTGTTCTCTCTTTTACTTAAATTATAGGTGAAAATTTATTTAGTTCTTTGTAAGGAATCAATTCTCAAAAAAAAAACAATAAATTAGTGTACAAGAACTAAATTGCGATTCTCTAATAAAATGAAATAATTATATTTTAATGTATCATTTGATATGCAAGAAGAAACACTTTCCAATTAATGTATCCTTTGATGACTTAAAAAGCACCCCTGCACATGTAAAAGATGTGTGATATGGTGTTTGTGGGATATATGTTCAAATATCAGAACAGAAACAAAAGAAAAAAAGGTAGCAACTGAAGACTCTGCTACAAACTAAGATTCGTGGTCCCATTACAATTAATATTGGAGAGTAAGTAAGCCGTGTACATTGTACGAAATGGATATGCAATGGATATTCAATACGCGGTTCCATTAACATACTGTGTTAAGTATAATGAATTACCAACAATGTATTAGTATAGTAGTGTAAGGTTCTATTAGATTCTCAAGTCGAGAATTTGATTCTTGGAAGCTACATTTATTGGAAGAGGCAGCCACGAACCCAAAAATGATTAGTTTTTTTACCCAAAAAATTATAAGATACCCTTGGTGTACGAAAAAAACTGAAATGAATTGAGCTCAATACATCTAAACAATCAGGAATATTACTACAGTTCATGAATGAAAAAACCCACCAAAAACCAAAAAACTAGACTCCATTGGTAAAATCTAAAAATATCATTTCATGGCTAACCATGATGCATATCATTAACAGTTTAACGCTGAATCAACCACATAATGAAAAAGCAAAATAATATGTTACAAGAAACATAGTATTCTATTTCTAGTAACTTAAAAATAAAACACAAGCCAACAAGAGAAACAAACACTTTGATCTTTAACAATTGCTTGGTTCCATGCATTCTCTCCACTAAATTCAATTATTGAAGGGATATATGTGTTTTTTGGTCTTTCTGAGACACCTTGTTTTGTGCATGTTGGAGTAATTTCCTTGAGTTGGTGAACAGACGAGTTAGAAATTGGAGCATTTCCTCAAACATCATTCTCTTCACTGATTTCCTCGGTGCTGGAATCACAGTTGCATGAAACTTGTGGTTGTGGAGGTTGTTTTTCACCCTTGTCTCTGACTTGGTATATATCTTCACCACTGCATTATGTTGCTCCTCCTCCTCAGCCATGGCCACTATCTTTTGTTTAGCTTTCATGGTTTTTCTTTTCCTCTTGAAGCTCTCTGTTTTGTTTTTCTGAACCAGGTGCATCTATATATAGCAAATCCCTACACGTATTCCAAGAAGGTGGTATAAGGTCTAGAGCATATGAACCCCTTCACGTGTATCCGACACGGATACGCTCAGATTCATGAAAAATATTTATCCCTAAAGTATTCAAAAATTTAAAAATAAAATAAAAAATGAAGATACGTATCTGACTCGTTTTCAACAAAAAAAAAGGATAAGATAGCAATGGAGAACGATAATTTACAATTTCCATTATGTTTTCTACTTTTGATATTTTGATTTACACTTATAATTTTATCATATTTTATGTACTTTTACTATTTTATACACGTATCCTTAAACATATTGTATCCTATATTTTAGACAAAATACATATTAACATATCAGATACGTATAATATCTGACACATATTCGTGTTCGACACGTATATTCGTGTATTGCTTCATAGGGTGCATTATAAGGTACTATAGTCTTGTGTGGGGAAGTAGCTAAACTATCTTTAAAACTGGTTTGGGTGCATTCTAATTCAGCACAACATTAGGATCCTTTAAAAGTGGTAGGATCTTTAAAAATGGAAATTATTTATGCATTAGATTCAATACTGAAAATTACTCAATTACTCACCAACTCAATGAACATTTTCCAAACTTCAGAGGCTGAAAGTATAAGGGTGCCATCCCAATTAAATGGTCTGTACAATCCAGTGTCTAAGAACAATCACCCCAGACTTTGTAATAATTCTGTAAAAGTTAGATTGAGAAAGTGTATCAAAACTGATTTATATAATTAGAGTCATGATTAGTTAAAAAAGTAACAAGATTTGAATATCTAATATTCCAATGCCAATTGTTTCAGGTGGAAGGGAAATTGATTCTCTTTAAATAATTTCTGGAATTCCCTAAATGAATGGTTTAGCTCAACTTAGATTGGTCATAGTTCAATGTGAATTATAGATACTGGAAGTCTAAAAAAAATAACATCCTAAATTGTGTTTGGCTGTAAATACTTTAAAATAATAAGCAATTGAATTGCAAATTTGAAACAAATGCATATCTGATATTTCATGCAAATTCAAAAAATAAAAAGATATATAAAAAACACAAAAAAACAATTCAATATATGAGTCTCCCATTTAGTGGGATCTGGAGAAGATAGATATATACAGCCTTATCATGTAAACGAAGAGATTGTTCTCATGTGAGGAGATGAATAGATAAAATTGGACCACACATTTAAGAGTGTTTTGGGAGTTGACCTTTATACCTTACACATTGGAAAAGAAGGGAAAGACTTGTTTCTTCAATTTTAAATTAAGAATTATTGATATTTTTATAAATAAAGAATAAAGTTATAAATTATTATGAAATATACCTTATCATTACTTATTTATTCACAACACATAACTTTTTTAATTTAAAATTGAAAATATGTCTTGCTTTTCCATTACCTCAAAAACTCTCCATCCAAACAAAACAATAATGGAACATTGGCTTACAACATGACAACCCAAAATGTTATACTCATGGAACAATGAATTTCATATTACAATAGTATCAACCACATCTATTACAATAGTATCTGACCTACTTAGTGTCACAGAGTGCACTTAGTCTCTATTGATGTTTTTTCCTCTTTGATTTTCTATAGTCCTATCTTTGGTCTTTCAATGTCATGTATCCAAAATTCAACAAAATCTACCATAGTTTTACAAACTAACAAAATTAGTAATGGAAACAAAAAATACAGGCAATATGACATTAGGTACTAGCAGTTAAAACTTATGTACTAAAAAAAACTCATGTTCTTTGGGACTCAATCTGGGTTGTAGTTAAGTTCTCTTCAAAATTCAGAGTACTGGCTGCAGTTAAAAGCATGTCCATTCCTCGAGCTTTGTCTGACTCCCGTCCCCGTTTATTGTTCCATTTCTTAACATTCTCGTTGTTTGGCTTTGAAACATTTACATCAGTTCTCCACTTTTTACTCTCATATGCCTTTTTTGCCCGCCGTATTGCTTGGATCCCTGCATTGCATTTTCTGCAGAACCATTTCCCTTCTGGAACAGAAGTTCGCAGAGGTTTCATGCAATAGATGAAGTATGCATGATCACAGCTATCACAGAGGACAATCTCATCATCATCTTGATCAGTGAGGCAAACTTGGCATAAACAAAAAGGGCAGTACCAACATTGAGCATACAACTTCATCAACTTACTTGACAAACACCTTACATGGTAGTATTTACTGGGGCAAAAAGGGTGACCGCATATTTTTACTTTGTCACCATCCACCTCATCTCCGCAAATTTTGCAGTCGGGTGAGTTTGTCCCACCTATAGACACTTGAATTCCGTCATCAAGACTACAATTTGAATTCTCTTCCAACTCAGTCAGTGTTTCTTCATTTGTAGGGATGGTTTCCTCACTAGCAATGTTGTTCAGGGTCTTTGAGACATTTAACCTTTCACACACCACACAGTTCTCATGTTGAGATTTAATTCCCTTACCGGAACAATTGGCACAGAACCAGCTTTTGTAGGGTATTTCTTTCACAGCAGGCTCAATACAAGGCATGTGGTACATCTCCTCGCATGAATCACAAACCAAACAGTCCATCCCATCTGCCTTTTTTCCACAATGCCTGCAAGTGCAAATTTTCTGTCACATATTCTTCTGTCTGCTCTGGTTTCATGTTAGAGTCAGAGTCCCGGTTATAGAACTGCTTGACATTACAAAATGAAAACAATACTCAAGACAACTTTCATAAATCTCTCAATCACAATCAAAATCCAATCAAATGAAGTACATTTTGGTCGGCATCCACAAAATGAAAGGGCAGAGCTTTTCCATGTTAAACAGGTCTTATGCATAAAACTTGTGAAACCTAGAAAGATAACAGACATGGCATTCAGAGAAAGAAAGGTCTTAAAAATCAAACAAACCCTTCCTGCAGTCCTGCCTGATTCCACCTAATTCTTAGATTCCAGAAGAAAAACTAAATACATTCTTCATATCTATTCTTTTTCAAATCTCAATCAGAGGAAAATAATGTTTTCACAGCAAATAAAAAGAATTTCCCAATACACAGGAATTAATTTGTTTATTCTTGCACAACATAGAATTTTAAAGATAAAATTACATGTAACACACATTTAACTACAACAATCAGAGCATTGTCCAATAGGCAGGGCTGGGTGCATACACCAAACATCGCCACCATGTCCTATCAAAAATCAAATCTCCGATAATGAGAATATGTCTGTCACATGATTGATGGCATTGGTCTCTTATCAGAGTAGCTAGATGGTGCAAAGGAAAAGGGTTTACAAGGTTATACTTAAGCTCCACAGCCTGGGGAGAAAGCTGAGGCAAAGCAGCCTCAGTGGGGTCTTCTTAACCTGCACCGTGTAGTCCTCAACGAGACCTTGTGCCACTTGAACTAAGAGACATTGGTTTTTGCCCCTTAGTTTAATTTCTTTCTTTTGCAAAGTTGAAAGATAGCTATTCTTTTTTCCAAAAACATCAGGAAGTATGCATGTATCTCTGATGCACACAGTATCTTGCAATACACAAACTTTAAGTTTTACTATTATGATGCAAGCAAATTTGTTTCTAATACATATTGCATAGACTAGTGTAGAAATATAACCGGGCTGAGCATCTGGGTGAATTGTTTTATCAGATTAATGTAGATCAAAGCTGCTTTAGCTAAGATGGTAGAATTTTTACCTAAACTTCAAAATTGTTAAAAGTAATCCTGATATATGCATGACCAACTCATGAAATATTTAGAATAAAATATTAAGTATCTTACCCCTTGCTTTTCATCTGCAAAAGAGCAGTTTCATGAAACTCCAAACCTTAAGGTAAGGAAAACAATGGTTTACAAAGGCAAGCAAACACTAATAAAATGCAAATCAGGAAGATAATAAAATCCAAAATAAAGAAAAAGTATGAAACTTCAGCACTTTGATGAAGAATTATAAGGATTTGCCTTACCTTCTCACAGTAGGAAGCTCTTGACATGTCAGAGAGGCTCTTGGTAATAGAAACAATCTCATTTCCAGCATCTTGAAGCTTTCTCCAAACCTAAAAACATGAATAAGCTTAAATCACATAAGATCCAGATAGTAAATTTTCCTGTCATCTGCTCAAAGGCTAGAATAAATAGATACTCGAAGAATTATCTTAAAATGATAAAGTAGTGAACCAGATACGATTTCACTCAAGAAGCCAAAGTTTTATATTAATAACAACAAACATCAGGGGAGAAAAATTTGAAAGAAAAAATCATAAGATGCCCAAAACCATTTAACATCTTGATGCTCAGGTAAACTGGGTATTAAGTTATCTAAAATTTTCAAACTTTCTCAAGCAAAATCATATAGCCATGTAACAAGTGTTTAATTGTCAAGAGGCTGTTAATATTTTACCTGTTCAATATCTGACAAGAAAAGTGTAGGTGAATGTTCATAAGCTTGTTCTTTCATCCTTGTGTTTATGACACTAAAGTCAAATATATGTTGAGGTTTAATTCCTTGGAAATTTTCAAGTAGCATCTTACATAATGAACTGGAATTTTCAGAGGTTAAGATATTACATAACACACTATGACACCTCTCAGTACCACCACGGGCATCTGGTTCACTAGAACATCCACTACGCATGATATCATGCCCATTAGTTTCATTCTGTGATCTGTGAGACAACTGCTCAGATTGGGAAGAGAATTCTTGATCATCTTTGTCAATTTTAAATGTTTCCTACAGGAAAAATCAGATGGAGCATAAAATGAAGGAAACGAAAGTGATCTAGGGCAGGTAGTGTAAGCAGAAAATGTGCAGTTCTAGATGTAAAACCAACTGTAACTGTAGGCATAACAAAATTTGGGATAGTTCATGAGTGCTTCCCTTATGCACCCCTCTATCCCTCCATTGCTACCACCTAATGAATGATGTAAACGGTTTAGCAGAACATTTCCCCAATGTTCATGTGAATAATCTTTTGAAGTATTGCCCACAGCACATGGTTTTTTCATATCCTGCAAGAATAATAAAATTTCAAATATAGCTTTGTAGAAAGAAACAAATAAGAGTGTCCATTGTGCTTGAGATCATCCATAAGCCAAGGTCAGAATTATCTCATGCTAACCTGTAAAACACAAAACAAGATATCATGTCAGTCAAATACAAATAATAGAAGCAAAAAATAATGAAAGTCAAGCAAAGTAATAGGCAGACAAACTGAAACCCCGTTGAATGAACTGCTTACATGAAAGAATAAATGATATTAAAATTTATTTTTTATAGAATTGTTAACGTATAATTACAGGCATGAAAACAACTGTATCCCCTTTATTCTATTCCCCTTAACTGACATAAATTTCAAGGTTCTGCTTGTAAAAATAAACCCAGCCTTCACAGTTCACATCATACATCTTAAACACACCAAGGCGAGCATTTCCCCTCAAACCTGAATTTTATGTTGTACCCTTATCAATAGCATTATGGCACTCTTTTATCAACAGGGAGTTGGTATAGTGGTTAGGCAAAGCTAGACCCCCAGACCCAGGTATCGCATAAGGCTAAAGGCCGAGGGTATCCCTAGGAAAGGCAGGCACAGTACCTCGAAGCGAATTAGTCCTACTCCCAAGGGTGAGGATACCCTGGCAAGGACAAAAAATGGTACTCTTTGACAGAGTAAGCATATATCCATCAATTACAAGAAAGTTCAACTGAATCTGCTATCAACAAACCAAAACTCCTTATAATTTGCTTTTCCAGGATTTTAGACTACAGCACATACGTTGCAACTAAATTCAGGTTACCAATAATAAACTTAGATTTTACCATTGTCAATAACAAAATTTGTCTACCATGGCATTCTTTGATATACAAAGCAAATTAGTCCTCTATTACAAGTTTACAACAAAGTTCAACAGAATCTGCTATCCGGTATCAACAAATCCAAGATTCCATATAAATTGTTTCCAAAAATAACCTATAACAGACAGTATCTCTACCGTCAACAATATTTCCTTCTTTATGACTAAAACAACTATAAACCATTACAATTTACAAGTGCAATCTAATTAAAAAAACACACTCTTAATTTCAGCACTCACAGAGATTACTCCATAGCTACAAGTTGTAGGCACATGTTTACTTTACAAGCTAATTTGCCACTTTCGTAGGTTTGATGTGTGCCTACATGAACCAGAAAATGTAGCACCTTGCCCCTCTAACATTTCTACATAATGATAAATATATAAATATTATACACACCATACAACATTCATCATTTGGATTGACAAGAGACAATTGACAACAGAAAGCCATCAGAGATACAGAATTACAGATGCTGCAGAAGAAGTAGAGGAAACCTGGTCTGATAGGTCACTTGCAACTTGTGCGCATCCATTGTTCCCTTCCTGAAATTTGCTTTCGGAACTCGATTTTACATGCTTATGCCTCCTATAAGTTAGCAAATATTTAACTCCACCAGAGTCCCCTTCAGCAACACCTTTCCCATTAGCAATCTCCACTCCGTTACTAACAGTTCGGTTCTTCAAGCACCAAACCTCTTTTCCTTTAGCAACACCATTCCCATCAGCAATCACTACTCCATTATTTACAGTTTCATTCTTCAAACACCCAACCTCTTTGCCTTCAACAGCACAATTCCCATCAGCAATTGCCACTATATCATTTAATATTTTATTCTTTGAGCAGTGAACGACTTGACCTTCAACAACATCAGCAATTACCATTCTATTATTCACAGTTTCATTCTTCAACCACGGGACCTTATTCCCGTCAGCAATTGGCACTCCATTATTTACAGTTCCATTCTTCAAACACTGAATCCCATTCCCATCTTCAATTGCCACTCCATTATTTGCACTTTCCATTTCCAAACACCCATCCTGATCAGCATGTCCCAAATTATCAGCATCACCGGTTCCACCCTCAGTATCCATTAAAAGAAATAACCTTGATTTTCAGCAGAAATTAGGGTTCCAAAGCAAACAAATCTAAAATTTCTCAACAGTTGTTGGTAACCACATTAACAAAGCAATAACACTGAAACCCAAAAGAGCAAAGTTATTAATTTTATATAGTTTAAGCTAAAACAGACACACACCACTCATTTCAATGCAAGAGCCAAACAAATAATAAACACAAAAAACAAAACAAAAATGCAACTTTGAGCAGTAAGGTATGTAGTTTAGGATTCATAGAAGTATACAAGTGAAGTGAACCTAATACCAAAGCAGCACCAAGATGCTATGGAGGCACAAAATTCATTAAATATGCACACAAAAATAAACTAACAACGTTTTTTTTTTAAATTTTGTTATTATTTGAGCATGGAAGATGTGAGTGAGAGATTAAAGAGAAATATGAAAGATAAATGAGGTTGTGGAGAGAGAAATGAAAAAGGGGCTTACAATGGTAGTGAGTAATGGAAATGAAGAGAAAATAGAGGTTGGTGAAGTTTGTTTTGTATATGCAGAGTGCAGTGGTGGAAGAAGAAGAAATTTGAAACACTGCTTATTTGTTTATACATTCTTGGTACATGTCGTTATATAAGACTCTTCTATCAAGTAAAAATATGACGTTATTTTGTTTATTTTTAAAAATATTTTTATAGAAAATAATGAAATATGAAGTGAATTACATATCATGATTTCACTGGCAGGAGTGAGAGGATAAGTAAGTTTTTTAAACTATGTTATCAATCCTAGGATGATATGAAGTGAATTATTGCATAGATATAAGATGATATGAAGTGAGTTTGAAAAACTTAATCTCACTTTTTGTTATTTTTGTTTACATAATAACATAAATAGTGGTGTTCTCTTTCTTTTCATGGGTCTTGTTTGACCAGACAGTGAGGCTAGCCCAACTCAAACTAATTCTTAATAGGTTGGGTCACCAAAATTTATTTTTATTGGGCTTTTTGAGGAATTAGATAAACACACTCATGATATTGATCCAGTGATGTAAGGTTTGTTATATCTCTGAATAAATGAAAATGTCAAGGGTTCCAACTTTCATACAAACAATTGTTTGAAGGGAAAATCACACCCTTTGAATAAGACTAGTTCCTTATAAATCAAAAAAACTTTTTTCATTCAAATTAGACATGCCCACTCAAAACAACGAGTCCTTCATGTCACTCTGTGTCTGTTAGGAGATATGATTGTCCATAAAAATATTTAATAATTATAATTTTAACATTAATAGTTTTTTCAACCAATCAGATGTGACGGTACAAAAAGTATGACAAAAGATGTGCTCCCCGAAATAACTCACTCGGCTTACTTTTGAGTGTCCATGGTTTATAGTTTTTCTTTTGAGTGTCCATGGTTTATAGTTTTTCCTTGGACATTTTATCTCCCATGTTTTCTTGGTGGTATTGTTTAACTGGTTTTAAGTAAGAGCATATATCCTTCAAAATGGTTTGTTCATTTCCAGTTTCTAGTGTCCATTTTGTAACATTGTAAGGTTTTCAATTTTGCATGATGGGCTTTGGACTTATTAAGCTTCGCCAGCTATTATTGCAGGATTTTTGAAGTGTTTTTTTAACCGATTTTCGCAAATTCCTTCAAGCGGTTTGTTTGATTATACTTTCTGATTTTTTTAAGTGTCCATATATGCAAGGTGTTGGGTTTGGAATTGGAATCATTTGAGTTCTAGTAGCTAATTAAAGAGGACATTCCTTCCAACTGGTTTGGTGTTTTTCTATTATTTCTAACTTATACTTTATACTTCATTTAAATAAATGATCTTCTTTTTACTTTCTTTAAATTCATTCCTATCATAAACTAAATATCTTCGATCAATCATACAAGACGATGAAGAAATTAATAAAGATGTGAATCATAGGATTCAAACAGGTTTGATGAAATAGTTTAGTACGTTAAGTGTCATATGTGATAAAAATGTATAAATCATGCTTGTATTCTAAACAATACATTCTTCAAGATCCAAAGTTTTTTTTCCTGGTGTAGCATCTTTTTTATTTTTACCACAAAAAAGAGCATTGTGAGCATACTATTTGGATTGGGATATATAAATGGTTTTTGGAAAATGTATATAGATGTACATAGTTCTAGTCTTACAAGTAAATATGTTCTTTCTACAAATTGAACTTATAATCATAAGTAAAGTAACTTTATCATTAAGTGGAAGCTCACCCTTATATTTATATATATGTATATATAGATGAGGACTTGATTCAAGTAAAATTTTGGAGTCTGTGTAATGCTTTTATAGAGTCCCAATGATATCAGTTTATCTGATTGGTGCTCTAATCTTTTCTTTGCATTAAGAGTTGTATTCCTTCTCCTTCTTAGTTTTTGGTTAAGTCCAACTATTGTATATGGCCGGGTATGCCTTATTTTTATAAATATGCTTCATCTCTTTGTTGATAAAAAAAAGAAGCAAGTAGTTATGAGTTTATGCTATGGTAAGGGTTTTAAATATTTGTATGTTGTAATAACTTTGTTGTTGCAGTAATTATGTTAGTAATCAGTAAAGAAAACATTTCGAATATATAATTATTTTTTTACTGTCTATATATGGAAGGGAAAAGGAGGAGGGCACACACAAACAACCTCTCATCCTAAACCCATTCACAAAGCAGAAGAGAGAAAAGGTGGCCGGCCCAGAAGTCTATGAGGCTCCCACCTAGTCGGTCTGAAGAGATAGATATATGCAGTCTTACCTCATATATGAATAGTCTGTTTCCAAGATTTGAAAACTCATGACCTCTTATCTTAGTCACTAAGCAACGACTTTATTGTTGCTCATGGCTCACCTTGTAAGGGAGATGAGAAAATACAAGAAAAGTTTATCTACATTTGGGTGAAAAGTTTATTCTAGCATTTTGCCAGTAGTTTTCCGATCAGTCGAAGCTCGATGAGCGGCTCCACCTGCCTCTCAGGTAGTCCTCCAGCGAGACATTCTGGTCAATGCTGCACATGGAGAGTGAGTCGTCTTCCACATCAAGCAATGCAAGATTAAGATGTGATTGTAGGTTAGATGCAGGACAAGTTTCATCGTCAAGCATTTCAGGTGCTACTAAAGCACTAACTTCTAGTCTTGCCCACTTGATTACATCAGCATCACCTTGTAGGAGTTTCGAGATCTGCGATCCAATGGAAAACACGAGATTAACAATACAATAAGGAAATGAGTCTACTTGGACAATGTTAGATTAATAAGATAAAGTAAAAGAGTAAGCTACTTGAATTCAGGTACCATGTGATATATAGAAAAAGCAAAACATGCAAAGGCCATTGTCCCGACCGAACAACTCTCATCACGGAACAAAAGTTTTTCCTGCTATTTCTATATGCTATAGAACTATAGATGACTCAATTTTAAAATATAGATCACTTACAATGTTGATTTGTGGCCTAGCTCTTGGAGCGCGTCGGATAGAAAGTGTGGCTGCTAAGACCATCCTTTCCATCTCTTCATGATCATAATTATCACCTAAACCAGGATCCAACAATTGTGATACCTTCCCACTATTTAGAATTGGACTTGCCTGCAAAAGATTTTTTTTCTTTCAATTTTTTCCCTTCAATACATATGATTTGGAAAAGTTACCTATTGAGTAGAAATGTAAACCCAAACCATGAGATTAAAGAGACATACCCACATTACAAGGCTTTCTTGACCTTTGGGAAAATCACCACTTATAGGCTTTCTTCCTGAAAGAAGCTCAAGGAGGACGACGCCGAATGCATAGACATCAATCTTATCATTTACTTTACCATACATAAAGTATTCAGGAGCTAAGTAACTACATAAGAGTGTAATAAATGATTAAGAACAATTTATCTCTGTAACATTTATGAATAAAATGATGGGACAATTATGTTGGAGTTGAAAGGACAAACCCAAAGGTTCCAGCAACATCTGTGCAGGTTATATGTGATGATGAAGTTGATGCCCATCTAGCAAGTCCAAAATCGGACAGCTGCAGAAAATCAATCAGAACAACATGAGGCCTGGCCCCGACAAAATACGAAGAACTAAAACATATGAAGATCAATCAAGTTACAGATAAATCACCTGAGGTTCAAAATCCTCGGATAATAACACATTTGATGATTTTACATCACGATGGATCACTGGCTGGCCATCATTATTATGCAGATATTCCAAGGCCTCAGCAACACCCATTGCCACTTTATATCGCTCATTCCAACCAAACACAAGTGGGTTTTTCTTATTGCCTATTTTGGCATGAAAAAATAAGTAAATCGTAAGCTAATAAGATCAGACTACATAGAAAAGCAAAAGACGATATAGTAAAATGAATGTATATGATGTGTACCATGAAGGTTCTCTTCAAGGCTTCCTCTTGATAAGAAATCATAGACCAAAAGAAGATTGGCATCCTCAAAGCAGAACCCAATGAGGGAAATAATATTTTTGTGATGCAAGGTAGTGATGATTTCTATTTCCAGAACAAACTCCTCCAAAACATCTTCAGAAGGCTTCAAGATCTTAACGGCGAGTTCCTTGCCATCAGGAAGGCAGCCTCTATAAACCTGACTACTTCCTCCTTTCCCAATCAAATTTTCTGAAATCATATATGTAACCCAGTTGAAAAAATTGAACCATTTTCAACAAATATACTCATAGTCCAACTAGTACTGGAAAAGGAAAATTACATACCCGGCAAAAAATTTGATGTTGCTGATACAAGTTCTTGGTACTCGAACAATCTGCAAGATGATGCGTATCTGTCATGGAGGCCCTCCAATTCTTTAGGAATACTTCTTGAATTTCGTTCCGGCGAAAAAGCTGTCCCAATTTTGGTATCTACTGGAACAAGAGCACCAGTTTTGCTGTCTAGAGCCAAAGATTGATCTTGAGATCCATCATAATTGTTTGTTTTGAGATCTTGGTCGGTAGAATATGAAAGATTTCTACATGGCAGCTGCATTGCCCACTGGACTACAGAGATCTGGTGTAACAATGATCTTTCAGTAGAATGCCGGCGGTTTAAAATCGTCCTGTGTAGTAGTGGCCAACCTGGTTTCAATTCAGGTAGTTCTCTGCAATGCAAAGTTCTAGCCCGAGACACTGAATCATTGGTCTGTACAGGCACTATAGCTAAAGAATTCTGATTATCACCATCAGTAGAAGAGTCTTCTGCATTTTCCAGGCAAGATGAGTCTGGTGCTGAAGTTGGACCACAAATTGAGCAGCTCTTGTTTTCTGTAGAATCCAGAAAAATCTTAGCTAAACTGTGATCTGAAAAAATTTGGCCATTGCCTTCATCATTCAGTACTTTTGCACTCTTGCTGAGTCTCCGGTGAATCGAATCAAGCAAGCCATTTTTGTGATCCAATTCAATTCCTGCATCAATTTATTTACTGAGAATTCCACTATGTTCATGAGATTCACACCTCAATCTAAAACAAGAAATTAAAAAAAACCTTTTAAGTGAGCATGAGTTGCTGGTGATCCATCTCTCTTGAACACAATTTTGCCATTATTAATGCCAAGAACCCAACATTCCTTGGATAACTTTTTAGCACAGTACTTCGCTACGGTGGTACCGGGCCGAATTTTATGAAGTCCATGAGGAGTTCCAACTATAACATGAGTTGCAGAACATGCAATTGCTTCTCTAACCAAAATTTTCCTCACTGATGAACCCCGGCAAATTTTCATCTTCAGTTCCACCTAAATCATTTTCATAAAAAAACAAAAAAAAACAAATTTAATATAATTTGTCTCTAGAAACTTTCAAAACATCAACTTTTATATAGACATGTTAAGAAATTGAACCTGTTTCAAATTGCAGAATCCTTCATAAACAGCAAGAACAGATTCAAAGGCCTTGACAAGTGAAAAAAGAGATGATTTTCCATCTTTATTCACAATTTCTACACCAACCCATTTCATCAAAAATAAAAAAGAGTCAAACTTCAAACCACTCCAATCCAAAATTCAGAAAACCAAAACAACAAAGTTAATTTAATTTACCATTGTTGCCAAGAACATGAAGAGCAAGAACAACATCACCAGGCTGAGCAATTTTAAACATAGCCCAAGTGAGCAACTCTCTACTGGGTGAGTCAATCCTCACCCCCACCACCACCGTCCGGCCACCGGAGCCACCGTTTTCTATGCTTGATTGCACCATTTTCAAGTGTCACAATCAAAGTACGTTGTCCTTATGTTGTCGGTGATTGGAGTTCGTGGTAATCGTGGGTTTTAGGCTCATGTGGAAGTTGGAACAAGAGGTTCGGTTTGTTTGGTTTTGAAGCTCGCGCGGACTAAAATAGAAAGGAAAAATCACAGCTTATAAATTACTATTATCACATGAAGTAAGCAAAAGAATACTTTTTTTCTTCTTCGCTCTATAATTTTGTTTTTAATGTTCTTATTCAAACTTGTGTGTGTGGATTTTGACCATTCTGACCCCTTTTTCTTAACAAAGAATTAACTTGTTTCAGTACATCATCCCAATAAATTTTGTTTTAATATATCATCTAATAAATATTGTTTTCAGGAATTGAATCTACCGTGAAAATATGGACATGAATCTTTTTTATCAAAATGAATCAAATATGGAAAATGTTAAAGTGGGTTCTTTAATTTTTTTTGTAAGTCTGTTGTTAGAAAAAAATTTGAGAACAAATTTATTACTTGGGAGAAATAGTAGATTTTGTTTTATGAAACGTAATTTATCAATTGTTAAATTTTAATCTTAAGTCGCATTTAGGAAGGTTAAGTATAAACATATCTCTTAAAATATGGTGAAAATATTGATATTCAACAATCAACATAGATTGTTTTTTATAAGATGAAATTAGATGTGATAAAATTGGTAAATGAACATATTAAAAAACGAGTTGAAAATTGCAGCCAATTTTGAATGAACTTTTACTTTGTTTTTTCTTGTTGATGATGACATCACGCTTTAATTTGATTTGATTTTTTTTGGGGAAAACCTTATGTTAACAACTATGATAAATCTATATCTATGTATACCATGAATAAAGACACTATGCGTGCTTTATATATATAAAGAAAAAAAAAGGACATACATGCTTTTTATTTTATATTTTATTTGTTCAAAGTTGAAATAGGTAACAATGGTTCAAAGTTCATTTTTAATTCTCAGTGTTATGTGTACAGAGTTAACTTTGATACTTGTCTGATGTAAAAATAGAATAGAAAACTGTAAGATTACACATGTGAGTTTCTATTTTTTTTTCTTTTCATAAAATGTGGATGTGAAATTTGAGTGTACATATAACATTATTATTGTTTAATTTTTCCTTCTCTTTTTCCATGTTTACATAACCCCTATAACTATTTGCACTTTATCAACAAAGTTCCAATATAGTAATCGATAAATATGTAATCCTTGAGCATAATAAATTTTTTTTTTCAAACTAATCTCCCACACACTCATGGTGCATAAAATGAAGGAACTATTTTTTTTATTAATGAAATGATGCACTTTGCAAAAGCAAAAGTGATGTTAATAAGCTACATATGTCATTATTATTGCTGGAGACTTGAGCACCATTTTTTATATTAAGCAAAAGTGATTTAGTGCTCTTTCTCTTTTCCAGAAAGGAAATAAAAATGAATGCTGGAAATTAAAGGTTACAACCTTAAAAAACATTTGTTGTACAAATTAAAATATTTTTGGTATTACTAATCGTGTATTTTCATATTTTTTGTTTCCTTTTATAGTTCATGACTACCTCTCCCAACAAATATGATAATGTGAAGCTTTACATTATTAGACTAATGAGTTGTTAGTGTACAAAATAAGATATGGGATTATATAATATCGACATTAGCCGATTTCTTCCTTAAGAATATAAACAATATAATAAGCATGGAAAATTTGATACTTCCATGAATATGCTTATATCTTTCGTTATACGTATGTATACACGAATCTTTTCGTCACTGTAGGGCATGTTTATCGTCTCATTTCCCTCTTCACAAGCAAAAACAATGTATTTGCAATTGTAAGAAAATGCATGACTTATATAGCCGCCAGGCTTAACAATTTAAAGTTAATATTGAGCATACATAACATTATATTTCTATCTTATCATGAGTTCATGGTTTCCTCACAACTCATAAGAAATTGACCAAGTCTTCCTTTTTTTTGTCTAATAGAACTTGACTGAAACTAGGAATAGCAACAGTATGGGTAAGGTCGGATTTGCACTTATTCAAACCTGAAATCCAAAACTCGAATCTAAACTTGAATTAAATGATGTTGAAAACGTCGGGTTTTGGATAACTCGAACGGAACTAATTTGAAACATGTATTTATATATATATCAAAATTTAATTAATCGATATTCGGTAGGGTATCAACTATATCAAACTCGAATTCGAAACTTGAACTCAATAAAACCTAAGTCCAGTCACTTTGAGTTTTCCATGATAAATTTAGTTTAATTTCAGTCAAATATCCACAAGTATGACAAGTATGATTTTTATTGGCATCCCTTATTGAAATCAGTTTTATTGCTACAACATGTAAATAAAACATTTGTCTTTTATTATTTCCTTTTTCTTCTTTTTATAATTAACAGAAAAGGACAACAATAATTCTGAATAATTTACGTATTGTGCCCCCATTAATTTAATATATCAGTATAATTTGATTATTTTGATGAATTTTATTAATTTTAAATTTGATTTAATGCAATAGGCTAAGCAGTAAGCACCCCTCCTTTTCCTTATGAGTGTTGCTTTTCCATAAAAAAACTATTCTATTTAATTGTTGTTGTCAATATTCATGACAATATTACTTATCTCTTTATCAATTATACTTTTATTCTCATTATTGTGTATAAAATGGTGAGAGAAAAAATCAATATTTTTTTAGTTTGTATAAAAAACTCATTACCATAATAGCATTAACTAAAAGAAAGGATTATGATTATATAAAACATTTTAATTAATTCAATTTATGTTAGTCTTTATTTGAATTATCTTCTTAGTCAATTTACCAATTAGTTGTTGGTTTACTTATAAAAAAGTTGGATCCAAGAATGTTTCTTATCAATGTGTACATGTTCAAATTTTTAAAGAAATAATTATACGAGGGGTCAACCCCAAATAAATTGAGTCCAACTCCTCTCCAGTACTGGAGAGTCCAGTACTGAATTTTAAGGGGAAACAATAACTATAATTTATTTTATTAAAAAATAAGTTAAAATTAGGACCGTTAGATTTTTATTTTTGCCACGTGTCATGATCTCAACATGATAATGGACTCTCAAATAATGGAGAGGATACAAATTCAAATAAATTAGTCCCCTACCGTAATAGCATAGTGAGGGAATTCTTGGTTAACCAAAACAAATATTCTTAATTTATATGAAATCTAACCTCAAAGTTAATTGAACTCCACCTTTTTCAAGGTAGTACATTGTCTTAGGAATTAAGGGTACATTGAATATAAAATTAAGTCCTAAAAATGAAAGAGTGTGAAGGTGATGAATAATGTTTGCTGGGTGGACATTTGTTGTCCCATAAAAGTGTATTACTGCTTGTGATTGATTAGAAAAATAAGTAATTATTAAAATTTTAATTTAAATATATTTTTTCAACTAATTACAAGTAAACAATGACACATGAAATAATACATTTTGTGTAACACCATACATACTCTCATGCTTTCGTCGGTGAAAAGGGCACTGAGATTTACTACCCGTGAAGCACCTAATTAATTACCTAACCTTAACTTACCCTTCACAATTATTAGCCGCCACGTCGTCGTTTAGAGATTCATCACGTGAATCCCAATCAAATGTCGTACACGTGGCAACTCATGTATTCGCCAGCTGTCAACCGCTCACACCTCGTGCACCTCACCCCTATATATAAAATAAAATAAAACTACATATAATTATAGTTAGTTTGTAAGTTGGGAATCAATCGAAAAGCTTTGAAGTTATGAAATATACTTATGGAATAACTTTCAAGTCTTCATTTTTCATCTCTATTCATTCTCCTCCAAAATTCAACTATCAAACTAACTCTCACTTTATTATATAATAAAAGGTGAATGTACTACACCAAAAATCAAACTTATATTTAGAAGTGAAATTGAAGTACAAAGGAGTGGAATTAAATGCACCACGGTGGAAAACGTGTAAGAAGAAAAATAATTTGTAAATTATAGTGACACCCTAAGTTTTAATAAAATTATCAAAATTACTTTTCTATTTTTTACATTTATAAAAATTCTTTAATTTTTATACATACATATTGATTATCTCTCTATAAGAAATATGTGCAATCTTTTAAACAAAAATGATAATAAATGTAATTAAGTTAAACAAAATATGATATATATTTTTTTGGTACTACTAATAGTATATTCTCACTTTTTTGAGTAAAGAACTAATATCTTTCAGGGTTTGTGACTGCTCCTCCTAATAAGTGTCGCTCAAAGGAATCGAACCATCAATCGTGGATATTGTAGTGACATGTCCAAATAATATATACTTCAAACATTTTTATCATTTTTGGTTCATTACAAAGTGTGTCAATAATTCTAATGAAATATTGTTTAAATGACTCTTATATTATATCAAATGAACAAAAAATAATGAAAATGTATGACTAAAATATTATTTGTACTTGCTTCTACAATATACCATACTTTATTTAACTTAATTAAACATATTATCTTTTTTGTTTAAAAAATAACACTCATTATTTATATAGAAGTAGTCACTATAATCTATATATAAAAATTAGGAGATTTTTAAAAGTGTAGAAATAGAAGGGTGATTTGTATAATTTAATTAAAATCGAGGGAATGTGAATGTAATTTTAGTTTTAATAAAGTCACTGAGATATGAAGAAAAACCATTATAAATTTATATAAATATAAAATAGAATGATGAAAAATAAAAATGGTAAATGACCGGAACATTTAAAGAGGTAATGTAAATAATGGTAAACTTGGAGCTGTATAAAAAAACTAAAAATAATGTTTTAATTAGTGTTATAAAACTCGGGTTGAACCATCTGGTTGAACCGTGAACTGTATATCTGACCGGTTTAAGTCTCTCAATTAACTGATTTTGTATCAAAATTGGATTGGCTCAGTTTCACTTGGTCGATCAAGCCTAAAATTGGTGACTCAGATGGTCGAATAGGTTGGATCCCCCAAATCAATCAATTTAAAAAAAAAACAACCAAAAAATGTTATCTTGAGATGAAAATTTTTTAAACTTATTTGTAATTATATTTTTCTTTATTAACTTATATTATAGTAAAACTTTCATTGTTTAATTAAATTTTAAACTTATGTACATTTTTGTTGCAATTACAACATAATATATGTTGTTTGAGAACATTTTCAACTTGTTTGTGACATTTTATAATAGAAAAATATATTTTTTTGGTTATTTAATTAGGTGTGGAATATTTTTAAATTTGAAATATAGAGTTATTAAATAATGTTACTTAATATAATATAATGAACTTTTTAGAATTTTTAATATAAACCAAGTCAAACAGATAAACCATTAACTCACTAGTCAATCACTAAAGCTCAATGCTTTGACCGAATCGTTGACCGGTCCAAGTTTAATAAGACTGATTTAATATATATTCAGACTAATTTTCCATTTTTTTTATTTCCAATGGGTATCATAGCACCAGATATAATTCTATTCGTGCCGGAAACATCCACATATAGGTGAGACTAACTCTCTCAGTGAACATTTTTCCATCCACAAGACTTGAACCCAAAATATTGCTTAAAAATAATCAAACATGTAAAACTTAAACCAACAATAGACCAATTTTCCACATGTTTAAAAGCATTCTAGTTACCACTTACCAGAATATGAATAGCTTTCAACATAGGAATTCCTCTTAAATATACATAAATGTCAATATCCAATTTAAATCATTTTTAATCCGATCCAATACAACACAATTATTCATTTAATACATGTACACTGCACACAGCAGCACCTTCCATTTTGAATTCTGTGCACTTCAATTGGTTAATAAAAAAATGCAAGAGTAAATGGTGTTAGATGTTCCCCAATCCCATTGATTAATATGTTGTGTCTCGTAGTGAAACCGACCATATCAGGATTGATATCGAGTATTGCATTGATTAATGCACGTGATGGAGGTTATGTTATTACCATGAAGATCATCTATATCATTTTTAGTATATCAATCTAATTAAAAAATGATAACGAATTAAAAATAAAAATCATAAAAATAGAAAATAATTTTTTTATATTACTTATTAGAATTTGATTAACTTAGATAAGAATTTTTTAAAAGATGCTAACATTCTTACTTTTACTCCTACAAACCCACAGTGCTCTCACTACTTACGTCAACTTGTGTTGGTATAGCATTCATTATTATTGCGCGCTCACTCAGACACTCACCAATGATTTTTTTCACGAGATACGTATCTATGCTTAACTTAGGCAGAACCGCAGAACTACTGCTACATTGGTATTTAAGATATTTTGAGTTTTTAAGATTTTTATTTCAAATAAGTTTCATAAATTATAAATATCCAAAAGAACAAAATCAATTTTGTTAATGGCTTCCAATGAAAATGTCCATCATGGATCCTAGGTAGAAAGGATGTCATTTTAAATTCTGTATCTTATGTAAGTGTTTAAATAGGTCCTAGAAATTCCTATATTATGTTAAGCAAGTCAGATAAGTTTTATTTAGTGTTTCAAATTGGTGAGATCTGCGTGGTGAATTTGCATAACCATATGGTTCGCGTCATTCATGTGATAGATCATAGATCTACACATATGTGTCGATTGTCTAAAATAGGAGTGGACATCTCATGTCCCAAAAAATGTATCACTTTATATATCATTGTCTATGATTAGCATAAAAATACTTAATTATTAAATTTTTAACTTAAATATATTTTTTCAACCAATCACAAACACAATAACACATAAAGATGCGCTCCTTTCAAATAGTGGCATTGAGTACAATGAGGCTCAGAGGCAGAGTACAAACTCACACAACGGTGAAGACATGGGTTTCACGACTAGGGTTTGGTTGATACGAGAGAGAGAAGGGAAGTTGTTTCTAGTTTTATTTAGACTTTCTCTTGCTGTGTTTTTTATTGAGAGGTTGAAGGGAGATTGTGTGCACCAGCCTAAAATATCTAATGTAATATTAGTGCCCTTAAATTACATATTGTATTTTGATTGAGTGAAAAATAATAATATCTTACTAATGTTATTGTAAACATCTTCACATACAATAGTATTAGAGCAACAACCACAATCCATAACTACTACCACTTCATGAACCTGTTTTGCTTTTGTTGTTGGGCATGATCCTCAGGTTGTGACCAAATGAAGAGTCTCATCAACGAAGGCCAACTTCCAAACTGTCGGTGGCTTCTTTTCACGTGCCAATCGCATTACAAAAATATCTTCATCTACAACACTCTAGATTAAGGTCAATATAGGTAATAATAAGCGGATCAGAATTTATATATATAGAAATAGTGTATCATTGTTTTATATTTTTATTGTATAATTTATCATGATCTTTAATTATGATAATCGTAATTAATGCGGATACAAATACATTGATAAATAAGTACATAGAAATGTTTTTTTTCATAAAACATGTATAATTCCCTATAATTATGTATTAAAAAATATATCTCTACTTGTATATTTTAAAAAATTCAAAGACTCTTCATAACTAAATTGAATTAAGCAGAAATTCTCACTCATCTAATGAAGTGTTTAAAATATGTGTTGTCATTTAAATCTTATAAGCATTAGCACTAGTATAATTGCTCCTAAAAATAAGCCGTTCTTGTTTGAACTACTCAGATTTACTTTCATTGTGCAAACAAGTCTGAAAATTATTTTCTCATGCCAAAATGAACGAGGACAATAAAAGTAGAATGAGTAAAATTTTGCATTATGAAAACATTTTTAGTACAGAATACACTATAATCTATATCACGCTATAGCTAGCTTGTGGAAAAATCAGTGACTGTAAGAAGTTGTTGGGATATAAATATATATTATCACCACAAGTGGACCCTCTCAGCTAGGAGCAGTAGAAGTAGGATCATGTAACTTTTGTCCCCTTCAAAATTATTGAATTAAAAGCGTAATTAATATAAAGCAGCCTTCAGTTAATGATGGATCACATCACATGGAGAGTTTAGTTACATAGTTTAATTCAAATATATTGATAAAATTATATAAAGTACCAATCTTTTGCACTAATAATAATATCCTTATATTTTTTGGCAGAGAACTAGTATTTTTCAGGGTGTATTACCCATTTTAATATATATTGTTCACATGAATCAAATCTTAACATTTTGATCATTTTGATACTTTAATAAGACCTTATACTACTATATGAATACATTGTTTGTAAAGCACTGGTTGATTTGATCAATAATTATAACTTCTAGGGGGATAAAATCGCAATTGGAGGTGGATTTCCACTGTCAATGAACAAAGGTACACGTGCCCTAACATGGGTAGGAAGACACACACAATCCCACTAGATATTTCACTATCTTTTATTTCTCAACGTTTTCAATAGGGACGTGTAACCATGCTCTCATGTTGGATGCTGTTTCAGAAATTTGGACCACCACTAACTTTACCATAACTTTAGGTTAACCCTACTTGTGGGGTTCCTACAATATGCCATTTTATTAATTACATTAAATTAGTTAGCTCGTTCCTCTTCCATTCATTTCCTTTTTTGTTACTTTTTTTATAGGCCATTCTTTAATTTTATTGAAAATAACTAATTGTTATGTTTGTATATTGTACGTGTATGGATTATAATCCACGCCCCTTTTTGGCCACGGAAATCATCCTAATAAATATATGAGTGTAAAATCTATGTAATGTGATGTAAATATTTATACACATTATATTATTTATTATTCATTCATATTACTTGTATATAAAATTAATTATGATTAAATTTTAATGGCGAATGATATAATGACAGCGTAATTTCTTTTACTCTAACAATGTAAACACAAGGACAGATGTATTTAGGGACAGGTGGGGGCAACTGCGCCCTGAATTTTAAAAAAAAAATTAACATATTTTTGGGTAATTTTTTAATATATTTATTTTACTCATGTATTTAAATTAAAACCTAATTTATTAATTTTGGATAATATATACAGCGGATTCAATCATTAATCAAAATGAATTTATTTATTGAAAATATAATGATTTATATTGAAAATGAAATAACTAAATTTTTTACACCTCATTCAATCATCGATAAGATTAAGTATGTAAAAATATGAAAAGTAACAATATAAATGAATGTATATATTTTTTAACATGTTAATTAATGTTATTTAGAATTAAGAGCAAATACTTATTTCAGCCCCTCATGTTTTTCGAACTTATCAGTTTGATCGCTCAAAAATTGTACAACCCAAAATAGTTCCTAAAATTCAAATGTGGGCCAAATTACTTCAATGGTTAAATTAATACCTATCAAGTGTTGTAAAATGTGCTAAAAATTTCTAATTTGATCCATATTTATAATTTTATGACCATTTTAAATTCTTAGTATTCTGAAGGATCAAACTCGTAAGGTCGGAAAACATAAGGGACCGAAATGAATATTTATTTTAGAATTAATATGTTGTTTTAAAACTTTGAAACAATTATATATATTTTTATTTTTAATCAAATAATATTAATTATAAAATTATAATTAAATATTATTGCTTTCTCTAAACTTTAGGGCAAGATCTGCCCACCACTGTGTATACATATTTTTCTAAAAATCTAGCTAGAAGAACAAATTTCACCCCACCTTATATATTAAAACAAAACCAATCAACAAAGTGTTAGTCTAGTGTGTAAGATTCCATTAGATCCTCGGGATGACAAAAAAGTCAAGGATTCGATCACTGTCAGTTGCGCTTATTGGGCAACCACAAACTTCTGAAATAAATTAATTTTTTACCTAAAAGGGTAAAAGAATATCTTAGTAGTACTAAAAAAAAAAAACCATACTATAATAACAACACATCTTTTATACCAAAAAATATGTTACTTTAAATAATATTTTAATAAAAAATGATAATTTTTCTGACAAATTATAATAAATAATACAATAGGCACAATTTAATGCTCCCTTTTGCAAAAGCCATAAAGGCATATACTTAATTAGCATGGGTTGTAATTTACATTGAAAGGGGTCATTTCCCTAAGAACACAGTACTGCTTAACAAGAAACCGCTCAATTCATGAAAAACTTGGGAAAAAAATAAAGAGAGTTAAGTTAGGTCTATGTATCTTTCCTTAGCTATATAAGATGAGTTATATTTTTTATGCATTATTGTGTACAATTTTTTTTCTATTGCAACAAATCATGTATTGACATATAATTTAAAATTTTCACCTTTCAAGTACCTGTTGTTATAGTCAAACTTATTTAATAATGTAACAATATATTAATGCATGAAAAATTGTTAATTAGATGCATTGGCAAACCGACATTTCTATTGTTTTGTGCCATTTGTAATTATTGTGAATTTGTCACGTAAAATGTGTGGTCATTCTTGTTTCCTTAGATTAAATTATTTAGTTTTTTGTCTACAAATGCTAACTGTGGTTAACTACTATATTGTTTTTCTTGTCTACCTAAGATTTGTTTAATAGAGTTTGGGATGTTTAATCATCAATGTGTTCAACGCAATACCTTAGTCTTGTGTGTCTAGTGTCTACTGAATGTTGGATCTGGACAACTGAATGCTAATTAACAAACACGGTTAATTTTCAATTTATAGAAATGGGTTTGAGAGTTTTGGTTGCAACATCAACAACAAACAACCATTTTATGTTCTGTTTACGAGTTAGATTTTAGATATGAATGAAAAAATGATAAAAGGCTTCAAATTCATATTATAGATTTATTTCATAACTCTCAAATCCTCTTATTTTCTTATTACCCTCGAAAACTTATTTCACAAACATATCGTTATAGTTGAAGAAGGGTGAGAACATTGAGTCCCAGGAATAGAAGACAAGATGGACCTACACATTTTATGATCCGAAGATAATAAGTAATAGAAAGGAAGAAAAACATCTTATTGTCAATGTATCTAAGAATAACTCACAATTGTAAAATCCCATACTAGCATTGTATCAAAATAAAATCCTTAAAAAATATGTTTCACAAAAAGAACGATCCCTAAAATAATAAAGGGGGAACATTGCTTAATTAGAGCCTTCAAACATGGTTTGTCGCAAGGTAACTTAAGGTATATATGGAACAAAACTGAAAACAAACACTAAAAAAGTTAACGACGCTCCAATCGTGCCTAATTCAAGGAAGCAAAATAGGCTGGTAATCATGAATTGTGAAGGAAACACAATTTATTTTAGTTTTGAGTCGGTGTCCTTGTAAATCTAAAAAGGACACATTAACCCAACAAAAAAAGTGCCCCACCCTTTTCGGCCTTAGAAACTTGGATGCACATCTGTAATCCTATACTCAATGTCATTCTATGTATCAAGAATTTATGATTGATTTAAAAAATATATTTAAGTTAAAATTTAATTTTTGGATAATTTTTTGAACAATCATAAAGACATAATACATGGAGTAATATTAATTGTGAGACCACAAATATACACCTTAGAACCTTTCCTCCCCATTTTATTAAATTAACTCGCAATTTTTTAAGGATTTTTTTAACCACTCCTCCAAGGGTCTATATAAGAAATTCAAAAATGCAAAGTCCATCTTGGGATTATAATATATTTGATATTAATGATAAAAAATTAGTCCTTTTAAGATGAACTTTACATTTTGACTCATTTAATTATTAGGATTATGTTTAGCAAAAACAACTTTTTTTATAATTATAGTGAAACTTAGCTTGTCAATTGGAAACGCTATTTTTGGATCCATGACAAGACACTTCATCTAAGTCACTAAATTCAGTCCTAGTCGGAATAAATTATCATGTAAATGCACAAAAAATGTTAAAAGGGTCTTTTATATATGGAATTTTCTTTTGTAACGTAATATTTGTCATCCGTGTGATACTCATTTTTTTATTTAAGTGTAGTTCGATATTATATACTATATGTAAAGTAAAGCTTGAACAAAACAAATGTAGAGTGTTAATAAATGTTTTTATGTAAAAATCAACGTGAGAATTTACAAATAAAATGTGTCCGATTATCAACTCGATTGTAATTTTCAATTGTAATTTTCCGCTAACAATTTATGGAGAAAAACCACACCTTCCCAATAGTGTCTTATATCATGTCCCGATTCAATCAGATATTGTCACATAATAGAAAAAATAAAAAAATCTGATTGATTCGGAATATAGAATAAAAATTATTTAAGATATATTATTTTTATCTAACAAATTATTGTCCTTGACATAACGACAAAACACCAAAGATAGATGTTTAGGAAATTGTTCATCTTCTATCATCACTTTTCCTTTCCAAATTGTGAATTCAACAGTACCAACATTTAAAGAAATTCAATTGCATTCAACAGAATCTAATAGGGGTAGGGGATTGAAGAAAATGTTACTATAAGAAAGAAAAAACTTTTGAAAGTTTCCTGTGAAGTCACACTCACACTTGATATAGGAAATTCAATTATGTTGAAGGATTTAATATGTATCGATAGTGTAAGTGTTTTTTATACTATCAGTCAATCATCCATCATTGATTTATTAACCATCATTGACTATCAAACAAAAGTAATACAAATTAATGGTGGATGATGTACTGATAGTGTAAAAATCTTTATATTGTCAGTTAACATATTTTAAACTCTATGTTGAACTAGAAGCACTAATAAATTTTTTCCTTCTTCCCACTTTATGTGGTCCTTGCAAAACCAATATGGACCTACTAAAAGACTGTGAAAAAGCTTTTTTCTTGATCAAAGGTAAGAAAAAAGGAGTTTTCTGTTTGTTTTCAATTGTGCATTACATAATATAGGGGTATCTTTAAACTTTGTCATGCATCAAATTAAAAGAATGTCCTTCTTTAGTTATGTAGCGGCTACTAGCTTTAAATGTCCTTAGAAAAAGCTTAACTATATTAGTTCTTCTAACAAAAAAGCTAATAAAAATGTACATGTTGATTATGAGCTATAACTTGTAAGGACATATAGTTAGTGATAGTTTAGCTTAAAAACCAATAGAGTAATGAGAATATGTAATACAATGAACTGGGGTAGCTTTAATATTGTAGGACCATCATTGCTCTTTGAGAAGAAAATTGAAGGAACTAACATTTATTAATTGATTAGAATCATGTTCAGAATTTGCAACGGTATATGCTGCACCAATAAAAACCTTAGATTCATCTTGTATTGAAATTGAAGAGAAGTTCAAGCTAGCATAGTCATGTTTTAAATGAATGGTTGGTGCCTTTTTTTGGCCTAAGCTAAATAATTTTTTTGTACTACTAAATGTATCTTTACATATTGGGTAAGGAACTAATATTTTTTAGAGTACATGAATGTCTTTCCCAAGAATCAAATATTTGACATCTTGGTTATCTTAGGAATATAATAAGGTCTTACACAACTAGATCAACACTTTATTGATGAAATAATATATATTTGGCTGAGAGGAGATATATGAATGATAAGTCATGGTGAATTAATGTGGCTAATTTAAGCACATTGGTTCTAGTTAGTACATAGTTAGATGTCACATTTATGTTGAAGATATATGTGGGTACCACTCACTCCATGCATGTGTGGTGTAGTGGATTTTCATACTTATTGCACTACTATGTTTGATCTATGAACAGTTTTGATGCTTGGCTAGTGATATTGATAGCCACTAACACATTTCTATGGTGCATTTTTTATACTTACACATTTCTTGCAGAGTTCATCATCAGAATTAACCAAACCATACATAAATCCATTTCTTAATCGGGGCACTCAACCCAATACAAAAATGAATTGAAACATATAATACAAATATATGGATTCATACATCATTATACCAAAAAAACATCTCAAAACACTGTACTTAAATAAACCAGTGTCAAGTACGAATATTACATGCATCACATCAAATATATCATTAAAAAACTTATAGTATTACATGTCAATCAAAACGCATTTGTTGTTTCACAATTTGTGTCACTATATATATACTACCAATCTACGATTGACTAAAAAATATATTCAAGTTAAAAAATTAATAATTAATTATTTTTCTAATGAATTATAGCTGATAACACATGCAATAATGCAATTTGTGGAATATCAGATATGCACTTCAATCAAGGTAATATAACCGGATCAACATCTCATACATGTGTTGCTTTCTATTTTGGAAAAGAGGTGTCAAAATTCTTTGTTGGGACCAAGGTTATTTGCTGGGGACAAAGGATCTATGGGAAGTTAACTCATCTAGGTTGACACCATGTTCATAAAATTCATGAAGAAATCCACTTGAATTGCTTAAATTAAATTAGAAATCCACTTGTTGCTGAACTTAAATTAGAAAATGTATAAGTTAACTTCAATCTAAAACAAGAGTGTAATATTTATATACTACCAATATAAAGATTTATATATAATCAATAGATTATTCACCACTTAAAATATCAACCAAAAAAAACAGTGTACAAAACAAAGGGAAATAACAAATAACAACAACAATCAATTCCATTAACAAAATAATATTAATAACATTCAAACACCTTGTCCAATTGAAAGATTGATCACGCGAATTAATCAAAAACGTTGAGCTTTATCATAAATAAAAATTGCAATAAAGTTAAAACAAATTTCTTTTTATAATTTCCCATTATTGAGGCAAACTGAAATGCATTTTTGAAATGGCCACAACCAACTCCAATTTGGGCTTTGTATCACACAATCGTTTAAGACCAAATTGCATTACACAATGTACTTCAAAAAACTCGACCATCCTTACAAATTGGTGAAACAAAATGGGGTTTGCGTATTTGACTTAATGCCATACTAGGCTATGCATGCAACAATAAATTACGAGTGTTGTTGTTTGCAATGGTCAGAGCCTCACGACTCCTTCAATTCACCAATCAAAGTCATAGGTTCAAAACTATGATACAATTTCAAATTGTAGTTAACCAAGGTTCTCTTTGATAATTGAGTTTTCAAAGTCATCAACAAGTGTATGTATTTGAGAGTTGAGTTTTCGAGGGAAATGAATAGAAAAAAAAAGATTTGATAGTCATAAAATACATCAGTGAAATGACTCAAAAGTTTTATTTTTCATTTATTCACCTCAAAATTCAACTCTCAAAACAAATCTTAAATTTCCACCATGACTCATTATTCAATCACTGCAAGTATGAGCCTAAAGAACCTAAGTTTGGGAAGTTTTCCTAAAGTCACCCAACACTAAAATTCCTATTGCTTCAAAGTTTTTCATAAAAAATCTTGTTCTCTCAACAAAGCTTCTTCTATAAGCACCACAAGAATCAAATTCCATATATTATTCTTAAAGATATATAGTTTAGCCTTTTTGATTGAAAATGACAGTTTTATTAAAACATAATAAAAACATTAGCTTTCAATGTTGAAACATTTGATCTGGTCTTTCTGACTTTGGCTTCAGATTAATCACTTCACCCGGTTACGAATTTGTTTTTTTGGAGAGATTACAGAATTAATTATGCTGAATCTTATGGAACTTATTTTTACTTAATTTTTTAAAGGAATTATATTATAGTTTGTTTGAAACCACTGGCTTAAAAAATTGGAGATCAGAAGAAAATTATCAGTCTTTCATTAGCCCGTGAACCTGAACAATTGTATATTCACATTATTCAACAAGAAGATAAAATTAAATTAAATTTACATCATATATTTCAAAATAAAATATTAGTATAAATATATTACTAAATGCTAATAATTTAAGTAGAGTCTTAGTGCTATAATTAAGTGAGACATTTGTTAAGGATTGAAAAAATAAATTTGTATTGAAAAACTAAACACATCACTTCCCAATACTTACAAAACACAATTTTCCAATAAATGCTTAGCATTATTGCACGTAAAAAAAAAATCAAATGACTAAACTAGTCTCTCATATTTCCTTTGTTCCCACTTTTAATTCCTGAACAAAACTATACTTTCATATTAGTCCCTTAAATTTCAAGTGTTTGACAAAATGATCCCTCATAGATAATTAATCTATATTTGATCAAACATTTTTGCCTCCTATGTGCTTAGTGGCATCGAGTAAAGGCATCAAATGGTCCAAAAATTCTTTTACACACATACTTATGGTCCTTGAAAATAAACACTGAAACTGGCCTCTTAAAAATTCAAACGTTGGACATATTGGTCTCTCTCTTCACTCATTCATATTTGTTCATTGTCCTTAAGTTTTCCATTAGGATTTATTATTCATGTTGGGGTTGAAGGATGTCGTTGTAGTGAGCTAAGAGGCCATGTTGGAATTTTGATGGACTAATTTAAGTATTTATTTTATCAGCGACAAAAGTGGAAGGATAAAAAAATTGTGTGACAATTTTAGACTTTTAGGATCTATTTGCGAATTGGTTTTTGGAGAATAAGGAATCAAAGTGAAAGGTTTGGAAGTTATGAACATTTATGAGATGATTATTGAGTGTTTATTTTTCCCTTTAAAATCAAACCCACAAACAGACCCTTGATCAATATCATATCATCACCGTGAGTAAGGTACTAACCTACTTCAATTGTATGACTGTCTCTCTATCAATAAGTCCAAATTCATAACCATTTAATTTATAGATAGTAAAATCTTACACGACTATATACTAATACTAATGCCTTGTTTATTATACTCAACATCATTCGTTTTGACCATGAACTCATTTGAGAGGATAATTTTTGAAGAAATAAAGAAATAAAAGTGGTAGAAAAAACTAAGCTTATCCATTTCCTTTGTAAAAAAAACATCACCACCAATGGAGACGTTAGTTCAAATGGTAATGCTGTGAGAGTTAACCCTAAGTACTGGTAGATATTCTCAGCTCGGACATGATTGTTTTTCCGGTACGAGTACACAAGTGGAAAAGAAAAAAAAACACCACCAAAATGGCGCTTCTGGTATCGTTTACCATTTAAAGTTATCAATATTTTTTCGCGCCCCTGTGTTCCTTTTCTCTCCTTCCACAAACCTAATTCTACATCATTCCAAACTCACTTTACTTACCGAATCAAAGATCGAAGATGTTGAAGACGAAAGCATTCATCGGCTCCAACGTCTTCATGTCACGAAACTTAGTTCCTCCTGAAATCTTCGCCACGCTCCACGACGCGCTCAACGATAACGGCGCTCAAATCCATCTCTGTTGTGATCCTTCTCGCAATGGCACCAACGATTATCACATCATTTCCTCCAATAAACACGTATCTCCCTTCTCTCTCTTATTTTATTTTAATTTAATTCCAATTATTTTTTGTATGATTTATTTCTCTGGTTTTTGCAGGACAAATTTGAAGATCTTAAAGCCAAGGGATGCAAATTGCTTGGTATTTCTATTTACTACATGTTATTTGTTGCAATTTTCATTTTATTTGTTTTTTGGTTGCAATAGTTAACAATGACATAAGAGCTGTGTTATTAGTAGTGTAGGAAGGTTTATGAAATGTCTTTCATATCATGTTATGAATTATGATATTTCAATTTAAATATGAGTTTGACATATAAGTTTGCTCTAGTTTACTATGGTTTAAAATTTAAATACAATTTTAGTACTTAATAGGTTTTATTTATTTTGGTTTTGGTTGTTATATTTTAAAAGTTTGGTTCTAAATCCTTATACTTTCAAAATATACTAGAATTAGTCCCTATTTCGTTTTGGTTTTGTTTCTGATTCCTAGTATAGTATGGACTATGGAGTGTTCCTAGGATTTTGGAAATATAAGGAGTTAGAAATAGTTTTAGGTAAACCAAAATAGCGTGGAACTATTAGGACTAAAATTGTAATTAAATCTTTTAAAAATGGATCAGAGCATGATGTTAGATGGTACATTTTGGTTCCACTGAAAATTAAAAAGAGTGGAACCAAAGATAACAGAACATGGTCACTCTATTAATGCCTTGTTTCTGTTTATTCTGTTTCAATCTGTTATATATGCGTGCCAAACACTACATTGTTCCGGTTTTTTTCAATGCAGGTCCTAGATGTGTTCTGTCGTGTGCTAAAGAATGCAGACCTCTACCTAAACAAGGCTTCACTTGTTGCCTGGCCATGGATGGTGTCAAGCTACTTGCATCTGGCTTTGATATGGATGAGAAGGTATTCTCATTGTTGTGCATATTTTCTTGTTCCTGTTTATAGCTTTTCATTTTAATTGACAAAAGTTTGTGGTGAAAATCAATACTAAATTCCCCCCAAGGTTGATAAGCACCCATCCTTCTTCACTTTATTTGCCAGCATGGCCATGAAGTGCTATCTGGCTCTCTTTGGATTGCATACTGCTATACTATCACTTCATTTTAGATATAGTTACTAATTATGTTTAGCTATTATACATTCCCATTCTTATTTTCCATACATTCCCCCTGTTCATTTAAGTTTTACAGATGGAAATTTGATATTCTTGTTCTCTTCATTGTTTTGGTTCTATGAATTTGGAAGAACATTGTAAAAGTCTTGTTACCATTGTTCTCAAGGCTCTTCCACTTTTAGTTATTTTCTCTTGGTGACTTCTCCTTCCCTCACCCTTCTTATATTTGCTCTTAATTGATGACGTGTAATGTATGTGACCCTGCAGGTTAAGATAGAAGAGTTAGTGACTGAAATGGGTGGAGTTCTACATGCTAAGGCATCACTGGATTTGAACTTTGTCATTGTGAAAAATGTTTTAGCTGCAAAATATAAGGTCTGTTACATGAAATTCTTGATCCACGCCTTCATTCTTAATCAACTTACAAGCAATGGGTCTTTCTTCTTGTATATTATTGTATTTCATTCATTTTCAGTCTTAATTAGTTGCATGGTTAAAATAACAACACAAATCATTCACGGGATTTGTAATGTTATGCATGTTAAAATAAATCTAACAAAGTACCTCATAGCTTGAAATTTGTTAAAGGATATAACACAATATTCGGTTCCAAGGTGGAATCTTCTGGACTTGAACAGAGTCGTGATAGTTGGTATTGTTATTGGCTAGAAATGTTGGAAGTATTATTAATTTTTTTTGTCTGTTTGATATGGTACATGATTTAATTTTTCTCATTGATTACATTCAAAGTGGATTTTTTTTTCATGTTTAAGTAAGATTCTTTGACTAATGGTGGAATGCTTTTTCTATTTTGAAGCCTATGTTGATTCACTGGTTTATGTAAATATGTCTGTGTCTAGCATTGCACTTAGTTTTATTTACAACTGAGAAAGAGGAGAAAAAAAATTATACAATTAGCACAACAACAGAGAATATGTTAATAGTATATTTATATAAAGCAAGGTAGAGAGAGAATCCGGGTATATACGCCTATGTTGTGCTTGTTGCATAGTATTATTTTTTGTCCTATTTCTCTACCGTAAATAAAACTGAGAAGCCCATTGCTAGATACTAACATATTTATACCAGTTCCACTCTCTTGTCCAATCTTTGTTGAGGTTTTAGCTTACATTCACACTGTACAATCTAATATGCATGGCTTTTTGTCTGGCAGTGGGCTTTGAATACCCTGAAGAAACCGATAGTCACTTATGAGTGGTTAAAGCAATGCTCAGATGAGCATCGCGTTGTTCCTCAAGAGTCATACAAGGTCCTTCCTTTCTCCGGGTTAACGATTTGTGTTACTGGAATTCCAGCAGGTTATAATAACTATCTGTTGGTTGGTCATTACAGAGTTCTTAAGTTTTACATGCTAATTCTTAAGTTTTTTCAGATAAGCGCAGAGAGATGGAGAAACTTATTTTACAAAATGGTGGAAAATACTCTGCAGAACTGACAAAGAAGTGCACACATTTGATTTCTGATATATCCTTCCAATAGCTCTCTTAAATGATTGTGATTCTTTTAGACATTTATATACATCCTCCTTGCTTTTTAACATAACTACCCATTTCGGTTTTATTTCCTTAGGGATTAGATGCCCCAATTTGCGTGCAATTTATTTAAACGTTTTAAAGGTTTATTCTTTTCATTTGCTGTGCGCCTGGAATGCGATCCTCTATGACAAAATAATTCAGTACGTTAACTCAAAGCCCTTTTATTGTGGTTTAAGGATTGAATATTTGTTTCCTTGACTGTCCTTAAGCTCCTGAAGGTGACAAATATAAAGTGGCAAAACGTTGGGGCCACATTCATATCGTGACAAGTAAATGGTTTGATCAATCTATTGTTCGAAGAGGTAACTTTTTTAATTTAATGCTTTATGTTGCAAATCTTTTGGGTTTGTACTAAATAATAGGACCTCACTTGTTAGAATATTAATTTATTTGATGTCGGTAGTCTTATTATGTCAGGAGTTTTTGGGCAGGGCTTGTACTAGTTGTGCTACACTTGCACGTGAACCAAATTATTTTGTACATGTAGGGAATAGGCATTATGCGACATCACATTGGTAATTTGGTATTTCATTTATTGATATCATATTTGTCCTTTGATGATAATTAATGCCCTCAGTGTGGTCCTTTGAGGACCTAATTAATGTCACATATATTCTTGGAGGACTAAGTTGAGATATTTATAAATGGAGGACCAATATGATGTTGTTGTGATATCTTTGGAGGACTAAAATAGAAACTTAATCCATGCATAGAAGTCTAATGTTAGTGTTTGTATCACAACACAATTATTCAGTGTCCTGTTACTTAAATATATTCTCTCTTTTATCCTTTCTCTTTTTTTATTGATAGAACTCCTTTGTCCTTTTTGTCTCATCTCCAAAATAATGGCACCACTCACAATATCTGACCTTCAGATTTTATTTATTTGTTATTTTTCATGGATAGCATGTCTGAATGAGGAGTCCTACCCTGTACAGAATGGATCTTTATCTTCACATAAAGTAACTAGGGACTCAACAGTGCAACATAGCCAAGAAAAGGAAATTAGTAAATTGCAATCTGTGGCATCTGCAGCAGCTGCAGATTCAAATGTGACAGTTATTTCTCGTACCGACTGTGTGGATAGAGATCTAGAAGTTACACAGTCAGAATGCATGTCTCCGCTTTCAAATTTTCCTGTATTTGTTAAAGAGGCAGATGCTGAAGTACCACCGGTGAAGTCCAGCAATGAATTGGACTTTGATGGTGTTGTTGCCAATGATTCTGAATCTGATGATAATGATCTGTACTTATCAGAGTGCAGAATATTACTTGTTGGCTTTGAAACATCTGAAATGCGGAAACTAGTTAATATGGTGCGTAAAGGTGGGGGCTCCCGATCTATGTCTTTTAATGACAAGTTGACACATATAGTAATTGGCTGCCCTTCAGAAATGTAAGTTTATTTTGATATTGAGATGAAACATTTTGAATGCATATCATGTTGCTGTCTTTCTTGACAGCTTCCCTGAGTTCACTCGTTAGACTGTTAGCAATATAGATGTCGATGATTTCTAGATGTTACTCTCACCAACTTAGATATCTCATTGGATTAATTTGTGAAGTTTATTCCTTTTATAATACTTGTGAATTGTGATTGATCTTCTCACACTTTTGTGTTTTTGAAGGGAAAAGAAGGATATAAGGCGTCTCGCTTCTTTAGGTGTCATTTATGTTGTTACGACATCTTGGCTTGAAGACTGTCACCGTCAAAAGAAAGAAGTCCCTGTTCTTAGGAGACACATTGCGTGTGATCTATTTCTTCCTAAAGGTCTGCTAGTTATAATGTTCACATATGGAGTCTTGTTTGTTACTTTGTTATCTTCTAGTCATGTTCATGCTGCAGAATGCTTTTTGGTTAATCTATTAGGTTTTTCTTGTAGTTCATGACTATGTATGGAATTCATGCATTTTTTGTTCTTTAATTTCTAAAACTCAGCAGCCTCAGTAAAAGGAGCAGCAGTGAAAAGCACCATGTCTACTGATCAAGGTAAAAGCTCTGGCTTTCATCAAAGCTTGCAGACTGACCACATGGTGGATATTATGGATTCCGGAGCTGTAATGCCAGTATCTTTGGAGAAAAGCAAAGAGAAGCCAGATATGGGTATAAATGTTCTGACAGCCAGTAAAGCATTGGGAAGATCCGTGTCAAAAAAGGAACTTCCTGTCGATAAATTTAAGGTTCCAAAGAGGATGAAACAAGACTCCAGTGTTAAAAAAGTGAAGTCAACAACTGTTTTCAGAGGGAAAATATTTTGCTTCTCAAATTTATTTCCTGAAGAAAGGGTAAGTTTTCAAGATCTATGTTATCGGTATAAAGATTACTAGAATACACTTTTTCACTATGATCCTTGAAGGTTAAATATATCTGGACAACACTCTTGAACTGCTCAGTTGGTGAACTTTAGGGATGACCTAGGATTCTTCTTTAAAATTTCTTGATAAGATATATACGTTTTTAGACATCAATTTGCCACCCTCATATTTTAGCAAATCCTTCAGCTTCATTAGAAAACAAATGCATGATTTCAATTAAACAAATGAACTCTCAGTTCCCTAAAGTTTATTTTTTCTGCAAACCCCAATTAGTAGTAAGGCTGTGTCAAGTAAGTGGTTATCATTGTATAAATTTTCTTGATGTGCTAACCATTAAGTTGGCATTACTGTTTTGTTAGAAATTTGTTGACAAATTTAAAATAATTACAAAGATGGTTGGTACCACTAACTATTTAAATCAGTTTTTGGTTGTTGGACCTCATTATCTCAAATGCTTGAATCATCTATTTTGATTTTGGTAAAGTCACTGTACTAATTTCTTTACTTTTCCCAGTTTCTAAAATTAATAGTTGCTATATGTACACAGGTTTTCTATTGCACCAAAAAGTGTACACATATATGTTCATGGGTGATGTTTAACTTAGTTTTGATCCCTTCTGCCAGAGAGCTGAGATTGTCCAATGGATAAGTGAAGGGAGTGGACAGGTAATAAGCGAGCAGGCAAATCAGAATGTTCACTATACTATTGAGTGTCATGGTGTAACACCAAAGTTCATTGGCAACTCGCAAAGTATATATATTTCCAGTCATTGGATACGATCTTGCTTGGAGGTAAGCCCGAGTTTGGATGCAAATTTTCCTTTTCTGGTTTATTTTTCAGACTTCAGTTTATGCAATTTCAGGTGCTCAATTGGTCATATATCTTGATTAATAATAGAAGAAATAGGGATGTATATAAATTTTATGCATTTTCAAGGGGAAAGACAAATTATGTCATGGCCCAATAACAAATGTCGTATCCATTACATATGGCTTCAGGAACTTAATATTTGAATCATACACGATCCATATTTTTATTGCATATACTTTTCTAAAATAAAAGTTGATATCATGGTTGTGTCTTATGACATAAAAGTGGAGTGTCATAAACTCGAATCAATTTCTTTCTTGTAAACAAATCCGATAGAAAGTTTTGCTTCGACTTCAAAGTCTTACCTAAAGAGAGCTTGGTGTCCCAGCATCGAGTTTTAGTTATAGATATAAGAGATAAGAATAGAGCAAAGAGAAAACGACGAGAGTCTCAAGACTCAAATGGTGGAAATTGAAGGAAGATGAACGTAGGATCTTCGAGCAAAGGTTTTTGGGATTAAGGATTTTGACAGAACAAAGAAATGCTAATGAAATATTGGACAAAATGATCAAAGGAATTAGGAAGTTAATACAAGAGATGTGAAGTGAATCTAGAGGCTATGGACCAAACAATAAAGAAATCATAGTAGTGGGACAAAAAGAGAATGTTATAAATCATGACCATCGTATAAAATATTGAAAGCTGGGAAACTATAAGTTAGCTAAGATAGAGACCAAGAAAATAATGAGCAAAGCGAAAGATAGAGCATATGATGGGTTATTCGAATCTCTAAGTACCAAGGGAGAGGAAAGAAGTGTCTACACGCTTGTAAAAAACAAGGAAAGAGAAGAGACTTGGACCAAGTGCAATGTGTTAAAGATGAAGATGGAAGGATCTTGGTGAATGACAAAGATATTAAAAAAAGATGGAAGAACTATTTTCACAAAATTTTCAATGATGAACATGATTCCTTGCTTTCTGGTAGATTAAACATGAAGGATGATGATCAAAATCATATCTTTTATCGTAGAATTCATGAGTTGTATGTGAAAGAAACTTTGAAAATGATGAAGAATGACAACATGGTCGTACCATATAATATACCTATTGAGGAGTGGAATGTTCAAGGAGTAAGACATTAATTGACTCACAAAGTCGTTTAATGAGATTATGAAGTCTAAGAAAATGACAAGAGTGGATGAGAAACATTTTAATCCTTATTTATAAGAACAATGGCGACATACAAAATTGTGCAAATTATATGGGGATTAAGTTTATGAACCATACTATGAAGTTATGGGAGAGGTAAATTGAGCGGAGGTTAAGACAAGAGATGCATATGCTGAAAATCAATTTGGTTGTATGTCGGAGAGGTCGACAATGGAGGCTATATGCTTGCTATGATGAATGATGTAAAGGTACCAATCCAAAACTATTTGCACATGATTTCATTGATTTAGAGAAAATATGTGATAAAGTGCCTAAAATGTATTGTTGAAAGCTCTAGAGAAGAAAAATATTTGAATTGCTTATATTCAAGCAATCAAGGATATGTATGATGGGGTCAAGACGAGTGTGAGAATACAAGATATATGATTTCATAAGATTTTCATATTATCACAGGACAACACCAAATGTCAATATTGAGCCCCTACTTGTTTACGTTGGTCTTGGGTGTGCTTATTGAGCATATCCAAGATCTAGTGTCACAATACATGTTTTTTGTGGTTGATATTATTCTAGTTAGAGACTCAAAAAAGGAATTATGAGAAACTATAAATGTAGAGACAAACTTTAGAAGTACATGACCTTCTATAAGTCGAAGTAAGACAGAGTATTTAGAGTGTCATTTTAGCTGGAGGCGGACAAACCCAATCGTAGAGGTGATAATTGGAGATCATATCATACTTTAACTTATTAGTTTTAAGTATCTTGGGTCAATCATACAACACAATGAAGAAATTGACAGAAATGTAAACCACAAGGTTCAAGCGATATGGATGTAATGATGGAGTGCTTCAATTGTTGTATGTGATGGAAAAATGTCACTGAAATTTAAGGGGAATTTTTATCGCACATTTATAAGACTCTAAAGGTTTTATGAGGCTGAATGTTGGGTGATAAAATATTTACTGGAGAAAACTCATGTAATGGATATGGTAATGTTGTGTTGAATGAGTGAGCATAGTAGATAAGTTAGAATTAAAAATTAATGCATCAGGGAGAAAGTTGGAGTAACTCCTATTATAAAAAAGATGGTAGAATCATATTTTAAGTGGTTTATACATGTGTGGAGAAGATTATTAAAAGTTTTGGTAAGGAGAGTAAATGTTAGTCCAATTTCTAGAGGAAGAGAGAGACCAAGAAAAACTATAGGCTAAATGATTATGAAAGATTTAGAAATTAATGTTTTGTCAATGAACATGATTTACGAATTATGATAGTTTATTATGACGTTGTTCGATTTATGTATATGACCTATCTAATGAAATTATAGCTTGCTTATGTTTGTCTTTGTTTGATAATGATCCGTGGTCATAATGTTTCTTTTTTCATTCTGATCAATTAATTTTAGTAATGGTTCCAAATCTCGAATGATTGTAAATCATTAATGCAGTCATAGTATTTTAAAAAATAAAAAAAATGTACTCATTGATTTCATTTATGTTAACTTAACACGATTCTTTGGGAATTTATATTGTTTGTATATATACTGATACTTTTATTATGATGTGTTTGTTCAAGGCTGGATCCTTGCTGGATGTTGAGGGTCACATTCTTTATTCCCCACTTCCTTGCCGTGTTCCATTACCTGGGTTTGAAAGCTTCCGATTTTGTGTTTCACAATATGATGAGAAAGACAGAATCCTACTTAGAAATTTGTGTTTCGTTCTGGGAGCTAAATTTGTGGAGAAGTTGACTAAGAAGGTCACCCATTTGTTGTGTAGATTCACCAATGGTCCTAAGTATGAGGCTGCTTGTAAGTGGGGGGTCCGATCAGTTACATCCGAATGGATATTGGAATGTGTCAAAAAGGTAATTTATATTCCTTCAGTTGCTGCTTACACGGCAGTTTGAGCTTTAATGTATGCTTGTGCTAAACATTTCTTTCTGCATAATTTTCTTTTTCAGAAAGATAGAAGTCCTTACCAATATATAATTTTCTTTTTCAGAATGCAGTTGTTTCAGTTGATCAATTTTTACCAAAAGAAGTCACTGATCAAGACCAAGAGGCAGGAGCTTGCATTACGAGTCAATTTCCTACTCAGGCTGCTCGAATGATAAGTGACATGCCATCCCAGTTTCCAAGTCAATCACAAGATTTGAGAAACATCCCAAATATATACTTTAGTAGTGAAGTAGACAATCATCGCACTGATTCTAAAATATCAAGTATTTACAGCAAAAAAGCAAGGCTTGTGGAAGAGCATGACCTATATGATAAAGTGCCTTTTGCAGTGGATTCAAGTATTCATGTCAATAATATGAATTTCTTTGAAGACAATGTACATAAATATGTTGGGGAGGTTTCACATGCTGTTCCTGATGTCGCTGATGCAATTGAGGACTTGTTAGAGCAGACAAGTAAGGTAAATTGCTGATTTTATTTTTATGGCATGTCAATGACTCATATTTGTCAAATTTGATTGCTCCACTTTGTCCGATGTCTTCCTGGTTAATTCACTCTTTTTTGTTTCTCTTTCAAAGATCCATGATCAGGGTTCCCCAGTGCAGGCAGGGTGTGAGAGAAGTGTATCCTTTAAGTGCAATCTATTATGATTTCATTGATGTTTTATTTTATTATATATTTATAATATTTATTAGTAGCAATCCTTGATGGTGGAATAGATTTACTTGTCCGATTGTTCAGCCCTTGGTGAAGACAATTCAAATCTTCATACTGTCGTTGGGTTATCTAAAAACTGGTTAAACAGGTTAGCGCTCTATAGTTCCGTTTAAAAATTAATACACTGTTGTCATTTAGTCTTGTCCTCTCTTGTCAAATCTATACAGCATTTTATGTCTATGGGGCCTTGAGTAGACATATATGATCTGTTTATTAGTGGTATAGTTCAGTTTTTCAGAAGCTCAAGTGTTCTGAGTGCAGAATTAATTTATTTTTATCTTGGGAAAACTTTATCAGCAGCATCATGCATATCATTGTTTACTTCTTAGATATGTACTGAACTTTACATGTTTTAAAAGTGCCAGACAGGATGATAATGGCGAGGCTTCTCGAGATCGAAGAACCGGAATGTATGATGGTTTTAGTGAAACACAAACAGAATCTCAGGTTTTATCTTAGTCATCAGCAACTCATATTTCTTTTCTAGTTGTCCATACTATGTCTTGATTATATCTTCTGTTATATTAAACAGAGGATTTCTTGTCTTATATCTATCTCTCACTGTAACAAGTATTAGTTACCTTCAGCCTAGACTTTTGACTAATGACAAAATTATAACTATCCTGGGTGAATGACCTTTCATTTTTGTCTTATTGATGATACCCCAATAACAAGTTTTGAATTTTCTAATGCAGGTTGTCAGTTACGAAGAAGATTTATCGGGAAGGCAAATGCTTATAGACAGAGTCCGAACTCGAAGTAGCTTGCAATGAAATAGGACTACCCCCTTGAAGGAAGATTTCAGTAGAGCATTTTTCTCATTTCATGATCTGATGGTAGATCTGAGCTACAAGCTAATGCTCAAGAGTCCTTTGTCCTTCACCATTTGCATTTGATAAAAGTAACTCAACCTTGGCCCACTAATGGAGGAAACATAAACATCAGGTTGGTATAGAATGGTAATATCTATTATATTTGTTGTATCTACATGTCTGAAGACATCACATGTTTTGGTTTTGAGATGCATCACCCCTATATTCTTTGGACATAGGCTGGAAAAGTATAAAGAAAATGGAGGGCTGTTCTAATCAAATCTTTGTACATTGTAATTAACAACAATTAAGAGATTCAACTCGGCAAAGTAAAAAAAAAACGTTATATAATTACACTGGCTACCATGTAATAATTTCTGTTGGCGTGATTTTTCTGATAGGAGACAGAATGCTTTTCACAAATTTGGTTTGCGTTCACTAATTCAGATTGTACACATTACTGATACTGGATATTTCCACAAGTACATGAGCAACTTTATGGTTGTTCTTATCTATGTATTTTGAAATCACGTTTCTTTTATTGACAGAGTCACTCTTCTAGATCATTAATATTTTGGCAACTTTTAGTCGTTGCTGCTTTCGTTGACATTGAGGGTGTCAAGAATCAGTTTATCTCAATGATTTGTTCTTCAATTTGGCAGCTCAAGAATGGTAGAGTTTTATGACAAGGCAAAGATCGAACTTCGAGCAATGTTGAAATCTATTTCTTGTGAAATGGTTCGGAATATAGTTTGTTACACATGATGTTGATATTAGTTAGATTCTCAATGTACTAATTTGTTTAGCTTTGATGTAGAAGTTAAATGCAAAGAACGTTGCCCACACCATGTGCTTTGTGCATGGGACAAAAAAATAAGTGCGAGCCTGAAAATTTGCAACACATGAGGTCAAGAGTTGCCTAGGATTAGAAATAGTTGTTTTATAAGAACTAACTTCATACCTTTTTATTTAGTTCAAAAGTAATTTTGAAAACTTTAATTCTAACTTTGATTTTTCTTGATTGTCTATCTGCTTTTGCAACATTCAACCAATGCTAAAAAATTCTAACAACTTATAAAAGTTGTTTGTTAAGTATATGATTGTAATTGTGAGCATAAACTCATTCATGTATAAAATTATTTTACAGTTAGGTCTACTCATTGTATTGGTCAAGGTTAACATGCATTGTCATGATTATATACCATTTAAGACTCCCAATTATATAAAATAGAATCTTACAGTTAAGTATTTTTCTTCTCTTTATTTTGTTTTAAATGCATCAATGAATTAATTCCTGGTAAAGTTACTTTGATGTCAAGGTCTGCCTTTTATGCCGTTTTGGTTTAATCGCATCTTTATTTTGGTTTAATTGCAGCATTCAACCATGGTAGGTCCTAACATCCTATAGGTTAGTGCAGGGAAAAAATTTGGGCCCCAAAATTATAAAAAAAACATAACCATGTGAATTTTATATGTCAAAGTTTGAACAAAGAGAATACAAAACAAGTTATGAAGTTGAAATAAAAATAAATACACATTGAGTCCAATATATTTTTTGGAAATTAATTTAAAGAGACTTAAATGACCTCATATTTTTCTTACTTTATGTGATAATATAAAACAGTTATTATTATGATCAACAAAATATTGAATAGATTTATGCATAAGTAATAATTTTTAAAAAGAATAAAAATCAATAATCCTAGGCTAGGAGGTTAACTTGCACAAGTAGGCTGTAGGCCTCATTTGTCAACTTTTAATATTTGTTGCATAAATGCAGATTGGTGGTGGTGATCACCAAACAACCCCTAAGAGCAACAAGATTCCAATGCTTTTTATTTTTTTGATAAATATTTCAGGTGCTTTACTTTGCTTATGATCTTCACAAGTTGCCAATTGATTAATGTATATGATTAAGTTAAGATTGAGGATAGGAATGTCTGCTGGACATTGTTGAAAAAAGTTTACAGAAAATATTACTTGAACTTCCACTTGTGGTCAATCATTGCGGCAAAAAGAAAGACAATGGGTTAAAGTTGTCAAATAAATGAATAAAATAGAAATTATGTGTCTTAAATGTAAAAAGAAACAGATAAGCACTGAAAAAAGAAAAGAACCAAAGGGTATCTCATACATTTAGTTTAAAACTTAGTGTAAAATCTATGTATTGTCAGTGTAAAAATTTGTATAGTTATTATATCATTCGCTATTCATTTGTATTACTTTATGACGAGTAAATAATTAGAGTGGTTGACTTATAGAGCTAAAATTTCAAAATAGAAATAAGGAAAGGATTCTTGTGTTGGATTGTTGATCATCTTAACATGTTCACTGCCTTATAACCACACATTGGATTTCTATAAGCTTTTTTTATAACACTACATATGCAACATATCAAATTTCATATCAAATATTTCTTCTGTTTTTGTGTATGATCATATTACAAGTGTTTACCAAAAAAAGAATAAAAAAGAAACAAAGATTGAAGATTACCCAAAGAGTATCTATGTGCACAATGAAATCATAACTAGTTAAGAGCTTCAATCTATAATGTGCTCATACTAGTTGAATAAGATGACATGGTATATGGTGAAGATCTTCCACTTCTTTGCATACCAGCCAACAGAGAAGATTGAAATGATTCATGACCAAGTGGTACTGGCCTATCTGGTAATTCAGGAATGTCGATATCGCCTTCTAACATCTTTAGAGCCTCAGCAACAGTAGGCCTTAATGCCACCATTGCATGAGCACAAAGAATTCCAACAAGCACAAACCTTTCCATGATTTTTTCTGGCCCTTGTTCTCTTATTGATTCATCAAGAATCTCATCAGTTTTTCCTGATTTTGCAAGTGTCCATGCCCAGTCTGTGATTAGAACCAAGGAAGAACTCATGTTACTATCAAGCACTTTTCTTCCACTCATGATTTCAAGTATCACAATACCAAAGCTATAGACATCACTTTTATCTGTTAGTTGGCCATATAGAGCATATTCTGGTGCTAAATAACCATATGTGCCAGCAACCCTTGTTGTAAGATGAGACTGTCCTTCACTACCTTGCTTTGCCAATCCAAAATCTGCCACTTTAGCTTTCATCTTTGAATCCAGAAGTATGTTTGTCGCTTTTATGTCTCGGTGATAAATCGGAGGTTTGATTTCATAATGCAGATAAGATAGCCCTTTAGCAACATCAATGATTATATTCTTTCTCTGTGGCCATGTTAGCCTATTAGCCCCAGCAATAGATAATTGATAACTTAGGCTTCCATTAGGCATATAATCATAAACAAGAAACCTTCTCTTACCCTTTGAGTTATCACTTGTAACACAACAACCCCTTAGAGCAACAAGGTTTCTGTGCTTTATTTTGCTTATGATTTCAACTTCATAGCAAAACTCTTCATCTCCTTTTGTTTCTAAACCAAAAATCTCCTTAACTGCAACCAAAGTGCCATCTTGGAGAGTACCTTTGTACACAACACCATCACCACCTTGACCAATCATATTCTTCTGTGAAAACTTGTTTGTTGCTCTTTCAAGCTCTGATATGTGAAACCATTTTGCACCAGCATTAGGCAAAACACTTGCTCTAACACTATTTTCAATAGACCTATGAATATTATCCTCTTTCCTTCTCTTATCCCACTTCCTATACATTATTATGAGCACAAAACCAAGCACTACACCAACAAGAGCACCAATTAACCCCACAACAATCTTCAAAACTTGTTTCTTATTTGAAGTTGCTGAATTAGAAAGTGGCAAGCCTAGTATGCAACTTGCAGTGCCTATATCTGTAGGACCTAACTCATTAACAATAGCAGCAGCATATAAGATTGAGAAGTAAAAACACTTTGTGGAATTATTTGGATCAATACTTGTGAGTTGTGAAGTCACTTTGAATCCAGCATCAGTGCAAATACTGCACCTAGTTTGCACCTTCATATCACCATTGCAAGATGTGTCTAAAGGGGTTAAAGTACCTACTTTTTGCTTCCAATCACTTATATTCACAATACCAGCACAGCTTGAAGTGTTGGTAACAAACTGAGTAGAGTTTTGGAAGCATGAAGGGACCAAAGAGGGTTGGAGTGACAAGGCTGAAAGCATGGTTTTGAAATCAGATAAACAAGTTGATGAAGTGTTTTCATTAGATAGTTGAAACATTGAAGTTTCTTTGAGGTGTTGTGCAAGGCCTATTCCAAAGAGGCTAAGAAGAGTTTGGCAACAGTGTTGAGTATCAATAGGGTCTCTACATGTTGAAGTGTCCCAAGGAAAGGTCTCAACATAGCTGAGATCCATAGGACATGAAGAAGATGCTGCAGAAGCACCAGCTATCAAAATGGTGAACATAGACATTAGAATCAAATGCTTATCCATTTGTGAGATTTTGATGCAGCCACAAACACCAAAATTGGGAACTTTGGACAGTTATAATAGGCCATTTTTTCAGAGGTTTTACTAGTCAACCTTGGCATGCTATGGTTGAAACTTGAAAGGCATGTTTTGTATAAAATAATGCATAGTAACATGCAAGTGTGTGTTGATTAATTGACCAAGTACCTTGATTTTGTTTCTTTTTGTGTGGTCATAATCAATTTGTTACTACCAATATTCTTAAACTCTTTTTTACGTAATAGATCCAATGATTCTAGCCTCTTTAATCTAAAGTCTAAATAAGCACATACTTTATCCACATCTTTTTGTTTAAGTAATGAAACTTGTCCAACATTTTTGCCAACTTTAGTCTAAGAAAGCTAAACGATATTAATTAGAAGTTACAATAAAAAAGGTAAGTTATAGTATTTTCATATTATGACTACACCTTGAAAAATATAAAAAGTATTACTATAGTTGTTTATTATAAAATTAACCTTCTTAAAATAGTAATTACTAGGTGACATAACAATGAGGAAGTTAATTATTATGATATTTAAAATTGAGGAAGAAAAAGTTAATATACTATTACACCTCCCATAAAATGACTTTTGTAAGCTTAAACATTTGCTTTTGTTTGTGAATTGAGTTTAAAGAGATACAAAAAATAAAAATAGAAGGTTTGAGAATTATTAAGTATATTGACTTTGAAGCTAATTATTTCTCTTCATAACTCAAATCACAAATATAAAAAAGTAACTAAAAGTACTAGCAACCACTAATAAATTAAAGCACGTGAGTCTTAGAATTTAAAGTAGCTGAAATAAATAATAGATATTATAATATGTGGAAGAGAAGACAGTGGAACATAGGAACTGGGAAGGCACCTTCGGATGTTCTTTTTGGTCACCTGCTTACATAGAAAAATAGGAAGACATCAAACTTGTCATCATTTCATTATAAATTTAGGATGAATTCACCCATAAATTACTAGTCTCCATACTTATACTATTATAAAGGACATTAATAATACTTATGTGACATAATTTTTTTATTTTCTATCTATTTTAAATTTGAACATGTCTAACTTAATGAATTAAAAAAACGGATAAGGAATAATATATATAGGAGAAGCGAAGTTAAGTTACATTAATTACATTTAATCTCAACCATTTATTTTCTTAATCCAACAGACCAAGTGAGTTAAACTTAAAAGTTATTTAATATTTCTCTTTTTTCCTCTTATCATTTATTTTAGTCACTTATTTGGTCAGTTGGATTTAAGAAAATGAATAATGAATGATTAAAATTGAGTGTAACTAATATAACTTAAACTGAGTGTAACAAATCTCTCATTATATATATATACTACATAATAAAGGGAAAACACAAAATAATCATATCACCATAGTATAATTTGTGATTCCCTATTTTGCCTTCATTATCTTCTTATTCATACAAAAAAATCATATAACATTATTTTCTTATTTTACCTTTGTTATCTTCTTATTTTGAAAGTGTATTTAAAAAAAGTTAAACATTACATCAATCGAATAAATTTAATTACAAATTATAAATTTTTAACACAAAATATTATATTTATCATTTGTAACATAAAAACTACATATTACGAACAATAAGAAAACGGGGCATAACAACAATCATCTATAAAAAGAATATGATTCGATAACTATGATTCTTTGTTGTGTAATGTGTTACTAGAAGGATGGCGCCCTATCTCGCCGCTTGTTGAAAAATCATTAGCAATCAACTTGCAACCAAGCCACACAAAACTCTCTAAGAAACTTAGCAACTCTACAATTATAAAATTATTATCATTACATATCAATGCTGTGAAATTATAGTTAATTGATCAAATAATGATGCTATAAATTTATATTCACACACAAATGTTGAATAGCACTCGAATCTAGTTCTAATTTTTTAAATGGTACAAATCGTTTGCCTATCTTGTGTTTGTTAAGGCAAATTATTATTTTGATTCTTTGTATTAATCTTAGTTACTTCTTAGTTTGGTCCCATAGCTTTTTTGTGTTAAATTGGTCTTAGAAAATTAAAAAATATTACCATCATTAGTCTTCACGTTAGTTTTTTTGTAACACCAACCCTTGCATTAATTAGTTCTCTCTCAATTTGCCTTCTCCCTTCTTCTCAGACCACTAGGAATGGACACAAGTTGAGTTGTGTCAAGTTTGACTTAGCTCGACTCGACTCTAAACTCCAGCTCGGCTCGATTATTAGTTCATTTGGCTCTTCAACTTAAATGCAAACTTCTGTATCACGAACATTTATTTATTGTGGGCAATATGCATGTTAGTTACTACTTACTATTTTACAAATGAATAATGAATCATCATTATCAGCAACTACGGATATTTTGGACATAGAAGAAATAACCTAACATTTACAATGTCTAACAACATCCACTGGGATTCTAGACAAAATTGAGATTGCAATTCCCATAAAAAAATTAGCATTTGATATGCTTCATGTGTAGAATAGGAGGGAATTCTTCATATGGAATTCTTAAAATGTGACAACATATCTGTGTCAAAACTTGAGAGAAAGAAACTATGCCTATCCAACTAATAATTGAACTGTCATTATGAATTCCTCTGCTCAATTCAGGAAATATTCTTGAGGTATTGAAGGAGGGCAATACTTCTTCACCACATATTTATACTGTCACACAAATAAGGTATATAATAAGGATGAAGAAAGCAAACTTATTATAAGGGAAAAACAAATCATAGCAATTATGTGTGTACTTATTATATTTGGTAACTTCCTTACCTTGTGCTGACTGTATTTCTCTTGGATTGCAGGTAAATTAGAAGCAGGCCTGTTGCAACAAAGACGATGGAGATCCTTGACACATCGACACAAATCAGAAGGCCGGTATTGTGTGAAATGCTGTAAAGTGGAACTCTGTTGCAAGAAATAGAAATTGTGAAGTTATGCAATCTTAGGAAAACTTTTCCTTTATGTTGTAAATGGCAGACAAAATTTTGTAGATAGCAGCATACCCATGGTTTCTTTGAAGGGAAGAGTATAAATTTGGCAAGGAAAACTGCAGAAGCTGCTATAAGTGATGGTGCATAGCAAAGCATACTGTACTCCAAGAGAGACAATTCGGCAATATAGTTGGTCAAGCACTCCAGTTGCAATGAAGGAACCTGAGAAATGAAGAGGTAAAATCACCAAAAAAGGGTAATATTTTAGCAGTGGAATTTATAACAATAACAATATAGGATGATTTCATTTTACTTATGAGCAATGAGCATTAACAATGTAAATGAAAGTGGAACAAGAACGAAACGAAAGTGGAACAAGAACGACAAAGGGGAGTAAGCACTATAGATGACAGTATCTTCATACTTAGGAGCACTTGTGTTTCTTTTGAGTTTTAACTGAGCAGTAACTAATAAGATAATCATTTAGAGTCAATATACATGCAAGTGCTAAGCTAAGAGTCTCTGTGATCAAAATGATCTACTTCATTTGTACATTTCCAAGACATAGAATATGTATAAACCATAAAATCAAGCTGCTAAAGCGAGAAAAATACCTCATCGACATCTTGAGCTGCACGAATAAATCGTCTGAAATCATATGATCAAAAGTGAGTAAAGGGCAGTGTAACTTCAAAATAGTTTCACTACCTATTATCAACACAGTTGTTGAGGCTGTCATTTTGAACCTAATAAGTTTTTCAAACCATAACAACATTCAAAAACATAATGTTCGGTAACTATTTGTTACCTTAGGAAACAGTTAGTTGTTGGGGCTGTCATTTCAAATTTGAGATAATTCAAGACAGAAGATTCCATTTGCAAAATCTGCATCAAATTACTTGGCTGAGATTTGTTCACAATTTAAGTCAAAGGAAGAAGCATCTTGAAAAACAAAGTTAAGCCAAAGAATTCAACACAAACCTCTTCTTTCAAGTATGTCTTATCAGTTATAAAGCAAAACTCCTCCACCTGAGGTGCACAAATCTCTTCATATTTACTGCCAACAAGAACCAAAATAACCAATAATTACTGCATATCTATATGTCATTGCTTGAGGGGGAAATAAAAGTAGAAATCTCATCAATCAAAAAACATGATAGGGGCATTATGCTTTCTTACGAGGCAATCATGAAGCACGCAACCCCAAGTAATTGCAACTTTTGCCTATTCACAGCATTCCCTGAAAGATATCTATCTATATAGTTAACTGCTAAATACAATGTTTCAGGTACAAGCCGATACTCCTCAGCCACCTGTAACTGGAAAATAAAGGCTAAAATATACACAAAAGGTTGTGAATTGTGATAGTAAACTATAATTTGAGGCTTTGAGCTATTACATTTCAAAGAATAATGTATTAGCCCAAAGCTCTTCATTTGCATGACAACAAAATCAATATTTATAACTTCACAAGTTGCAACATAATAGTATCCACAAATGTTACCTCCACAAGCCAATCAATCAATATAGCACGCATGCTGATATTTATCTCCTTCTGAATCCTTTCCATGAAATCTGTGGAAGGCCTTTTCTTTACCTAAAGTTACATGAATTGGAAAAACACTCTAAATAACAATACTTGCGTAGCAAATAATTGGACATGTTTTACAAGTGATGAAAAACTAGAATAAATCATTAGAGTAAAATGTCAAATTGGTTCTCTGGAGATACAAGTCCCACCAACTTGGCCCTCCAAACAAAAGTTTCACCAAATAACCCCTAGAAGTTTGTGGCATTTGTATCTTTGAAGTTCCAATTTGACCTTTTACTCTAAATCATTATACTCTGGAAACAACCTTTTCGCTTGTGAGAGTAACACTGTGTATACATCTACCCTCCCTAGACCCTACTAGGAGGGAGTCTCGTGCACTAGGTCGTCTTTTACTCTAAATCATTATGTTCTTCGAAAAAATTAAAAGCAGAAAATAGGCAATTATTTAAACAATGAAAAGGATGATAACCTCAGATGCACGAAGGTGTTTGTAGATATCACAAGCATAGGTTGCACAAAGCTGCGGATCCATGTAATTTTTATCAATATTGACAATTTTATCATCTCTTTCCAACTCAACATTGATGTCTCTACTACTGATGTTACCTGCAAGCAAATCAACAACACTACATTAGAAAGCATTAAAACTGAAATGCTTTACCCCATTAGCAATAATATACTTTAAACTTCAAAAATATTTCTCACAAAAGTGATGCCAATTCAACGAGTCTAGCTTTATGGACAAGGCTATGAAACCTGTTGATTCCAAAGTAGTGTCAGAGATGTTGAAATTGCTGATTGTCTTTCTCTGAACTAAATCAACAGCTGAAACATCAGTGTTATCTATATATTCAACTTCAGGACTCCTGATAGAATCACAGGAAGAGTCTGAGTCATCCATAGAAACAGACATCCCATCTGATTTACTTGGAGAAACATCAATGCTGCTTGGAACAAACACAGTGACAGTTGCTACTATAGGACTAGGAGCAGCACCAGCATCATTCCTTTGTGGTAAAGAAGTAACTTTAGGAAAAACAACTTTGCTTGATTTAACATTCTGCAATGAGGGAAATTTATTCCTACTTGCTGAGGATGTTGTGCTGGTAAGATGAGGAGGCTCTTGTTTGGTCTTGACAATCTTAGTTGAACATGGTACCTTACAATACAAACTCAGCTAATTTAGGAAAACATTGTTTAAACACTTTAAGCAACTGGATAAGACACCATGTTATGATGTAAGTGTAGGTTGTTAGGGAGATATATTGTATTATTAAGTGTAAAAATGCTAGTAAAATACTCTTTACCACTCTTTTTGATGTATTAGTTTTGTGTGTATCCATTATATCACGTGAATTTACTCTTTGTTCCGTAGCTTTTATATCAATTCTATAGTGTGTGCCATAGACAGTATTAGAAAGAGTGTGTTACTTGTATTTCTCATACAAATGTAGGTGGTGGAGTCCAGGGATGAAATCAGAAAAATGGATAGGAGGCAAAATTTTAATATATGTTAAGCAAAATCAGCCACATCCAAGTTGATTAACTTCTAAAATTAATAACTGTCCAAACTTTAGTTTAATGTAAAATAAATATCATATGTTCTATAAAAGTAAAGATAAGTTGTTTTTATGAAGAAAAAACATGCAAACATTTATGTACTCATTCAGCATTGAGATCATATAGAGAAATTTGGAAAGTGGGTCAAGTACATATATGAATTGCACCAGTCTCACCTAGTGGAGTTGGAGAAAATAAATATACACAACTTCATCAACAGAGAGGTTGTGTTTTGTTACCACGACTTGAACGGGTGACCACTGAATAACAACCTTATTATTACTACTAGTGGTCTCGACCTCAATCAATACAAATAATATTTTTCAATGCAAGCGGGGTAGCATGAGAATTTGAAAAAGGACAAATTTTAGAGGGCTATTGTCCCTATTTCATTGGGCCTAGGTATGTCCCTAATGCTAATGGTGTCAATTCTAGGTAGATAAACAATATAGCTGACTAATTTATAACCAAAAATAAAATTTTAGCAAACAACTAACTTACTAATACAAAAAAGTTCCAAGTTGAAATATCAGTTAATCATAAAGGAAAAATCTTTATAATGATATAATCTAAACAGAATGAAATGTGTAGCCTTATACTTATAAATTTGAATACCAAAGTAGAGTTACGAGGCGCAAAGGTTTTATGATTTGTGAGATTGGTAAGTGGTGTTCGTTTCTTAGCCATGTGTGGAGCAACTTCAATTATCCTTCCCACATTCTGCTTCAATGATGATGATGCGTGTCGTTTTGATAAATGTTGATTTTGTAATAGATTGAAGTATAATTCATAGCTTTTGTATAAGTTGGTTTAGTTAGTTGTGATACTTTCTAAAAATAGAATTCATAACAACCAAGTTGGTTATGAGTTACTATAAATAGAAGTAATCAAGTTTGATGTAATTACAACTTGAATTCATTGAATAAACTAGAGAATCTTCTTCCTTACTCTCCTCTCTGATTTCTAATTCTTCTCCTAACCTCATCATCATCATCTTCTTCACTCGTTTTCATTCATTCTTCTTCTGTTTCTTGTTCTGCAAGTAATGCAGAACAGAAACCAATCTGGTTTCTAATTCCAACACTATGTATAAATCCTTACACTAACACTACATATATATTACGCTCATCAAAAATTGTATATGGTGAGTGACATATATTAAAGATTTTGAAAATACTCTAATATTGAAATTTTCAACACGTTCTTAACATCTGTCTTTAATTAACATAAGAGAAGAAAAACTTGTGTAGAAAGTGAAAACGTATATATATATATATATATATATACTGATTGAAAAGGCTACAATCAATTTGAAAAGCTACAAGATTGTGTTATAGATAGTACATGTCTAAGAGCATTCACCGGGAGGGTGCGCATGATAAGGGATATGCCAGTGCTTCGTTAGGTAGTGGACCCGCTCATTTAAGAGGATAGGTGATGTGGTCCATTAAGACAACACAATTTGTACATGTTCTGGTGAAGCTAAAATAAAAATCACGTTGGGTTAGTTGACATGACTGACCACAAGTATTAAAAAGGAGAGAGTATTGTGTGGCTGTTCAATGTCAGTTTTCTAGGCTATAATTGTGATTATTATGAATGAGACCATTACGGTCTGAATTTTTTACCACTAAAAGAATGCTATTGATTTTCACGTGGTCTTATAAGAATATTCTATACCACCCAAATAGTAAGTCGATGTCTGATATAATTATATTACGATCCAATGTAGTTTGCGTTGGAGTCCAATATGATTGTGAAAATTGTCATAACGGTTATATTATAATCACATTAAATATAATTTGTAATTTGATACAGAGGCCAATAATTACAGTAAAATTGTCTTAATTGTCATATGAAACAAATCAAAGGAAGTATTCCATGAAAATCAATATAAAGGATTTAAAATAACTTTAAAGTAAGATTTCATTACAAGATGATACATGTCAACAATTTTCCTGTAGTCAACCTTCTTAATTATATTATTAGGATAAGGATTGTTAGACCTTGTATAATTAATTATGAAAATTTGTGTGATATATGTATGTCCATATAATCTATGTGTCAATAAAACCTTATCTAATTAGACTAATCCATTGGAAAACTTTTATCGATTTTTCTAACAAATCTTGCTTTAACAACATTTGTCTGTATAGTAAGTTTTAAAATCACAAATTCAGAAACACCATGCATTGAAAATTGGCAGCATCCAACTAAACACAGCCATCTAACAAGACCAAATGGATAAGATTACCTAGATATTTTGCATGAAAAAGCTTCCTTCATTGATATTTTCAGGCCCTGGCAAATAAATATCACGACCAAAAATATCTACCTCAACCACCTACTCATACAAATACAAATATTGTTTTAATCATGTCTCATATATTACCTTGACTTAATCTATACTATATATAAAGTCAAAATATGGTGTAACTTTTACCATTGTGTAATTTCTACTTCCTATTTTGCCCTTCACATTATTTAATTTTTACAAAAAAACCATATAATCATAATTAACCACCACTAACACATTAATTAACCACATCTCTCACCTTAAACTAAACTTATCATAAACACACAAAAAATATAATATAAAGTACACTGAATACAACAAATATATTTTAATTATAAAAAATTAAATACATAAAAATTAAATACATTCTACCATATAATATTAACCGGCAGGCACGAATACAAACTAGTAATAATAATAATGGAAAAACAATAAATAATGAAGGATTAAAAAAATTAATTGACATACATTGTTTTCATCGGCCAAGACAAGGTATGAAACAAAATTAAGATAACATATTTGTATTCTACAGATACACATATTTCTACCACCAAACTTTTCATTGCTCAAATATACAATACTTGAGAAAAGAAGTGAGATTAGGAACAGGCATAACTGCATAAGCCTTAAACAAGAAGAACAAAAATGGAGTGCTGCAAAAGGCCAAACAGGAGTGATATGCATGTATCAGTTGAGGAAGAAGCCATCATAGAGGAAGAGACAAGAGAGTATTTTGATGAAATAGCACCAAAACGCCACACAAAGCCTCAACGCAGTGAGTATTCTTCTCAATATGTTGATGCTTTCTCCAACAACAACGATGGCAATCAGTCTTTACCAGAATTGTTAGAGTTCCAACGCCTCGAGAATGATCCTCAAGAGACGGTTAGTTTCTAAATATATTTTCAGTAAGGCTTTGAAGACAATCATGTAATTGTTGTACTACATAGGCTTGGTGTTATGAGTTTTTTTTGTTTTTTTTATACTTACAGTTATCTTCTCAACTTTTAGTAAGAAAGTAATCTATTTTAGAATTTTAATCTATACATTTTTTATTGAATGGTATATACAATTTTTTATAATAATTTCCATGTGACCATGCGGAAAACGGTTTGACTTGATCTGAATACTTTAATTATAATCATGTTCTTTGACATAATAACATATAGTTGAGTCATAACATAAAAATGTTTGAGACTTGATATAAACCAAACTCAACAGCGTTTATTTCTTCCAATCTAATATGTTTATTGTTGAAAATAATTGTATTCAGAAATTAGCTTATGATGGGAACCAAGTGACAGAAGAATTCGTGGAAACAGAGTATTACAAAGATCTCAACAGTGTAGACAAGCACCACCACACGGTATTTAGTTCAACCCTCTTGCATAAAGCATTCTTTTTTCAAAAATATTAGAAATGTCACACAAATACATGCATACACTATATTCTTTTCTTTTTGGTATTTGATTGCAATACAGGAAACCCATTTGGCTTTTTAATAATGGGATGGGACTTTATATACAATTCCAACCATCTGAAAGGGGTCTCGTATGCCTTTTTTATTTTTATTTATCAACTCTTTCATTCCCCTCTTATATTGAATGTCAGACTTTACAATTGAATAAACTTAACAATCTCCCCCTTAAATATGGGTATCACACACTTAACAATTCGCTCTTTAAGTTCACCATGTCTCAGTTGAACCATCGGCTTTGATACTACCATTTGTTAGATCCAACCATGATCGGGGAGCTCCAAACCAATGAAGAGTTTCATCATTACCATGACATTAGAGTTTAAACTTGAATAAAATCAACAAATTCAAAACCATGCATGAAATACACACTATTTATCAGGAGTCTCTTATTGATTAACATACCTTCATGTGATATTTTTAAGTAATGAGACTCTCAGTCCTAATATGCTAATCTTTTATGTTTCACCCTCCTGCTTAAGTTCTAACGCCACACCACCACCATTGTGTTTCACCTTTTCCTTGTGAATTGATGTGAAAAAAGAGAAAAAGATATAAATAAGTTGCAAGAGTATAAAAAATGACATTGGAATTCAATTTTGTTTTACAAATAATGAGACTCTAAGGATAATATTTGTGGTTCAACCACAGACAGGATCAGGGTTCATCAATGTAGAGAAAAGTGGCAAAAGCTTCCGCATAGAACCAGATAATGACACTGGCTCTCATCACTCTTCCAAGGGTAACCCAGCAACCAATGACTGGGTTCCAGCTCCTTCAATTGAGGTAGAAAACTGTACTACATGGCTCATAATACTAAAACCAAAATATGTCATTTTTTGTGTCTTATGAATACTTAGATCTTACTTGAATATGTTTCAGGAGGGTTTCAATTCAGACAAACCTAACAGGAGTGACAACTGAAAATGGAGGAGTGGATGCTGTTTGATTTAAGTGAAGAAAATAACATCTCAGTTTCATTTCATATTGTGAACATTCCAACTAGATCAATTTAAGTACTTCAAAAAAAGACTTGTGATATGTTTTCAAGGTTATTGTGTTTGAATGTGGAACTACTTTGCACTTTATCTTGTCATCTAAGTTTTCTTTTAAGCAAATTACTGATAGTTTGGTGATCCATATATTGATCCTATAATGATGCCAAGTCAGTTATTTATATATGAAGTTAAGTTTAAGTATGATACATTGGGAAATTAAATATTCAACATGACTCATTTGAAGATATATTTTGCTCAATCACTGAAACCTTTCTATGAAATGAAATAGTATTCAATTGTTAACATGATTTCACTCAAAATCAGAGCATACAGCCATAATTGAAATGTAGATTATAGATAAAGATCAAGTTTCTGAATAATTGGGGGAGTAAAAAACTCAATAGCATTGATATCCTATCATTTAAAAGGGTTAAATATGTTTAGTGTTTTTTTATATTGTTAGTATATCATCCACCATTCATATATTTATCATCATTAGTGTTGATTTTGTAATAGATTGAAGTGTAATTCATAGCTTTTGTATAAGTTGGTTTAGTTAGTTGTGATACTTTCTAAAAATAGAATTCATAACAACCAAGTTGGTTATGAGTTACTATAAATAGAAGTAATCAAGTTTGATGTAATTACAACTTGAATTCATTGAATAAACTAGAGAATCTTCTTCCTTACTCTCCTCTCTGATTTCTAATTCTTCTCCTAACCTCATCATCATCATCTTCTTCACTCGTTTTCATTCATTCTTCTTCTGTTTCTTGTTCTGCAAGTAATGCAGAACAGAAACCAATCTGGTTTCTAATTCCAACAATAAAGACGACACTGTGGAAGATGAAAACGATGAACGATGATTCTGGTTCGACATTTTAAAAACTTGTGTTGATGAAAAAATGAACAACTCTTTTGATAACAACACAAACTCTGAGTTTCATTTCATATATAAAGTATAAACAGTGGCGCTTGCTTTTGACTCTGTATAATGGATTGTATGCAGAGTGAAAATATGTAAATTTAATTATATTTTGAAATGAAACATATCTGAGCCGCTGTGCGGGTCCCACCTCCTTAAGATTCAAATTCATAATAAATGATTAAGAGAAATGTTTTCGATACAACCCAGTTTTTATTTATTTATTTATGGTTCTATACAACCAAGTTACAACTACAAAAAAGGATATATCTTTAAAATGGTATAGAAAAAAATTAATAGTTGAATTTTTGTGAGCAATATTTGTTAAGAAGAGTAATCATGCACCCGAAAAAAGTAATTGTTCTTTAACCATAGCATAATAAGGGAATATATATTGATAATACAAAAAAATTCTAGAAAAAGGATAAGGCCTTGCATTTTATTTTTATACAACCCAGTTTCTTTTTTGTTTTTTATGTTAAATTTATAAGGGGATAAGTTTTTTAATTTATTGATAGTAAGCTGTTCCAGCTGCATACAAAAAATGGTTATGATAGTAAGCTGTAATATGAGTTATGACATTTGAACTTAGTGTATTAGCCTAGGCCCTAGAGTTCTTCGTTCGAATTTGCATGATGAAAAAATCAATATTTTTTAACTTCACAGGCTGCAACATAATAGTATTAACAAGTACAACCTTCACAAGCCAGTCAAATAATATAGCACGCATGCTGAAATTTTTGTCCTCCATGAAAACTGTGCATGGAAGGCCTGTTCTCTGGCTAAATCGTTATTATTTGCACAACAAATACTTTCCATGTTTTACAAATCATTATAAAAGATAAAAAAACAAGACCATAAATTATTATTCTTTGTAAAAGTGAAAATGAAGATCAAACTCAGATGCAAAGAAACGATATATCTTGGATTTTAAAGTGTAGTATTGCTAGTTTATACTAATATCTTGGATTTTAAAGTGCAGTATTTTCTCATAAATGATAAATGTATGCGTGGATGTCACTTATGTATCAATTCTACATATAAAAATAAATAATACAGCTGGCTAATTATAAGCAAAGATAAAAACTTAGCAAACAATTAACATTACTAATACAAAAAAAAATCTAGTTGAAATATCAATTGATCAGGAAGAAGAATAATTTTTATCTACACAGAGTTTTCAAGCAAGAGTAGCAACTGTTATACCGAAATGATTGTAAATGGTGTTGTTGGGCGTTGGTGGCTTCTATGGTTGTGATTCACCTCATGATCTAGGAAAAGAAGGTGTGCCTTAGTGATGTTTGAGTATTTTGAATTTGAAAGAGAAAATGAAATTTATGGAGTTGTGTAGGGGTGAAAGGTGAAGGGAGTGGGTTTAGGTATGAATATGGGTTTTCTTAAGAGAGGTGGGTTTAGGTAGAAAAGAAGCTTTGAAGAACAAACACATGTTTTATAATCACGGAAATTATGGAAAAGAAGCAACAACTATAAATTGTGACGCAGTTTCTGCCTTAGTATTGCTTGTGGGTATATATAAAAGAGTGTTTGCAAGGTGTTGGAAGGAGATGCCAAGAGAGAGTGTGGGGAAGCAAATTAATGGTGCACTTCAAAGATTGATTAATTTTGTTACATGTAAATTACAAAGAACTTTGTTTATTGTTCTAAAGAAAAAAACTATGGTAGTAAATAGTATAGAGTTTTAATCATGTACAATTTATATGGATAATGATCTATTGTTTTAAATCATGTTTCAGATCAATAATATTGAAACAAAAATAGAAAAATAATAAATATTTAATTTTTTTTAATTAATTTTATATATTTTCATTAGTCCGAGACATATTTGTGAAAGATAATACTTATTTGATTTGTAGTGTCAAGGAGTATGAACGGTGAATTTAAGAGATGTATTCATTTGAATGATCAACAGCAATATTTGATTTAAAGTCTTGATCCATAAAATATAATTAAGTTTAAATAAATTGATGTTTTACTTGAAAAAAGCTAATACCCCAATACTAAACATACATATAACTGTTCGTTAGATTTTTATTTTGCAAATTAAAGCAGGAAGAAAACTCATTCATTATTCACCTAGCAATTAATATTTATATTTCACTGTAAAACAATTGGTGTGCAAAATTTTCCGAATATAAAATATTTGTATTTATCTATTTTATAATACCCATATTCTCATTTAGGGCTAAGAAATGTACAAAGATCCTTCTCTAAAATACTCCCAAGAAATGTACAAAAACAGTAGCAGATCCATCCATAGTCTCAAAAGACATTTCAACGTTAATTTCTTTTTGCATGGTGTCTAAATCTAACCTAACCTTGCCTCTTCCACCTTCCTACTAGAGCTGCATATACCCCAAATAAAATGGACCCACAAAATATTATTAATCTAGCATGCTCATCTCATCACTATATATAAATTAAATACACCTTAATACACTTCCATTAAACTATATATATATATATATAAATAAATTCTTACGTATAGTTTGTGTAGTATATCATGCATGTGTTAAAGTGTTACTAAACTTTAAACTTAGAAATAGTTAATGGGTTCAGATGATTATTCTTTCAAGAGACCAGGTGCAGTTCCATTCAAATGGGAAATCAAACCTGGAGTCCCCAAACCTCAACACCACCACCAACATAATCATGATGATGATCAACACAACCTTTCACCGCCGTCTCCGAAGCTAACACCACCGCCATCATGGTCCCACGTGTTTTCTCCGGAGGATCCTTGTTCCCGGTCCGCCCCGAGAACTCCTTCGGCTCGGTTCGACCGGTCTAATAGCTTGCCATTGAGTTGTTTCCTCTCTCCTTCGCTCAGGCGACTTTCCAGTGGGAAGATGAACCGGAAACATGTGGTTGAACCCAATTATGGGTCGGATCTACAGCGGTCTTTGTCTGCGAGGAGTTTACGGTCACTGTTCTATGACTCGATGTCATCGTCTTCTTCTTTGTCGAATAACCAGTCCCTGAACCGAACCGTGAGCAAAGGTGGTTGGGCTGGGTTCGGACCACTGTTATTGAATTTGGTTACTAGAGGTTTGGATTGAGAATAAATGTACTGACTCTGTCCCAAAAAAAACTAGTTCCTAACCAATCATATTTCTTAAAATAATATAAAATATTAATTTATGTTTTTTATAAAAATAAATTCCGATATATTGGATTTTAATTACTATTGTCTAGATGAGTATGGTTAAATGTATAAGTATAATTTAACAACTTATCTTATTGACAAATTAGATTAGTATATCTACGTATCATTTACTTTTTCAGCATTTATCTCTGCATACATTTTCACCAAATACCTTAAAAAGTTAAATGATAAGTAAAAATTATTACATAATAATTATCAAAATAATATTATTGTATCCTAAGTCCTAACCGATATTGAATGATGCAAAAAATAAGATGAATTGTTGGGGTCTAATAAAAGAATCACTGAAATGTATTATTATTGATTCTTGAAAAGTGGATTTTGTTAAAATAAGGACAATTTATTATAAGGAATCCAAAATGTAAAATCCATATTCAGAATTGATGCATTTGATATTAAAAGTCATAATTTTAAGTTGTTTAAAATGAACCTTACAGCTTAGGTTCCTTGAGTATTGCTAGGAAGGTAATGGTTAGCAAAGCCCTTAAGTGACCTAATATTGCTAATGGAAAAAGTGGAGATTAACACCATACTTAAATAAACTTTCTTTATAATAATATTGTGTGAATATTCAAGGTGATGTTAAAATTTAATGTGAGTATACACAAGCTAATTTTGTGTGGACACAAAAGATATTGATTTTGATTTTAGATTTAAGGATTATTACATTACAATATAAAAGATAAAAATGTTAATAATATATTTTTTCTTTTTGTTTTTAGGCACTTCACTCTATTATTGTAGACTTCACTCTTCTTTATTATGTTTTCTCTCAAGTTATGTGAATAGAAAAAGATATGCTAGAGAGAGAAACTCTTTTTTTTTTCTTTGTTTTTTAAGCATAAATTTGTAATATTCAATGTAACTAAAAATAATGTAAGTGCTTTTTTTCTTCTTTCTTTTTCACACAACTTTCTTAAGAGATTGCCTCCATTTCAATATTAAAAAACCATCGATATCATTTATATTTGGCAATCTTTTTAGTATTTTTTGGTAAGGAAATAATTTATTTTAAGTGTCGTTTTCAAAAATTAAACTTTTGATTCGTTAATCATTATGAAGATTTAGAGGTCTTATACCACTGGATCAACGCCTTTGTTAGTATTAAGAATTATGTTAAAAAAATAAAAATGTAATATGGAAAATAAAAAATAAAAATGAAGCTCTAATGATAAAAAAATACATTTGATAAATAAGTAAACAATCATTGCATTCTTTTCCATTTTGCTGCACTCAACTCTAACCACCAGACCGAGTCTCAACTCGCTCCTATGATAACAACACTCTCCCTCAGGCATTATCACAAACACCTTGTAAACCAAACACTCGTCGCCATCATCAAAGACCTTCCCTTCGATGCCCACTCACCTTCTCCCAATTCTGACACCATTCCTTCATGGACGGTTTCTACAGTTTCCGAAGTTCTCCGATCAATCCCCAGATACTTCTTCCAATCCCCTCGTTCCCTCGGTCGCCAGAAACCTGTCCGCCGCCGTGCTCCGTTGCGGCAGCGCAACCTCCACGACGAACAGAGAAAGCTCCATGACAATATCCTCGTACTTGGCCCCGCTGCTCACAGAGACCCTGAAAAAGTCAACATTGGGCTCCACAAAGGCCTCGAATTCTTCAACTGGGTCGAAACCCATTTCGGGTTCTCGCACAATGAAACCACTTGCAGAGAAATGGCGTGTGTTTTAGCCAGAGGGAACAGAGTAAAAGCTCTTTGGGATTTTTTGAAAGAGATGTCAAGGAGGGAAAGTAATGAACCTCTTGTTACAACTTCGACCGTTACATGTTTGATAAAAGTTCTAGGAGAAGAGGGTCTTGTTAATGAAGCTGTGATTGCGTTTTATAGGATGAAACAATACCATTGTAAACCAGATGTTTATGCTTATAACACATTGATATATGCACTTTGCAGGGTTGGGAATTTTAAGAAGGCGAAGCTCTTGCTTGAGCAGATGGAGTTGCCGGGTTTTCGGTGTGCGCCGGATGTTTTCACTTACACCATATTGATAAGTAGTTATTGCAGATATGGTATGCAGACTGGGTGTAGAAAGGCCACTAGAAGGAGGTTGTGGGAGGCGAATCATATGTTTCGACTCATGATCTTTAAAGGGTTTGTTCCTGATGTTGTGACTTACAATGCTTTGATTGATGGTTGCTGTAAGACTTATCGGATCGCGAGAGCGTTGGAGTTGTTTGATGATATGAAGAAAAGGGATTGTGTACCAAACCGGGTTACTTATGATTCTTTTATTAGATATTATAGTGCTGTGAACGAGATTGATAGAGCTATTGAGATGCTAAGGAATATGCAGAAGTTGAATCATGGGGTAGCCACTTGTAGTTCATATACTCCTATCATTCATGCCCTTTGCCAAGTTGGAAGGGCTATTGATGCTTGGAGTTTTCTTGCTGAGTTGGTTGATGGAGGGTCAATACCTAGAGAATATACTTATAGATTAGTTTGTGATTCCCTTTGCTCTGTAGGAGAGGGTAGGTTGTTGGGTGAAGTGCACAAGAGAATAAAAGATGGTATTAGGAATAGGTACACACAAACAATGAAAGTCAAACCAATTATGTATCGCAGAGGGTATCCTGAGATGGAACAAGTTTGAATTCTTTTCTCAAGGGAACCGTTTATGCTTAATAAATTAACAAGTTCAAATGTTGTTCCAACTATTTCACTATGTAAGAACATGTTGTTTGCCCCATTTATCAAATTGATCTTGCTCTCCATGCTGAAATCTCGGATTTGTGACTTTCATGTGCAGAACCTAGAGTTGATAGCAGGAAAAGAACCAATAGTTTACTTTCTCAAATTATGGTATGAAAGATAAAGCAATGTAATCGATGAAGAGTGTTTTGAAGATGGAAGAGAAAAATGTGCTATAATCACTATCACGGTTTTAAATTCTGGTCTGCAATTGCAACCACAATATTAAAGTTATATTTCTTGCCTTAAGATGTACATAGGATATAGTTCACCTTTGTATCACTTTTGTTGATGTCTTATAGCCATAGTTAGGGATTGCTTCTTCATACACTTTCCAGATGAATTCAGCTGTATCTTTGATTTCTTTGCTCTGATATTATTTTGTGTGCTTACCTATCAGAACAGCATAATTAAAGGTAAGATCCATCAACATCATTATATTTGTGCATATAATTAAACTAAAAAATAATTGTAAGAGGAATATGACAAGAAACTATCTATTGTAAGATCTTTTCTTAGAATTAATGATATATTTGTACTGAGCATTTCTTACTCACGTTGGCTGTGTTGAAGGCTACATTCTCGCAGTCTGGTTGCATTGTGGCTTCACTATAATCACTATTTCCCAGGAAGGCAACACATGCTGTTCTTGAATTCATTTTGAAAACATAAGCCTGGAGTAGAGAATGAAGGAAAAGGTTAAATTTCTTTACAATATTCTACTTTTACAGAGTATTTTGTAGTTTCAAAGATTTGTTACCTAAGTCCTAATGGCTAATACTATAAAAATCTCAAAAAATTAACAAAGGTTGATCACCTCAAGCCAAAGTATATTATCTACACAAAATTCAGAGGGATGATTCCCTTCTTTTAAGTGCATAGTTAAAAATAGACTAATTATTGAAGTAATATCAGAGTTCTACTTAGTTTTCTTACTTCTTGCTTTTGACCCAAGCTGAATGTTGTAGTTTGTGTTCCATTTAGTAAAGTATTTGAAGATTATTTGATTGCAGCATGTAATTCCTTAAGATGCCCCCATTTTGGTTGCCTAAATAAACCTGCTTACATTAACATAACCAAACAATCACTCTGTGATTCAACATTTTGCAATATGGAATAGCCAAGAATCTGCAATATTGAGAATGCATGTGAAAGGATTAAATATAATACACTTATCCCAATACTAAACAACCAAATCAAAATGATAAAAAAATGTCATCACAATGAAACAATCCAACATTTAAAAAATCACAAATATTAATTTAAATGGGAGTTCAGATGTAAAATATGCTGCTTTGATTCGTCTTGATAAGGGATTGATGATCTATATTATCATAAAACATGCATTCATTCTTTATAATAAAAAGAGTTAAATAACTTCCCTGAAGGCACATGCAGATACAATATAGTAGATTCTTTTGGATCCATTGAAAAAGACCTATGCCATAGAAAAAAACAGATCATGCTGACCAAGTATTCTCACATTTATAAGCCTAATCATGTGTCCTTTTCTCCACAACCATCCAAATTCAATCAATAAATCACACCCATAATCTTCTTATACAATATTAGTCACTGATCAGACACAACCTCTGTATCTGTATACATAATCATGTACTACCATGAACTGTATGTCTGCTACACCTGTGTTTTGTAGGGTCTACTCATACTTCATGAAATAATTGGGTACCATAGATCTAGCCCCAATTAAATAAAAATATTAATACAATCCTGGATTTTACTAATCACTATGCTTACCCTCTTTTTCTCAAACTTTATCTTGTAGAACAACTAGTAGTCTAATATTCTATGGGGGGAAATTAGATGGAAATTCATCAATGGACTGTATAAATATTATTTGGAGTATACTATTTACTATTTTGCGTAAAATACTAAATAGTGTACTCTAAATAATATTGGACTAAATTGATCTAAAGTGGTTTTGAAATGATGGAATTGAATCACTAACCATAACAAGAGGAAAATAGAATGTTATACACAGTGTTGATAATTTTTATGTAGTATCTAAATCCATAAATAATACACAATACTCTAAGCTATAAATCATATATTAGCATCTAACTAATTTATATGTACTTACCGACAATTAATTTAAATTAAAAAACATGGTAAAAATGGCATTTTATTCTCAAGTATTATTCTTCCTTTTGTTAGAAAAAATGTTATAACCCGAACCATTTCATGTGGAATGAATCTCTGAGTGAGGTGGAGTGGAATTTAGTCAATTTACACATGATTACAGCGAAGCATAGATGCTTTGGAACCCATAACATGGACAATTGAGGTACAAACCGTACAATAGTTTATGCTTATGCAAACATGTAAGAATCCATAATTACAATCTTCCTTCGATTCCCAATTGAGTTTGTGACACTCTAAATTCACATGTTATGATGTTAGTATTAGGTAAGAGAAATTACTGGGTCAGAGAGCCCAACGATAGGGTTACAATGAAAAAAGGAAAGTAAATTGTTTATAAGAAGAATGCTTTAATGTAGAAGATTTAGAGCTAAAAATACTTATTGAAAATGATAGGGGCAATGTCTGAGTCACGAAATTATACCTTACACATTGTATCACAGAATTTGAGGTGAAGGATGTTGATGTTTAATTATGAATAATATGATAATGGGGTTGAATTAAATTAGTGACAGGCCTAGGTTGGTTGAGCATAATGAAGGCACTTGCCCCATTAGAGTTGGGAAATTTCATATCATATCATAGCTACTTATAAATTTACTGATATGTTTTTACTGATTAAATGTTATCTTCATTTTTGTCTTGAAAATCACATCTCTTTCAATCTTGTATTTTGAATGTAAAAAAAAATGATTTGATTTATAAAAGTACTTAATTTCTTTTAAATAATTTTGTGATCCTATTAAATATGATGAATTTTGAATTTTGGTGCTTTGTTATATAATGCACAATAAGCATTGAACACTATTTAAAGTACAATAAATGTATATCTCAATAAAAAAACCATTATATTAAGTTCAATTAAATAAATAATTAAAGTTATTAATTCATCGTAGAACTCCTTTAACAGCCCCAAATGAAGGAGAAGGACGCCGTCAAAAGTAATAAATAATTATTAACTTGAATAAAAATAGAAATTGAGTAAAAGAAAATGTAATGCAGACAATAAAATCGAGAAAATAATAACGCTTAAGAAAGGAAAAGAGTGAGAAACACACTCAATTAACTTGCTTTCTCTCCATTATTACTATTTTCACTCTCTTTTTGTGTCTGTTGCTCCATTCCATTTCAGGTTATTGCTTTCCTTCACGCAATTCTCGCTTCTCTGGATTGTGATTTTTTATTCTGATGTATCAATTCTTTGCATTTTTTTTCATTTTCTAATTTCTGCAAACGATAACTGATAATTGATCATTGCATGCGTAGATTTACGTTCTTCCTTAACTTATTGTTCTTTCACTTGATATAGCTTCTGTGATCGTTTTGTTTTTCGTTATATTATGATTGTTATGTTATCCTCTCGCTCTAGATTTTGTGCTTCTTCAATTGTTTATGGAGAAGATCTGAATTCTGTTCCGCTTTTGATATGTTTTTTATGCTGTTTTGCGTAGTCACGTGATATATATTGACTCAATTTTCCGGATCAGTTTGTGAATATTAAGATGTGGTGTTGTTGCTGGTAGTTAGAAGCAGAGGAGAGTTCTGCGGCATTTGCATCTCGACAAGGTAGCATCTCTTGATTTTACTTTGATTTTGGTTTGTTAATGGTGTTGCATCAGTTATGTGCAGCCATGTTTAGGTTTCTACTACTGCTGCATTGTGAAGTGATTTATGGACCGTTATATGAAATTCAGGATCTTAGTTGCTGGTCACTTTTACTTTTGGATCAGTCAACCTAAAATCGAGGATTGTGTTCGTAGAATTTGATATTTCAATAGGGTGCTAGCTGGCTAGACATTCATGTTGCAATTGGTTGACTGAGATTTATTTTTACTAAGTAGGTCTAAATATATCTTTAATATAAGTGTTTTAAAAATGTTTGTTATGCTCAGAAATAGGTATTTGATATAATGAAAGCTTAGAGAACATGAGGAACTAATTGCATATCCTTTTGGTGTCTATATGTGTTATTTTTTCAGCATTTTTGGTTTCATGTCAATCATTATGGGATGAATTTTGAAAAGCTTAAGTTTTAAAATGTTAAAAATTTCAGGCATCCTACAAGGAGGATAAATTGGCGTGTTGATGCAAATGTCGAAGTCTCCCTCTTCTCCAGAACAACGGCCGTCCATTTCTTCTTATCTTTCTCAGCCTAGGTCAGTAATTTTGTTACCTAATCATTAGGAGTTCACTGTTGCTGGAAGCAATCTACAATAAACAAACTAAACTATTTATGATAAATGAGTGCTGAACTTTTAGTTATTGAGAATGTGAAAATATTAACAAGTGGCAGTTAATACCCAATTATATACAGGGAATTTAATGAGGCAACAGGAATGGACGACCCAGAATCTATAATGGCGACAGTTGCTAATTTTGTAGAGCAGTTGCATACCAACTTTTCATCACCACTTGAGAAAGAAATTATTACTGCACGCTTGCTAGGTATTGTCAGGGGAAGAAAGGATGCTAGAGAACTTATTGGCTCTCATACCCAAGCCATGCCATTGTTCATAAACATTCTCAGAAATGGAACTCCTCTTGCAAAAGTTAATGTTGCTGCCACTCTCAGTGTCCTGTGCAAAGATGAAGAACTAAGATTAAAAGTACTTCTTGGTGGTTGTATCCCACCTTTACTGTCACTCTTAAAATATGAATCCACTGATGCCAGGAAGGCAGCAGCTGAAGCAATATATGACGTTTCCTCTGATGGTCTTTCGGATGATCATGTTGGTATGAAGATTTTTGTTACAGAAGGTGTAGTCCCAACCTTATGGAATCAACTAAATCCAAATAACAAGCAAGATAAAGTTGTGGAGGGCTTTATTACTGGAGCATTAAGAAATCTGTGTGGTGACAAAGATGGCTACTGGAAAGCAACATTAGAAGCTGGAGGTGTGGATATTATTGTGGGTCTCTTGTACTCGGACAATGCTGTTTCTCAGTCAAATGCAGCTTCTCTATTGGCACGTTTAATGCTGGCTTTCAGTGATAGCATCCCCAAAGTAATAGACTCTGGAGCAGTCAAAGCTTTACTTCAGCTTGTTGGTCAGGAAAATGATATTTCTGTACGAGCTAGTGCTGCTGATGCCCTACAGGCCCTATCTTCAAAGTCAATTAAGGCCAAGGAAGCTATTGTTAGTGAAGATGGTCTACCGATCCTTATTGGAGCTATAGTTGCTCCTTCTAAAGAGTGTATGCATGGTGATGGTGGTCAGGCTCTGCAGGAGCATGCAACTAGAGCATTATCCAATATCTGTGGTGGGATGTCTGCTTTAATACTATATCTTGGAAAACTTTCCCATTCTCCTCGCCTTTCTGCGCCAGTTGGTGATATAATTGGTGCTCTTGCTTATACACTCATGGTCTATGAGGAAAAAGTTGATGCTGACGTGGACCACTTGAATGTAACTAAGATAGAGGATACTCTAATAACACTTTTAAAGCCTCAAGACAACATGCTGATTCAAGAACGTGTCCTCGAGGCTATGGCTAGCCTATATGGTAACGTCTGTCTCTCAAAGTGGCTCAATCAGGCAGATTCAAAGAAGGTCCTTATTGGACTTATAACCATGGCTGTCACTGATGTGCAAGAATATCTTATACTTTCATTGACAAGCTTGTGTTGTGATGGGGTAGGAATATGGGAGGCTATAAAAAAGAGAGAAGGTATCCAATTACTTATATCATTGCTGGGATTATCTAGTGAGCAGCATCAAGAGTACTCAGTTCAGTTGCTAGCAATCTTAACCCACCAGGTCGATGACAGCAAGTGGGCAATCACTGCTGCTGGAGGGATTCCACCATTGGTGCAGCTGTTGGAGACAGGATCACAGAAAGCAAGAGAGGAAGCAGCTAATATCCTGTGGAGTTTGTGCTGTCACAGTGAAGATATTCGTGCATGTGTTGAAAGTGCTGGGGCCATCCCGGCATTTTTGTGGCTTCTTAAGAGTGGTGGACCAAAAGGACAAGAAGCATCTTCTATGGCACTCACAAAGCTTGTCCAATTAGCTGATTCTGCCACAATTAATCAGCTATTAGCATTGCTCCTAGGGGATTCTCCAAGCTCGAAGGCCCATATAATCCGAGTTTTAGGTCATGTACTTGCCTTGTCTTCAGCAAACGATCTCCTGCAAAAGGGTTCTGCAGCTAATAAAGGCTTGAGATCTCTTGTCCAAGTTCTCAACTCATTGAATGAGGAAACCCAAGAGTATGCAGCCTCAGTCCTAGCTGATTTATTTATCATCAGACAAGACATTTGTGACAGTCTTGCAACTGACGAGGTTGTGCTTCCTTGCATGAAGCTTCTGACCAGCAAAACTCAAGCTGTTGCCACTCAGTCAGCTCGAGCATTAAGTGCTTTGTCCCGTCCAACTAAAAACAAAGCTGCAAATAAGATGTCTTATATTTTAGAGGGGGACGTCAACCCACTAATCAAGTTGGCTAAGACATCCTCTGTTGATGCTGCTGAAACTGCCGTTGCTGCATTGGCCAATCTTCTCTTTGATCCTTTTATTGCTGCTGAGGCTCTGGCTGAAGATGTTGTTTCAGCTATAACACGAGTTCTAGCAGAAGGAACCTTAGAAGGTAAGCAAAATGCATCTCGTGCGCTCCATCAATTATTGAAGCATTTTGCTTTAGGTGAAATTCTCAAGGGGAATGCACTATGCCATTTCACTGTGCTTGCACTTGTTGATTCCTTAAGAGTCATGGATATGGATGGAACTGATACTGCAAATGCTTTAGATGTAATTTCTTTGCTAGCAAGGACTAAACAAGGTGTCAACTTTACTTATCCTCCATGGTCGGTTCTAGCCGAATTGCCATCAAGCTTTGAACCCCTTATTCGCTGCCTGTCTGAGGGGCCTCCCCTTGTTCAGGACAAGGCAATTGAGGTTCTGTCTAGACTTTGTAGAGATCAGCCTGTCGTACTTGGTGATTTGTTATCTTCTAGTTCTAGATCCATTGGTTCATTAGCTACTAGAATAATGAACTCCTCCAGTTTAGAAGTAAAAGTTGGAGGTGTTGCCTTACTAATTTGTGCTGCAAAGGAAAAGAAAGAGCTTTCAGTGGATTTACTTGACGCTTCTGGGTTCCTAAAACCATTAATATGTTCTTTAGTTGATATGATGAAACATAATTGTAGCTGCTCTTCGTTAGAAATTGAAGTTCACCCTCCTAGAGGTTTTATGGAGAGAAATGCATTTCAAGAATTTGATGAATTTGATATTCTGGACCCGGCTATGGTGTTGGGAAGTAATGTAGCCTTGTGGTTACTCTCAATTATTGCTTCTCTCCATATAAACACCAAACTCGAAATTATGGAAGCTGGCGGTCTCGAAGCTCTCTCTGACAAACTTGCAAGACACACTTCAAATCCACAGGTATACTAATTTAACCTTTCGGTTACTGCCATTTTTATCTGTTCTCGCTGTCTTTTGGCTAGTTAGTTTACAACTTGGGTACTAATATCTATGTAGATAGGAAAATGAAGTGCCAAATGTGCCATCTCAAGCTGTGTTATGGCACTAGTTTCTATCTCGTGCCTACCTAAGCATTTACTACTTTATCCTTGCTGGAAAGTATCTATCACAACCGTACAGACAAAATAAATTTGAAGCCATACAAATTTGCAATTTAAACTTCATTATGAGTGGATCAAACTCTGAATAGAAGCAGAATTTCTGAAGAAATAAGAGCAATGAAGAAAAAATATTCTGGTTTTCATTCTACATGTTTGATATATGGAGATGCATATTTAAAATAGATGGATTGTTAAAGCCGTTCCTAACAATTTAGTGAAAATAGGTAATTAGAAAAGTTTTCACTGAAGAAAGCTGAGAATTTGAGATTGACTGATTTTTAGGTGGAACTAAATTTGGGCTGGGCTTGTGAACGGGAAAAATTGCATGGGCTGAATCTATGAAATATATACCGATTTGAAAAGTATTGACATGACTTTTATTTTCAATATAAAAGTCTCATGTCATTTTCACTTGTTCTGTGCCCCAAACTGTATTTTCCTTAGAGTACATTTTATAAAAAATCTTTTCTTCCATTTTTGAAATCATTTTATTTTAATTCAAGCTATTAGAATATATGATAGTATCTTAGAAATCTTAAATTATATGATAGAGTATCTAGATGATACTTAGGTATAGAGAGAATATCTTATGTTATGATTATTATATCTTAGATTTGTTTAGATTATCTTAGAAGATCTCTTAGATTTGAGATTACTTTATTTTTTATCCTTTATCATTTGTTTCCTTATTTAGTTAAGATTCTAGTCTTATTATAAATAAGGGTTAATATCATGTCTTTTGTATCACAATATCATCACATCATCATGTATAATATTATTAATAAAAATATGCTATTTCGAGCATTCATTTTTCTCCTTCCATATCTAAACCCTATAATTTCAACATGGTATCCGCCTTGAGGTAAGCTTAGAATTAGATCCTTTTGCTCTTGGTATTTGTTTGTTTTCCGTTGTCGCCTTCTTACCAAGTTGCTCTTGGTCTTTGTTGTCATCCTGGTTTCAAGGCTTGTCATTAACCTTGTTGGTTTATGTCCTATCCTCCCTCTTTAGCACATTAGTTTTCTCTCCCTATTTTGAATATGTTCTTCTTGGTGCACGATTGTGTTGAAGCTTCAATCTGCATCCTTGTATTTGTGATTGTCATCTTGGTCACAAGTGCTGTTGATTTTATCTCTTCTCCATATGTGGAAAGTTGGATGTATACGCTCCAGCTTGAGGGGAAATGTTGGATATAGAACTATTCAAGTAGTTCATATTTTTTGTGGTTCATATTTATCATGGTCTAGGTGCGATTAGTGTTTGTGTTGAGCAAGCTTCTTCTTAACACTCTTGATGTCATCCTGATTATTGGTTAAATAATGTAGTTTCTGGTTGGTGGTGCTCTCTAGTCCTTATTGAAGATCAATCCTCAAATTTGGTCCTTGTTGTTTGGTGTTGTCTTTTGTGCGGCCATCATCCTTATTAGTCTACTTCTGTCCATGGATGGTTAAGTGTTGTTTGCTTTTTTCCATGGTGCTTAAGCTTGAAGATAACTTCTGTCATGAATGGTTAAGCGTTGTTTGCTTCTGTCCATGGTAGTTAAGACTGAGGATAACTTCTGCCATAGATGGTTAAACATTATTTGCTTCTTTCCGTTGTGGTTAGGCTTGGAGATTGCTTCTGCCATGGATGATTAAGTTTTGTTGTCTTATTTCGTTTGGAGATTACAATTATTAATGGTTTAGAACATTTATTCTAACTACCTTAGAGTACCTTCATTGTAGTTATCGTTTCACCATGTTCATTGCAGATTCCACCAATGTTTACAACACCTTGAAGCAATCTTAGCTATCATTCTACCATCTTCATTGTAGATTTCATCAACATTTACAAAACCTTGAAGTCATGTTTGGTGCATGTAATTATTTTGGTTATTTTCCATGTTAAGGGATTATTTGTAACAAACTTAAAACTTAGTAAGATTTAGTTTGAGGGATAATATTAAAATGTATGAAAGTTTTTAGAATATCTTAAATTTTATTATAGAGAATATATATATGATAGTTAGACATAGAGAGAATATCTCATATTATGATGATTATGTCTTAGATTTGTTTAGAGTGTCTTAGAAGATCTCTTAGAATTGAAATTACTTTATTTTATCCTTTATGTTTTGTTTCCTTATTAATTAGGAGTCTAGTATTAGTGTAAATATGGGTTAATATAATGTCTTTTGTATCACAATAGCATTCACAATATTATTAATAAAAATATACTATTTTGAGCATTCCCTTTTTCTCCTTTTCTCTTTCGCTATGTAAACCCTATAATTTCAACACAGGCTTTGGGCCCTCTTATTTCTATTGAGGCTGAGATTGGGCCTGAATTCTGAAGCATGATAAAGAATCAAAAGACTAAACTCTCAATGCACATTAGTGCTCTTCATGTCTGTATTTCACATTTATTTCTCAGAATACTAGTTTTATTTCATATGGTTGATGATTGGTATTGGTGCTCTTCATATCTGTGTTTCACTTTCACATTCTTTCTTGTTTGAGCATGTCAAGAATTTAGTTGCTGAATCAAATAAATTGCTTCTCTCTCTCCCCCTTTGACAGGCAGAATATGAGGATACAGAAGGAATATGGATCAGTGCCTTGCTCTTGGCCATTTTATTTCAAGATGCAAACATTGTTCTATCTCCTGCTACAATGCGCATTATATCTTCTCTCACTCTTCTGCTAAGATCAGATGAAATGATTGATAAGTATTTTGCTGCCCAGGCTATGGCTAGTCTTGTTTGTAATGGTAATAAGGGAATAGATCTTGCCATTTCAAATTCCGGTGCTGTTGCTGGATTGATAACTATTATTGGGCATATAGAGTCAGATATGTCAAACTTGACAGGTTTATCAGAGGAATTCTCTCTGGTACAAAACCCTGATCAGGTTGTCTTGGATCATCTTTTTGAAATTGAAGATGTAAGAGTGGGATCTACTGCAAGGAAATCAATACCACTCTTGGTGGATCTCTTGAGACCAATAGCAGAAAGGCCTAGTGCTCCACCAGTAGCTGTTAGACTCTTGATATCCATTGCAAATGGAAGTGACACAAATAAATTAATTTTGGCTGAAGCTGGAGCTCTTGAAGCTTTGAACAAGTACCTGTCCTTGAGCCCTCAAGAATCAACTGAGGCTGCTATTTCTGAGTTATTGAGAATATTATTTTGCAATTCTGATCTTCTTAAACATGAATCAACAACAAGTTCGTTGAACCAACTCATGGCTGTTTTGCGCCTTGGATCAAGAAATGGTAGATATAATGCAGCAAGAGCACTTCATGAGCTTTTCAATGCTGAGAGCATTAGGGACTCGGAGCTAGCTAAACAGGCCATTCAGCCGTTGGTTGACATGCTTAATACAACATCAGGGAGCGAGCAGGAGGCTGCTCTCATGGCCTTGATCAAGTTAACCTCCGAAAATTCTTCAAAAGCATCTCTTTTTACTGATGTGGAAGGCAACCCGCTAGAAAGTTTATACAGAATATTGTCTTCTACTGCTTCATCCTTGGAACTGAAGAGCCATGCTGCACAACTCTGCTTTGCTCTTTTTTGTAATAGCAAAATCAGGGCAGATCCAATTGCCGCGGAATGCGTAGAACCTCTTATATCACTGGTGCAATCTGCTACTGGGACAGCAATTGAATATGGGGTTTGTGCTTTTGAGAGATTGTTGGAAGATGAACAACAGGTAGAGCTAGCAGCAGCCTATAATGTTGTGGATCTCCTTGTCAGCTTGGTTTCTGGTACAAACTATCAGCTTGTTGAGGCTACCATATCTGCTCTCATCAAATTGGGCAAAGACAGAACTCCTAGCAAACTAGACATGGTCAAAGCTGGCATTATTAATAATTGTCTCAAGCTACTCGAATCAGCTCCTAGCTCATTATGCTCCACAATTGCGGAGCTGTTTCGCATTTTAACTAATAGTAATGCAATTGCTAGAGGTTCAGATGCTGCAGAAATTGTAGAACCCCTTTTCCATGTTTTGCTCCGTCGAGATTTCAACTTATGGGGACAGCATAGTGCCTTACAAGCACTAGTGAATATATTGGAGAAGCCACAGAGTCTTGCAACCTTAAATCTTACTCCTAGCCAAGTTATTGAACCTTTGATTTCATTTCTGGAATCCCCATCCCAAGCTATTCAGCAGCTTGGCACAGAACTTTTATCTCATCTCCTTGCACAAGAACATTTTCAGCAAGATATTACAACAAAGAATGCAGTTGTGCCTCTTGTACAACTATCAGGAATTGGAATATTAAACTTACAACAAACAGCAATAAAAGCATTGGAAAAAATTTCCAAGAGCTGGCCGAAGGCAGTTGCTGATGCGGGAGGTATTTTTGAGCTTGCAAAGGTTATTATTCAAGATGACCCTCACCCACCACATGCACTCTGGGAATCAGCTGCTTTAGTTCTCTCTAATGTTTTACGTTCCAATGCTGATTACTATTTTAAAGTTCCTGTGGTGGTTCTTGTTAAACTGTTGCTCTCAACAAGTGACAGTACAATTACCATAGCCCTTGATGCTTTAACAGTTCATGAAAGAAGTGATGCTACAAGTGCTGAACAGATGGTGGAAGCTGGAGCTATAGATACACTGTTGGAGCTTTTAAGATCTCATCATTGTGAAGAAGCATCTGCTAGATTACTTGAAGCTTTATTTAACAATGTGAGAGTACGAGAGATGAAGGTATCTAAGTATGCTATAGCACCTTTATCACAGTATCTGTTAGACCCACAAACCAAATCACAGCCTGGCAAGCTTCTTACTGCTTTAGCCCTGGGAGATATATCCCAGCATGAGGGGCATGCTCGATATAGTGAGTCTGTTTCTGCATGTCGCGCATTGATAAGTTTACTTGAAGATCAGTCAACTGAAGAAATGAAGATGGTGGCTATATGTGCATTGCAAAACTTCATCATGAACAGCAGAACCAATAGACGAGCTGTTGCAGAAGCTGGGGGCATACTGGTGATTCAAGAATTGCTACTGTCTCCAAATATCGAAGTTGCTGGACAAGCAGCATTACTACTCAAATTTTTGTTTTCTACTCACACACTTCAAGAATACGTGTCAAATGAGCTGATCAGATCCTTGACAGGTACTAATCCGTGTCCTATTGACTGCCTTCCCTGATTTATGTGTATACTCCTCTTTCAGCAACTACTTTTGGCATGTGTGTCTGTGTCAATACTGTAATCATGTCTGTTTTACATTGCCTAATTTTCGTTACTCAAGACGCAAGTTCATTCATGTAGTCTTTGGCTTATGGAGCAAATAGAAATTTAATTGCTCAGTTTTCGAGGAGCAAGTCCCTGGAAGATTACTTTTTCCTTCTTTCTTACTTAGTGAAACATTATTATCTTCCCATGAAATTCCATAAGGTGGCTCCACTTTGCACCTATACTTTAGTGAGTCCAATTTTAAAATGCTGGTTTTGAATGTTCAAAGAAAGGATAACACTGGAACTGTAGCTGTGAAATTGTATTTTGTGAGCCTTTTTGCAGGGACCTTGTGGACTCTTATTAGAATAAAAATTACAGGCTTACCATATGTTTTAAATTGTGTTCAGATTTGTTGTGTAAAACCTTTGTATTTATGTTTTATTTAATTTGCGAGGATCAAGTTTTGGGTGATTGTTAGTATTGGAGAGTGATTTCTATTTGAAAGGCTTCTTTTAATTTTGCTGGTTGAACCTATACGATTTAAATTTTAAAAGAGGCCATGAAACTTGTCTTGTTTGGTTCTATAATTTTCGGAACTTGAAAAGTGATTATGTTTTGATGCGTAGAATTTCTTATAAGCATTATCACGTTACTTATGAGGGTGTGCCTTGATGCAATGGTAAGGTTGCGTACCTCATGACCTAGAGGTCATGAATTCAAATCCTAGAAACAACCCATTCACTTGCGAGGGGAAGGTGTTATCCTTCCCAGACCCACTAGGTAGGAGTCTCGTGCGTTGGGCTACCTTTTTATTTTTATGTTACTTCTCAATACTGGACAGTTTTCAGATTAATTGGAAATTCTCAAGATATGCTAGTAAACTTATGTCCTTCCTGTTCTCATCTCTTTCCTAGTATAAATCCTTATTCCTTATATAATTGGGTTTACATCTTCTTAGTAAAATGGGAAAGGTGCAAACATTTTCTGCTGCTAGGCAGAAAGCAGAGATAACTTTCCCTTTTTATCATATTAATCCCAATCTTTTACATTACTTATTAACAAAAATAAATTGTCACACATATCTGTGGTGTATTTGATGATGCTTTTATTTCATATTGAATTTTTTAAAATATTTTACTTAATTATATATCATTGGTTTGTTATGCAGCTGCACTGGAAAGAGAGTTGTCGTCAACTGCCACAATGAACGAAGTGGTTTTAAAAACTCTGCATGTGATATTCATGAACTTCCCTAAGCTCCACATATCTGAAGCAGCAACCCTTTGCATTCCTCATTTGGTAGGAGCACTTAAATCTGGTGGTGAAGCTGCTCAGGACTCTGTACTTGACACCTTTTGCTTGCTAAGACAGTCTTGGTCAACTATGGAAATAGATCTAGCAAAGTCTCAAGCTATGATTGCTGCTGAAGCCATCCCCATCTTGCAAATGCTCATGAAAACTTGTCCACCAAGCTTCCATGAGAGGGCAGATGCTCTTTTGCACTGCTTACCAGGTTGCTTAACTGTCACCATTGAGCGTGGAAACAACCTCAAACAAACTATGGGAAGCACAAATGCATTCTGCCTGTTGACAATAGGCAATGGTCCTCCAAAACAAACCAAGGTATTCCTATTAGCATGAATAATTGATTAGTTGGCGGCAAGCATGCAAAAGTACCAAAATTATGTTTCAATTTTCTTCAAACCAAATTGGTTTTCTTTTGTTCTTTGCAGTGTTTTATTTTCTTATTCTGTTATTCATTACAAACTTGATTTTTTAGTGTTCCTGATTTTCTTAGTGTAAACGTAGGTGAGAAGAGAGAATACGTAAGTAAAGAGAGAAAGAATTTGAGAGAAAATGTAACTGCTTCAACTTTGCAGTTACTGAATTTTGTTATTATGAAAACTGATTCAGTTACAAGAATGAGTGCCAATTAGAGATTAAGAGTTAGTTGGGATTTCAGAACAGCAAATGTGATAATTCTCTATATCTCTCTCACTAGTACCTACCAACTGTTTGTCTTAGTCTATGTTGATGACATAATCATCACTGGGTCATCAAACTCAAAAATCTCTGCTCTTGTTGACAAACTCAGCATTGCCTTTGCACTGAAGAAACTAGGAAATTTGGACTATTTTCTAGGAATTGAGGTTAAACACATTAAGGATGATTCTCTATTTCTCACTGAAACCAAGTATATCAAAGACCTACTCAGAAAAGCCACTATGGAATCTACCAAACCTAGCATCACTCTTATGGCAATCACTTGCAGGCTAACCAAAACTGAGTCCAAAGCCTTTGATAACCCTACTATGTACAGGTCAGTAGTTGGAGCTCTTCAATATGCCACAATCACTAGACCTGACTTAGCTTATAGTGTCAACAGGGTGTGTCAATTCATGGGCAATCCTCTAGAACAACACTGGGTTGCTGTCAAAAGGATCCTAAGATATCTACAAGGAACTCTTAATCTTGGCATACATCTCAAACCTGTTGTTTCTAATTCCTCTCTTCCTATTACCCTAACAGCTCTATGTGATGTAGATTATGCTACTAATCTGGATGACAGGAAGTCCATATCAGGGACTTGTTTATTTGTTGGTCCTAACTTAGTCACTTGGTGGTCCAAGAAGCAGCAAATAATCTCTAGATCCAGCACTGAAGCTGAATACAGAAGCCTTGCTCTTGCTGCTCAAGAGATGATCTGGGTTGAATCCTTATTTTCTGAACTCAAGATCCCACATCAAGTTCCTCTTATTCTATGTGATAACTTAAGTACAGTGAGCATGTCTCACAATCCTGTTCTTCACAACAGAACAAAACACATAGAACTTGATCTTTTTTTTGTAAGAGATAGAATTCAAGCAAAGTCTCTTCAAGTGAAACACACCCCTTCTGAATTTCAGACAGTTGATGTGCTCACCAATCCTTTAGTCACTGGTAGGTTTCTAACCCTAAGGAAGCAACTCAGAGTTGTTGACTCAGCATCCTTAGTCAACTACCCTTACCCTCAGTTTCAGGGGGGGTATATTAGAGATTAAGAGTTAGTTATTGTTATTCTTTTTCTGCTGAGTAAATTGGCATATTTGTCACATGTAAAATATGTCAATTTATCACGTGCCTAATTGGTTGTTAGGTTGTTAAGATCAGTAATTACCTTATGTAGTTACTAATTTGTTCATTCTGTTTTTCTTTCCCTTTATTTAAAGGGACAAACTATTTCATTGTAAAGTTAAGTTGTTTTCAATAAAAAGCTTGAACTATATTCACTTTCAAGATTCTTTCTTTCTATTTTCTTTATCTTTTCACATTTACAAACCCAAACCAAAATACAAGCCCAAACCAAGCCGTGGCTATTTAACAAAACTGACACACTGTTATTATAAATAACAGTGTGCTCTAATACAACCCCCCAGAAACCAAAGGTGGATCAGTTGCGCAGACTTGTAGTTGCCTTCTGAGAGTGATGAACCTAGTAGGTGAGAGAGACTTGGTTAGAACATCAGCAGTTTGAAAGTTGGCTGGGATGTGCTTGACTTGTATTGATTTGTTTTGAACCTTTTCTCTAACAAAGAATAAGTCAAGTTCAATGTGCTTTGTTCTTTGATGGAGAACAGAATTATGTGCCATGGCCACTGTACTAAGATTATCACAAAGCAGCAGGGGTGTAGTGTAGGAAAATTGTAATTCAATGAGAAGAGACTGCACCCATAGAAACTCCTGAGCAAACAAAGCCAAGCTCCTGTATTCAGCCTCAGTGCTGGACCTGGAGACAATTTGTTGCTTCTTAGACCACCAAGTGACTAAGTTAGGCCCCACAAATAAACAAACACCTGATGTTGATTTCCTATCATCACAATCTGATGCCCAATCAGCATCACAGAAACCCTTAAGAACCAAGGGAGAGGATGAGGGAGCTGGCTACAAATGTAGACCGTGGCATTGAGTACCATTCAGATATCTTAATATTCATTTCACAGCAGTCCAATGTTCCTCTAAAGGGGCAGAGAGAAATTGGCAGGCCTTATTGACAGGATATGTTATGTCAGGTCTAGTTATAGTAGCATACTGAAGAGCACCTACAATAGACCTGTATAAGGAAGGATTTTCAACATAATTGGACCCATCCTTTGTTAGCTTGCAATTAGAAACCATAGGGGAAGTCATAGATTTGGCTCCAATCATGTTGGCTCTTTCAATAAGGTCCCTTATGTATTTAGATTGGGAAAGAAGAATAGATATATCATTAAGATATTTGACTTCAATTCCCATAAAATAATCAAGGGTACCTAGATCTTTTAAGGCAAATGCACTATTGAGATTGTTAATTAAAGCCCTGATATGTGGTAAAGATGAACCTCTGATAATAATATCACCCACATACACTAATGCAAATAACCTGTATATAGTGGACTTATGAATAAAGAGGGAGCTATCACATTTGCTAGTGCTAAACCCAAGTGTGAAGAGAGTACCTTTCAATTTCTCAAACCACTGCCTAGGGGCCTGCTTGAGCCCATATAATGACTTGTTCAGTTTGCAAACCAAAGACTTTTTCTTGTCTTGAAAACCCATAGGTTGTTGCATATAAATTTCCTCAGTAAGAATCCCATTAAGAAAAGCATTATTAATATCTAGCTGCTGAAGGGTCTAGTTGTAGGTTAGAGCCAAAGTGAGTAAAATCCTTACAGTAATAGGTTTTACTACAAGTGCAAAGGTTTCATTGTAATCAACTCCAAGTTTCTAATGAAACCCTTTTGTAACTAACCTAGCTTTATATTTATTAACTGAGGCATCTGGGTTTTCCTTAACATGAAATACCCACTTACAAACAATAGCCTGTTTAGTAGGAGGCATGGGAACAAGAGACTAAGTGCCTGAATTTATAAGGGCATCATATTCATCTTTCATAGCTGAAGCTCAAACAGGATCAGCCAAGGCTGCTTTAGTTGAGGTAGGCTCAGTGTGAGCTAAGCAAGCTCTAGGGTAAATGGTTTTAAATATCCCTGACTTAGACCTAGTTTGCGTAGGATGAGATGAAGCCAATTGCATCCTGTCTGACAACAGAAATTTTCAAATCATTTAATTTAAAAATTCATCAGGTCAACCACAATTCACATTCTTGCCATATAATTATTCTAATTTCCACTTGTCTAATTTCCAGTGTTCCAAAAAAATGTTCCACTTTTTATTTTAGAATTCTACATAAATCAATCATATAGGATGCAATTTACCTTTGAATTACATAAGTGTTATATGTGGTAAAACTTCAAATTTATTTTTCACTTTCCAAAACTTATTTACAAGGTTATTAATTGATTTGTCTGCTTATATAGCAAGGTTTAGATTTTATTATACAAGATTACTGATACCTTTTGTGATTTGTGCCAATGTTAGGTATTGAATCGTAGTACTTCTCCAGAATGGAAAGAAGGATTCACATGGGAATTTGATGTACCTCCAAAGGGCCAAAAGCTCCATATTATATGCAAAAGCAAGAACACTTTTGGCAAGGTAACTATATATACTTTCTTGTAGTGATTGCACATATTCTCTATTTTTGTTTATGGTGAGTGATAACCTCTTCCTATTCTGAAAGGATGAATTACTTTTTCAATTCTTTGTATCATCTCTGCTTGTTTGAGTTGGAGAAAATTGAGATGGAAAGTAACATGGATTGAACGACAACATAATGCTATCATAAATTATGTCCATTGACAAAACATTGATCTCAATCTTTTCTAACCTATGGTTTTTCTTGGTCTTCCACACTCTCAACCTTTTACTTTAATTGCTTATGGGAAGTGTTGTTCTCTTTGTGCAGTCAACTCTTGGAAGAGTCACTATTCAAATTGATAAAGTTGTGACAGAAGGGGTTTATAGTGGATTATTCAGTCTTAATCATGACACCAACAAAGATGGTTCTTCCCGGACTCTTGAAATTGAGATTATATGGTCCAACAGGATTTCTAATGAGGATATCTGAAAGGGGTAACGAGCTACTTTTCAGGTTGAAAGCACAAAAACTAATCTACATTCTGCAGTATGCGTGATATAGTGGAAAGGGCGTTTTGCTTGTAATTATTAACATATATTGGAAGATCCTTTTTTGTAGTCTGGCAGATAAAGTTGCTTCAGTTCTAAGTGTAAATTAAATTATAAATGTCAAGAGGAAAGCGTTTGAGAAGGAGACATGAATATCCCACGGTAAAAAGCTGGGTAGAAGAATTGTACAGGTCAGTCAGTAGGAATTAGGAACATGAATCATAGGAAAAGTTACATTTGAATTAAATTTTATGTCCAGCATTATTTTTTTCTTTGCCGCCGATATTCGATGTACACTTGCTTCTGTAAGATTGGCTTAGTTTTATGCGTGTAAGCCACAAGGATGATACCCAGATATGTCATTTTTACTAGTGCTAGAATCATTTTTCTCCTTCATTTTTTCCATCATCTTGCAACCTTCAAATGAACTAGTCTTTTTTTCTGATTTATTCAGGTCAATGATGTAGGATTCCATTTAAAAGAGTGAAAATATCACTTTAGAAAGAATGAAAACTTTAGCTACTATGTATCTGCATTGAGACCCCGCAGCTTATTGATGTTATGTGTTATTTGATGCATAATCTTAAACATGGAGGCAACAAAACTATAAACTAAAGGTGCTCTACTTCAATACTTTGTGAAAATCTCTGAAAGTTAAAACCAGCTAAAAAGCTATCAATTACTTCTGTTAACAGTTTGAGATGCAGGGATAGTGGCCAGGGCAAAAATAGAACAAAGCCAAAGCAGAGAGCATGTGAATACAATACCACCACCCTGTTGTTTGTTGTAGGTTATATTTAGCAGCTGCGACCAGTGCAGATCTAGCTCTTGTAGAAGAGGCTATAACTAATCCTCCAAGCTGAAGCTTATCATTGCACCCAAACTCAATCTATATCTGGAAGAAGAGATGAAATTTCATTCCTATAAACTGCATTGGGAAAAAAGTGTGTGTGTGTGTGGGAGCTATATATAAGGCATTTTCATAAATAATTAAAGCGACAAAACATTTTCAATCAAAAAGGTATCCAAGTATGGGACACCAACACCTATATGACACGCCTCAAAATGAACCCATAAGACATCCAGCACGTTGCCATTTTGTAAGTGGTTGTATGGTGGCCTCATCGGCGATGCAGACTTGGAAGGTGGACGATTGAAATAGTGCATGACAATAACCTGAGGGAGGAGATGATGCTGTGAAAATGGTGTTCCATTGTGTTTGAGTGGAATAGTTGGTGGAGTGATGATGCCACTTGGTTGAAGATAATTGCTTATGAAAAACAGAAAAAGACAGTTGAAGATAATTCTTTAATGTTGTTTTTCTATTTTGAATGTTCAAGTTTCATTTTGAGGTTTTAAAAACAGTGGTTGAAAATGAAAATGGTTTTCCTTTTGTATGTCTGAACGGTATTGGGAGGTTGGAGATGGTTACGTTGTCTATGTAGGTAACGAAATAATGGTTTTAGTGATTAAGATTATGGTGAATGAGGATAATGAAGATGAAGAAATGATGAACATGAAAATCAAATGGGGGGAGAGACTAGAGTTACCGTGGAGGTAGAAGATGATTGCATCAAGAAACTCATTCTGATGATTGAAAATGTATCTCCTATGAGATTTTGTTTGATATATTCTGGCCATAACACAATTAATAAAATGTATAAGTGTGACAAGGGTATGTAATTTAGTGGATTAAGTACATATAGGAGTAAATTGAAATCTAAATAAAATAAATGATTAAAAAATTATTGTTCTTTGATCTTTCTCAGTGAATCTGAATTATAGGAATTTGCTGGAATCTTTTAGCATAGCCTAAGGGATAGGGATACTTGAAATCACTGATGGATGTATCTGAAAGTGTTCTTTGACGATCAAGTCAATATATGATAGAGCTATATAAAATATTAGAGAGTAGTAAATAAGAGACATAATGAAAAAGTAATAAATTCAAAGGTTAAGTAAATTTTCTCAAGAGGGAATCCCTTATTTATAATAGAGAAGTAAGAGGAATATGCCTTTTATAAATACTATTGGTCTGGTTAACCAAATGGTATGTCGAGTTTGTCCCAGAATATTGTTTTTTCCATGTTTTGGCTTTGGCAAATCCATCTAATGCATAATAGCTTGTGGCTTGCAACAAGAGTGTAGGCTGCAGTTTGAGGTGATAACTATGTGTAGGTGGTGCAATAGAGTGATAGCATGGGTGAACCATGTGTTGTCTTATTGTTGATAGAACACTTCTTTTGTGTTACCCGGTTCTTTTTGTCCTTAGCCTAGGAAGGCTTAGGGATAAATGGATTATCTTTCTTGTCTGGCTTACTAGGTTTTCCGTATACCTTGCACGATCATGATGTCTATTTTTGTAATGGGTGGAAAGTATCTAAGCATATACTCAATAAGCACTTTGAAAACATATTCACATTAATAAAGTATATGATGCAAAACTAAAATTACAATGTAGGAGAATTTGTGTGCGGAAGTTTCTTTAGTATAGGTTGAAACTTTAAGATGGATTATAGAAAAAGATAGATATATCAACTGTTCTTTATTGTTAAGAGTGGATGATCAGAAGCTGAGGATGAATGGTCAATAGAATATGTCTGGCAGAACGTAGGAGATTAGGTGACTTGGTCGAATTATCGTTTGGACCCGTCGAGAATGTACTTGAAAATGTTTTCCGACGATCAAGTCAGTGAAGTATTCTAAATAGATAAGAAAAGTAAATAAGATAAGAGTTAGAGCAGTATAACAATAAATGAAGAAATGAACATTATTATACTCCCTGTATGATCTCCTATTTATAGAGCTTAGGGAATGCTGAGATGACATCTGGTCATTCGTCAACATCTAATGGGCATAAAGAACGTATACAGGTCGTCCTTTCTTGTCCTATGAATCTGCTTTTGTCGAATTGTCAGGCATGGGCGGAATGTGTAGGCGGCGTGGCAGGTGGTCTGCTATCTGACATTGGAGGCGAGTCAAAGACACATTAAATAGTGGATCAGAGATACATTAAATAGGGTTAGATGTGCATTAAACGGTGAGTCAGAGGTACGTTAAATGGTGGGTCAGAGGCGTTAATGCTGTGTCGGGAGCATTTGTAGCTTCCGTTACAAGTGAGTCCACTCGAGGCGGGCAACGAGGATTATGTGGGATAACGAATGCTATGCTTGGGACGGATGGGTAATTGTCCAGTTATGACCGAGATAGGAAATCAACCTTTTTTCTTATTGGCTTGTGGAGCAATTGGAATAATATAAATTTTGAATAAACCTGTAACTCTACTTCTAACACTAACTATAAAGTTAAAAACAAACAGACTATATTATTTGATTTTAATATGCTGTTAATTCATGGAATTATGCTTTTATATAAATTTAAAAAGAAATGAAATTATTAACATTTTTATGCAGTCAACCACAAGAAAGTCAAATCAGAATTAAATTTAAATGAGACAATAAAACATCCAACAACCTTTTTATATAGCCATAATAACCCTTGTAGTTTATCAACGGTAATTCACCAATCTAATTCACAGAACTTTGGTCGCATTGAAAAACTCAATATTGAACTGGGTTCCCCAATTTTTGAGAAGAGTATACAATAATGATAATAATAACAATATATAAAAAGATGTTATTTGATGAATGCATGGCCGGCTTTAACTCTTCAATTAAATTATGTCCAGATTGAAATAAAGTTAACCTACAATGTACCATGTGGTTATGTTTTGATAATTTATGATATGTGGAGCAAGGTGGGGTATGACATAAATTTTACATACATTTGTTGAATATTTTTTAAGCATTATTATTTATTTACAGTAGTCATAATTGTCATTGCCTTATTAATGTTTTGTTAATTTTCTTTCGCAGGATACTTAAGTTTAGTTCTTAGAGCAAGCATAGTAGGAAATTAATTTAAATTGATCAGATAAGAAGGAAAAAGTGGGTTTTTAATATCTTTTGGAGAGGAGCTTAGATTTGAATAACAAAATTAGAAATAAACTAATCATACATTCAACTTAAATTAATCATACATTCAACTTAAATGTTATAAGAGTGCTAAAATTATTATATTATGTTAAAATAGATCCTAGATGATGGGTCTACTTTTTTGGTAACATAGATAATGGGTTTATTATTTCATCAAGAAAAGATAGTGCGTTTATTAAAATGACAGATACTGAAAGATTCCTGTATTTTTGGTAACCTAAGACAAATCCAAGGTAAAATTGCACTTTTCATCTCATCTCAGTTATTAGAAAACTGGCAACGCGTTTCTGATTTCTGACAAACTGATTAAATTGTTTTCTTTTTCTTTATTCGTTAATGGGCTCAAATTTCTGTGTTTAGTACAGGCAGATGCAATTGTTCTTTAAAATATGCTTTGCCAGAAATGTTCACATTTTCATACCATTATCACATACCAACAATAGTGACACTCTGTAAAGAAACAAAAACCATAATTACCAATTTACCATATAACATTTCATTCCAATTCCCATATGTTTCTAGTCCTATCGGATAATTGAAATATTATTTTCTGCATATAAGATATTTAAATTGAGATCCCTTTTCTGTTTTTGGGTTGAGATTATAGGTTGGAATGGTGATCTTTCTAACCGACTTTAGACCACTTTCGGTGAATACACGAAAAATAATCTAACACTCAATTCAGTATAAGTGGAGACATGTAGAGTGAGAGTATGTAAATACAAAACAGTAAGTCTTTTTATGAGGATCTTTCTAATTTATAACGAGCTATGCTTTTATCATGACGAACTGTTCCCACAAGTTTTTACTTAGACGGAAGGGGGTTATTTTATCCGTGTTGAACAACAATGTCATGCATTTGACTGATACAATACTTTATTGAGGTTAATCTCCTAGTTGCTTTGCTCAAACTGCCACACCCATATACTAGATTTGTTATATACTAGGTTTGTTCCTACTACGTGATAGATAGTAGCTCGTAACGATAATATATTAAGCTTTCTGACAAACAATACATTTAATCCTATAACACGGATTTAGTTTTCCATACTTAAATTTGCCTTCCAAACATGACCATCAATCACATAGGGTGAATTTTATTTTCTTAATAATGAGCCATAATCACATGAGTCAGCCATTATTTGACATAATCAATGAGCCATAATCACTTGAGTCAGCCATTATTTGACATACTCAATGAGCAGTTTCCAACATGCACTTGTTCTAGTTATAACGTTTTTTTGTCTTTTTCAAGATCTTTGTCCTTTTGAAAAAACAGTAAGAAAAGTCAAAAAAAGAGAAAGAAAAGAAAAAAAGGAATCAAAATAAATTAAAGTGATTTTGGAGGGAGCACAGCGCCAAAGGCCAAACTCCAAAGCCTGCACTGCATTTACATGACCGGCACGTGACTCTCTCTCTAAAACACTTCTCTCTCCGCCATGTCTTCCGCCGCCGGCTCCACCCGCTCCACTCAAAGAGCCTCCTCCGCCGTCTCCCCGTTCCGCTCACGCAAGTCTCCGCCGCTTCCAAAACCCACCGCAAGACCTACAACACCGTCGTCGAGGCCTTCTCCGAAGCTCTCCATTTCCCCCGCCGTGAGTAGCACCTCGCCTGAAGTCACCAAGTCGAAGGAGAATGTCTCTGTTACAGTTCGGTTTCGACCTCTCAGGTTCGTTCGTTTTGTTCAAATAAAAGCTTCGTATGACACTGTTGCTTCTTTCTATTAAATGTTCTAATTGTTTGCGTTTTGAACAGTGCCAGAGAAATTGGTAAAGGAGATGAAGTAGCGTGGTATGCGGATGGGGATAATATAGTTAGAAACGAGAACAATCCTTCCATTGCTTATGGTTTTGGTTTGTGCTTTTTCCTTTCTAATTCTATTAACATTATTTTCATTCTTTCTTTTGGAAAATTTATGTTTGAGAAAATGACAATTTTGTGTGGCTTAGTGTAACAGTGTTTCTATTTCAGTTTGCATATTAATCAATTATCAATTCTTGAAGTAGTTTGACTAATAATTTTCTTAATCTAATCAAGTGTCAGTGTGTCACTGATTAGTGTTAGTCCAAATGTGAGTCCCTTGAGCATATGATCTTGTGTTCAATCTCATGATTTATGTATACCAATAAGAAAAACATTGTTGGGAGGTATTATACTTAGTTGCCTAATCTTTCACCAAGCTTGAGGATACTATGGAGAGAAAAAGTACTGTATCAAGTATCAGAGCAGAAGTAGATTAATTGTTAAATTAGTTTGATAATTTTCAGTGAATATATGAATTGAAAGGGAAATCATGTCGGTGAGCTGAATTTTTGGTCCTTTTATTTATGTAATCCTATCTACATATTCTGGCTTTGTTTCTGAGTTTTCTTTTTAAATTTCTGGAGGGATATGAGTTGATAGAACATGTTAAACAGCCTAGTAGTTTGGCTAAATAAGAGCTTTTAAATCATGAAATGTCACTTTTTATCTAATCAATGATAAAAAATAATATGTAGTTTGAGAGTTCTGATTTTTGTGGCCTCAAAATTGTATCATCAGCATTACTCTATTCCATTAGTATACATTATTGGTTGGACTTATGTTTTTTTTTCTGTGGTGTTTTTTGCTATTATATTTTGCCTGTGGCAGATAAGGTGTTCGGGCCTGCAACTACAACTCGGCATGTTTATGATGTGGCTGCTCAGCATGTTGTTGGTGGTGCTATGGAAGGGGTTAATGGTATTGTTTTTGCTGTTTGTTATACTTGAATCTACTAATTGATTAGTAGTCTCATATTCTTCCATTTTTTATTTTATTGAAATGGAATATTCTTCCTAATTAATCATTGGTTATACATTTTTGTGTATTCTCTGAAGTTGGATCTTACTAACATTTTATGGCAAAATATATCGATAACTCCTCTCATATCTGAGAAGTTTATTTCGTTTCATAAGCCCCCTCCCAAACATAGCAACCAACTTGTTTATTGGCTAACATTTGCTTTGTTGGTCTGCAGGTACTGTTTTTGCATATGGTGTTACTAGTAGTGGAAAGACTCATACCATGCATGTAAGTGAGAATGTTTCTTGTAGCATAAGTGCGAAGCTTTTTCCTAAGAAAAAATTAAAATGTTTCTTCTTTAAATAATGTGGTCATAATTATATAGATCAACAGTCCTGCTTTCTTGTGAAGTACATTTTTGTTGGATGACTATAGACTAGCTAGGCCATATCCCTTTGAAATCTCACAATCTTATTTTCTGTTTCTGTACCTGTACACCTTCTAAACTTGACTATATTTTTTCCAGGGGGAGCAAAAGTCTCCTGGAATTGTCCCACTTGCAGTGAAGGATGTTTTTAGTATCATACAGGAGGTAAAGAGTTAAGTTTTACTCAGCTATAATTCCTTTCATATTCTTTACAGTTTGTGTTTGTCATTTTCAGACTCCTGGACGAGAATTCCTACTCCGTGTCTCATATCTTGAGATTTACAATGAGGTTAGCATCATGTAATGTGTTACATTAAAATCTGTCATCCTTGCAAAACTTGTTATACTTCAATTGGTAAATTTATCATTACATGAGCATGAATGATGATCAGATTAGCTCCGTTATTGTCTGAGAACAGGCTCCGGCTGCATGAGGGATACAATCTAGATGTAGATAAATGGTGTTAGAAAGGAGAATTAAATGAAGCTTGTATAAATTCAGATATGCCATAAACTTCATATGAAGTGATTTCAAGTGGCGTATGATGTACATTCATTGTCAGAAAAAAAGTTGGTGGATCATTATGTGAGAGTTTTAAAACAGACTATTTAAACAGTGATAAAGAAGATACAGTATAGTTACGAAGCCTAACCAACAATATGATCACAGATGCTATATCAAGTTTGACTTGCAAATGCATGCCTGAACCTGATTGTGAAAACAATTTTTTCACCCCCCTCCCCAAAAAAAAACCCTCAAATTTCTATATAAAGAAGGCCCACCAGCATGAGTCATCCTTGTCTTAATATATTTGTATATTAATCAGTACCGCCTTACATTTTTATCTTCCTTTGTTATAGGTCATTAACGACTTGCTGGACCCAATTGGGCAGAACCTAAGAATACGAGAGGATGCTCAGGTGTTTATGTTTGTTAATATTGGACAATCAAGATTTTGACATTCTTTTGTTAATTTTCTGTTATTTATGTCAACTGTAGCTAAGCTGAGAGTCTTTTGGCTTCCTTTTCTAAAGCGATACTGTTGTTAGCTTCTTGTTCTCTTTATAAAAATTTCACTTGGGTGAACTCAACAGTCAATTTATCTTCAATTCTGAAGGCTTTCTTTGAAATTATTGACTTTTGGTTGGAAAGGAAGAAAAGAGAGAATATAGTCTCTAAATAATAGGTCATCAGATTGGTGTTGTGTATTTTGACGTGAATTCGAAACCACGATTCTTACAGTTGCTAAGCCAATACACTTTGAAACCTATAGTGACTCTAAAAAATGGTGACAGGGGACTTATGTTGAAGGAATCAAAGAGGAAGTTGTCCTATCCCCTGCTCACGCCCTTTCGTTGATTGCTACAGGAGAAGGTACCTTTTTTATGTTTGTCTTCCCTCTGTTATCATTTTAAACCATTGGTGTCATTGTCTAATTTTTTCCTTTTAAGTCTTCATAAAATTGAAGCATGCCATTCTTTTGCACTAAAGTTCCTGCCTACTGAAATTGTACTATCTTCTGAGTTATTAATTGTTATGATATTTTCTTTGGTTCTGTATTTTTCGATGCTTGTTTCTTCTACTTCAGTTATTTTAATGTCTATTTTCTGAAATAATGCAGAGCATAGGCATGTTGGTTCAAATAACTTCAATCTTCTTAGCAGTCGAAGCCACACTATATTCACCTTGGTATGTCTGAATAATCTCTATATGTTTAAGATTTGAAAGCATGCTTCTTTTCCTTTTTTGTGCCTTGAAAAACTGTCCACCAAGCTTATTTTAAAATCTGGGTGCACCACATGTCCTTCCTTTTAATCATTCAATAGTTAGGGGTAGAGGGAAACCAAAGAAAACATGGGGAAACCGTTAAGTTGCTTCTCCCTGTTGTGTAGGTTAAAGGTTAGATTTTGTGTTAGTTTGCTTCTCCCTATTCTGTTTGTGCCTGCTACAACTCAGTCAACAAAGTCTAATTAATAGATATTAGCATGTCTCCTTTTTTTGCCCTCTATGTTTTCGCTCTTTTTTGGCTCCAATTATTTTATTAGCATATCATTAGCTGTCGTGCCAAATGCGTTTCGATATTAGTTTTATGTTTTAATGAACATTAGCTTCTTTGGGTGGCACCTTGTTGTTTCAAAATACTTATCTTGTTTTTCCTGCTTTACCAAATATATTGTTTCTATCAGACAATTGAAAGCAGCCCACGAGGGGACAATATGGGGGAAGAGGATGTGACATTGTCCCACTTGGTAACACCCAAAACTAGAATTCCTAGCATTATATTGCTCCACTAAATGCCTCTAGTGTTCTGCTTATTTCCATTTCTAGAAGCTTTTTATTTTATTTTAAAATTTCCTCCTTTTCCAGCACTTAATTGATCTTGCAGGGTCAGAAAGTTCAAAAACTGAAACAACTGGTTTGCGAAGGAAAGAAGGTTCCTATATTAATAAAAGCTTGCTTACTCTTGGAACGGTAATGATATTCTAATTTTTCTAAGTTTTACACAATAAGGAGTAATCTTGGTTGCATTTCTGTCTTTATGCTATGATGCCAGCTTGTAATTTGCTCTACATTTACAAAACTTGTTTGGGATGAACTTGGTGTATTCTATTCTTATGGTGCCTACTGTCTAACAATACCGCCATTCTCAAGCTCTGTTTAATGAAGTAGTTATACTTCTCTCTCCCTTCCTATTCATTGTGTTTCTGCATTGTAGGTGATTGCTAAATTAACAGATGGGAAGGCAACTCATGTTCCATATCGAGATTCAAAGCTCACTCGTTTGTTGCAGTCATCCCTTAGTGGCCATGGACGAATTTCGGTCAGTACAATTGCTATTTGAATTTTCTGCTTGCTGTAAACATTTGTTTGTTTACTAACTTTTGGAGATAACCTATGATTGTTTGGTTGTTAAAGCTCATTTGCACCGTTACGCCTGCCTCTAGCAGTAGTGAAGAGACACACAACACGTTAAAATTTGCACACCGGAGTAAGTATGTCGAAATCAAGGCTTCTCAAAATAAGGTGAGTTTATGTGAAATGCTAACAATGTGATATTCTAGCCACAGTGACTTCATACGATAAACTTTTGCCTGGTTTTCTTGTACTAGATTATGGATGAGAAGTCACTTATCAAAAAATATCAGAGGGAAATTTGGGAGTTAAAGCAGGAGCTTCAACAGTTGAAGCGTGGCATGATTGAGAATCCCAATGTGGTTGCGTCCTCACAAGAAGACCTGGTTACTTTGAAGCTTCAGGTTTGTGCTGTTGCATCTATCATGGATTATCTAAAAAGTGGCATCTGACATTGGTGGGCTGCTTCATGATATATCAAGAACAGCATATTATAATTATGTGATGTTTACTTTCCTCACTGCACATCAAAAGTGATATTTTTAGTCAGTGTGCTATTTCTTCACTCCCCATGATAAGCATTACTTCATCATTTAATAGCTGGAAGCTGGCCAGTCCAAATTGAAGTCAAGATTGGAAGAGGAGGAACAAGATAAAGCAGCGTTGATGGGGAGAATTCAGCGACTAACTAAGTTAATCTTAGTTTCTACAAAGAATTCAATGTCGTCAACATCAACCATTCCAGAAAGGCCTGGCCATAGGCGAAGGCATTCTTTTGGGGAAGATGAGGTGTGTATTTTCCGAGGTTACTTCAGTTTGTGCAGTGGTCAATTTTATGCTATTTAATCTGTCTTAGATCTCCTAATTTTTTATTGATATGTTCTGAAATGCGAACTTCACTTGGATTGACTAGTACAATCTTATAGCAGATGTTTTGTCCCTCTGTGATTGCAGCTAGCATATTTGCCAGATAGAAAACGTGAGTCCTTGAATGACGATGACACTGGTAGCTATGCTTCAGTGGATGAAAAGGACAACGTTACTAATTTAGATGAACTGGTGAAGGATTATAAAAGGAGCAAAAGACGTGGAATGCTTGGTTGGTTGAAGCTGAGAGTATGTTATTTTTGTTTGAACTGTATTAGTTACCAGTTAGAGACAAATGACAAACTGGTTAATAAGTAAAAAAAAGTAATATTAATCTATTCAATAAATAATTCAAAAATCACAATTCATAAATGATACATCGGAAAGATTTGTGAATTCATGCTAAACTGAGGTTTGTGTGGACTAAGATTTAACTATTAATAGTGCACTATCTATATTTTTTGTGAAAGCAGATTAGCATCTAGTATTTATTATTATCCAGCAAACAAATAGTATATGCTTCCTTTGCAGAGACCTGATAATCTGGTTGACTTATCAACTAATGTTGATACCGAGCTTTCTACAAATGGGTCGCCTGCATCTTCTTCAAAATCGCCAGGTAAAGTTATACTTGTTGATGTGAAAGACTCACACAGGAATTCAGTCAGTAGAAAGGATGACGTTCAAGCTCTAAATTCTTTTCCAGGAAGAACTCAAGCAGGTGACTTGTTCAGTGGAACAGTTGGAGGTCGTTATATTCCTCCGGTGAGATCTCAAATATTCATGAACAGTGTTTTTGGAAAGATGTACATATATCTTGAGAATGAATCATATGGACGTGAACCATAATTGAGGTGAATGTCTATCTTGCAGAGTGGTACTACAGTTACAGATCAGATGGATCTTCTTCGTGAACAAGTAAAAGTGTTGGCTGGTGAGGTGGCATTTTGTTTTAGTTCTCTGAAAAGACTGAATGATGAAGCGGCTAAAAAGCCTGAAGATATCCATTTACAAGTGAGATTTTTAATTAAGATTGTTGAGCCAATAATATTTCATAAAAAAATAAAACTGGCCCCATTATTTTGGTGATGATGATAGGAGGAGATGCATAAGTTGAAGGTTGAAATCAGCCAGAAGAAAAACCAAATCCGTATTCTGGAGCAACGCATGATTGGATCACTTGGACATGCACCAAGTAACAGTGAAATGTCTCAGGTAAACGTGAGACTAAAATGTACTCAAACCCACCTCATAAATACAGCTATATTCAGTAAAGGACAACTCAAAGAATTCTATACAAGAAACTGCAACATCTTGCAGTTCTTTCTTGTTATATAAACTTGCATCGTGGCTAGCAAGGTTAATGTCTAAAAAACACATTATTGGCATATTTGTTTCAAGATAAAATTTAGACACAAATCTTTAGCTGTTTGTAGCGTTGTTTTCTAATAAGAATATAACATGTATAGTGGCTCATCAATGAAAACATTACATGTGTAACAAATGTTACATATATCATGTTTTTATTAGAAAATAGCTCAAGCACCTAAAGAATTTACAAGTTTTGTCCTTTGTTTTAAGTCCAGACTCCAGAGTAGGTTTTAGGTTATCATGCATCACATTGAACAAAAAGGAAGACTTATGTCTAACGGGCTGTACTGCTTTTCACAGTAAATATGCATATTTATCCCAAGGCCAGCACTTGTTATAGAAATTCTGTAGTTGACCAGTGCCATTAAGCCAACGAGTACCACCTGTGCTATTTGGTTGGGGCTTCTACAGTGTCCTATGGTCTTACTCATGAGGACGGAGGACCTATCATTTGATTTTCTCTTCTGCCCCATGGACAGATCATTCCTCTTCCTCTCTCTCTCCCTCTCTCTTCCTTTAAAAAATAGCTATCTTTCTTAAGGTTTTAGCAGAAGAAGTTTATGTAGCTTATGACCCTTTTTTCTTGAGGAACATTATTGTCAATGATAGCTTATACTGAAACTCATGGTAAACTTCGACTAACATGTTAGTTACTCTGTAATGTAGGCTCTTTCCAAGCTTACTACTGAGCTCAATGAAAAGATTTTCGAACTTGAGGTTTGTTGTCTTAGCTTCTTGATAGTTGTAGGATGGTTTCAATTGAATTTAGCTAGCAGAAACGTTATAAGTATCATACTAAGGTGTTCTCCCATGTTAATTGAGCATTCAAGATCAAGTCAGCAGACAATAGAATACTCCAAGAGCAACTACAGTTGAAGGTATACTAAACAGTTGTATGACCCCCTTGTATGTGAACTTGTGATTCCTAACATTTGCTAACATTCTACAGAATTCAGAGAATGCTGAGATGCAAGAGACAATTCTTTCACAAAGGAAACAGATGAATTTGTTACTGGATAAAACCTCAACTAACTCTCAGCAGTTTGCCAATAGTGAGACTGACTGCCGTAAAGAGATATTGGGAAAGACTGATAAACCACTAGAGTTCACAAACTTGAATGCAAGTAGTGATTCCATCATAAATTCCCAAATTCTCATGCAGGTTATCTTTCTTTCTGGCACCATCTGCATAAGCAACATAAAAAAAACTACTGTTACTTATTGCATAACAGATAATTACAAGCACGAAATTCAAGATTCTTTTGGTATCTGTCTGTGTTTTGGTAGAAGTGATTTTCTTTTCCCCTTTTTCCTATTAAATTGTGCAGGCACCTGAAATAGAGAATTTAAGGCAAGAGAATGTGAGATTAGGTGAAGAGAAAGACGAGCTTGAAATTCAAAGCCAGAAGCTTGCAGAGGATGCTTCATTTGCAAAAGAGTTGGCAGCAGCTGCAGCAGTTGAACTCCGAAACCTGGCTGAAGAAGTAACTAAACTCACTTATGAGAATGCAAAATTGACTGCTGATCTGGCAGCTGCAAAAGAAGACTGCTCCAAATCTAACTCTAGTCAGACATCTTCTAGGTTTTTGCAGAAGGACCTTAATGCTAGTTTCCAAAGAGAAGCTGCATTAGAAGAAACTCTATCAGTGAAAGATGAAATAGAAGCTGATCTAAGAAGGACACTTAATGAAATAAAACACCAAAAACAAGATATGGAAAATGAGCTTACGAGCATGCAGTTGCTGGTAGCAAAGATGAGAAAGTCTGGCATTATTACTGAGGATAAGTCAACAGTCCATATGCCCAAGCCCAATGATATGCATACCAGGGTTAGAAATGGACTTCTTCCATCTAATGGTTACTCTAATAGAAAACAATACAAAGAGGATGAAACTTCGGGAAACATGGAAGATAGGATTGCATTAGAAGAGCTGAAGGCTAGTTATCAAAGAGAAAGACGAAGATGCAAAGAACTAGAAAGTCGTATTTCTAGATTGAAGGTACCTATTGTTATCGAGTATCATATTTTATATATGTTCCATGATAATATTAATCATATTCAAAATCTGCATGGATTAAGTTTTGGTTGACTTTTTAGCTAAGACCAGGTTTGAGGAAATAAATTAGGCTGCTAGTTTCTAGAAGAGAGGCTTGATAGAAATGATGAAAAAAGAGAAAGATAAGGTAGATTGGAGAGTGATGGCCCAGATGTTCTCTCCTGATATAACAAAGCCAACTATGTACAAAGTTCTATAACTAATACTAACAATATTTTCTATCAAAGAAATATAACAGGTAATAAACATTTGATGAGAATAGATATGGAACTTCATGCACGACTGATACGTTTGGGTCTGAGAGTGGAGTAGTGGACTTTAAAGGCAAGATTAGGTTAAGAGTTGTATAAATCTATGTTTGGAGAATGAATATTGAATTAGGGAAAGCATGGTTTTCAAAGACTAAACAAAATGCCTAAATATCTGAAATCTTAGCTAAATTTCTGGCAGAGCTTAAAGTTTCAAATAAGGGTTAGGATTTTTTAAGCCTGACAAAATGGATCAACACACAGAAGGAATATGTTTGGGGTTTCAAGAAGACTAAAAAGGGAAACGCAGGGTGATTGAATTAGATATCCTCCTTCAGTATTGAAGGGTGTCAACTGTTTTCGTTGGATTAGAATTCTTTAGAGAATAGTTATAGACACATACTACTTGGTTAAAAACTATTAGCTTGGTTATTCAAACCTGATCTCCTTGTTTGCACTGTTCTATTTGCAAACATAATAGTTGTAAATTTGAAGAGAAAGATTATATGTGGCACAGAAAGGTTATGTTCGTATCTGGTCATCAATCTCATAAGCGTAGACATTGAATAGTTTTCTGATCTCTGTGCATGAAAAGAAAGATTGCAAATAACATCACTTTTAACCATGCAATAGGGTGAAGATATTGCTGGGCTGGATGTTATGGCCCTTGAAGAGCTTCAAAACCTTCATATTGACGCAATATCAAAGATTTGCCATGCAAAGGTGACATTTCTCACTGTCCTGCCTTTCAACAACAAATTGCCATGTCCTAATGATTCATAACTTGAGTTTTTGCTTCTGCCCTTTTAAAATTTGATTTGTATAAATTCCAGATCATTTTTTATGGTCATTAGTATCCTGGTAAATAAACATTAACTCTTAGATGCTGTTTTAAATGGTTCATCCCAAATTTGTAATCCCATTGCTTGATACTTGATTTTCTTGAAAACCATTGCCCTGTAATGAAGCAACAAAAAGAAAATCAAGTGGTGCTTTTAATATAAGTGATTTCCCAATATTGATTTTCCTTTTTGCTTCCTTAATGGTTAGCAAAAACCCTTTTCTACCACAATCATTGCTAAATTGGGAAACCTATTTACATTTGCTTTATCATATGAAAACATTATCAATGTAAGTTATATCCCAAATTATGGATTAGTTTCACCCCAGTTAACCAAAAACAAGTTCTATTTAGGAGGAGAAAAAGGATAAGCCACATGAATTTTGAGCAATATACCTTGCTTTTCTGTTAATCTCTCCTGCCTAATACTTTAATCTCTTTCCGCTAACCTCCTATGACTGATGAAGGACATTTTACAACTTGCAGTATGCAGATCATAACTTGTAGCATCTTGCTATTGAGTGAGGTGAGTATTCTAAATACATGGTTTTGAAGTTGGTAATAATCTACAGAATATGGAAATGCAGGAAGTATGTTCCTTATTTGGCATTTTTTAACTAATTATGCACTTTTATTGCAGTTACGGTAGATTTTGTGCGCTTACAAAATACTGATAATCACCTTAAGTTCCTTTTGCTGCTGTGTGGAATACAATGAAGTATCATCCCTTAGTTTAAGTGATTAACTAACTTGCTACTGATGGGAATTGTGGCCTCTACTTCAAGTCTTCAAGAATGTTTCTCTACCAAGGATTGATAACTCAGTAGTAGTTATAATTTACTAATTCATCAACTGTAGCTTATGAAGAAAAAAATATTGTAGTAAACTGACAAAACTAAATCTGTGTATATATGTATTGTACCCTATTGAAATATGTTAGAATTTAAATATCCTAACAGCAAACAGAAATAGATAATAGATAGATTTCTGAAATTAACCGAAGGGGAACCTTCCTAAGAAATACTTCAAAACATAGTATATAAACGCAATGACAACACTCCTGTTTATAATATTCTAACCTTTGCCCAATGAAGACAAACTTAAGATAAAAATATATGATCTTAATCAACTAATAGGTACAAATAGGCTTAAGAAAAAGATAGACTTCCAACTGATGGATAAAGATAAACTTTAACCAATTAACAATATCAAATCAGATAAAATAAAGCCTAATAAAAAAATCCTAACAAAATATACATGCTCTTTAATGGCATCTGAGTATCTTCTATGTGACAAGTTATTTATCAGAAGTTGCGGAGCACTGGTCTGCTAAGATACCGAAACTGTCTGGGTATGTATGTAGAAAATCATCTTCAAAATCACGATCTGCACTGTTAATATAAAAGAAAAGAATACCTTGTAAGACCTATTGGAGATCACAGTTAAAGTATAAATCACAAGAGATAGGTTTATGACTTGGGAAGCCTATCACAATTGGTAGAAACCCATCCAATCTGCTGTTTCTCGTTGTCGTAAATCACCATTTTGTCTTGTAAAGAGATATCTGTTGATAGCAGAAGAAAATGTTTTACCATCAAGGTATCAAAATACAAAAAAAGGAGAAGAAAAATGGGTTTATTCATATAATCCAGTGGTATTTGCTGGTATGCCTTACCTCCTATTATGTTAAGATTTTCTAGTCCTACTTCAGTGCCATCTAGAATTCCCAAGCAGACATTGCCATATTTCTGGAAAAGGGATGGCATGTTAAACACATAATTTCATTGTTCTCTTCACTAAAGAGGCATTCTTAAAAAGTTCTAACCGTGACAATTAGATAAGCTTCTGGTGGTAGTTGCATCTTCACATTCTTCTTTTTTGTGAAGCTCAAAGATAGGGGCTTAAAATAGTTAGTGACATCACTCAATGATTTGAAAGACTTTGCACCCTTCCAACAAACGGGAAGTGAGGGATCCTCGATTGCTCTTTTCAGCTGTTTTCCCTTTAAATCATTAGATACCTGAATATAGGTTAAGGATGATTAATAAAGATGGCAGAGTATCTATTTTGTGTGATATAAGACATTGAAAATGATGACTATACAATTGAATTGAGGCTCTCTAGTTTCTGTCTTACCAAATCAACAATGGCTTGATAAGCTTGGGAATTGAAGTATGTGTAAGAGCTCCCACTATCAAAGATAAGTTCAAGACCCTTAACAGCAGTAGGTTTTCCATTGAAAAACAATTCAGCTGGTCCTGCACTGTAGTATTTTCTGAAGCAATGATTTTGTGTAAGTCCTCATAAGTGGCAATAGATGATAACAAGAACAACTCAGAAGGAAACAAATAACATTAATTTCGAAACTTACTCAGAGGAGTCAGGCAACATGGGTGTCCAAACAATTCCAGACGAGGGAATGAGATCATCTCCGAAGAATAAAAACCCTCCTCCTCGCCCACTTAAGCAATGGCCAACTACATTACGTATCAGACCAAGAGAATGAAGCTGGGATAAAATGCTTGCACTGCCACTGCCAAGACCAAGAACCCCTGCTGTAGAAGGTGGGGAGGTAGAACCAGAAAACTTTTGATCATATCCACACCTAACCATGCATCATATAAAGGAACCCTCAATTATTCACGAAGCTAAATAGGAAATTTTAGATCCGAGTTGAAGCCATGATGACATTTTACGTCATAGAAAACCATTTCTATTGTTATATTTAACACTCACCCAAAGGCTATCCTAGGGCGTACCACAGAGCCGTTGGTGAATTGAAGAGGAACGTAGTCTTGGACTAGCACACCCAAAGATGATCCGTTGTCTGCATACTCAACCTCGTAGTCACATTGATCATCTGGAGTAGCACAATGATGGTCTGTTGTTAATTGCACTTCAGCACACAACTGATCCACACATCGCACAAGGTTGTTCTTGGGTTTATAAAGTTGATCATTAGGCTGTAAAGACAAACACTAGGTGAATAACTGAGGATAAGTTGACTATTTACTAGTACTATTTCCCTTCAGATATGCCCTATAAAGTGAGCAAGTAAATGTGTATCTATCCTCGGATCATTTAGCGGGTTAAGATTTTTATACAGTTTATAGGATCAGGGGTGAATGCACACTTATATGCTCATTTTAGAGGCAAAATCACTTTGGAGGAACCTATTCCTTCCAAATGAAGCCTAACATAAGCTTACCTTGGTGCAACCTTTACATGGTGCATCACACTGAACCCAGGTGAGGTCACTACCTGAGTCAATGTCAAGGTCAAAAAGTTTAGGGGGATAGCCCATGTTGAGGGACACTGTGTAATGCCTGCATAAAGAGGAAACATAATTTTTCAACGAATCAGTATAATCCACTTTATTAGGAAATAAAAAATCATGCTACTTTTTCTTCCAGAGTTTGTATGAACAAAAAGTGACATAGTATAATAAGAAAAAATGGGGTCCAGTTTGTGAAGCTATAAAAGGATATACAATCAAAATAGGGACAGAAAAAAGTGTTTTTTTTAGTCAAACTGCTTTTTCTTCGGTCTAAAAATATTTCAGAAATTGACTGCTAGATCAACTCTCTGAAACAACAGATAAATTTGATATAAACGATCTGGAATTTTAAAGAAAGTTGAGAATGAACTAACTTTAGAAGAACTGATCCCAAAAAATCCAATCTTTTTAATTGTTTTTTAAATATAACACACGTTAGATAAAAACTGTACCATACAATTAGCATGGTTCAAATCACAACACAATCAATAGGAAAAAAACCAGAAAACAAAAACTTCTGGAATAAAATATACTAAAAATTAATTCAGAAAACTAAGAATATGAATATATGATACATACCCAAGAGGGTATACATTTCCTTGAACTGGGAAAACAGCTGAAGAACCAAAGTGATGATCAGGTTTTTTGAAACTACGGGGTTGATTGGCAGCTGAGAAAGAGAGTGGCAAAATGGAAGAAAATACAAAAAAGCTCAACACAAAAAAGTTCAATCCTATTCCTCTGCTTTTCATTTTCACATCCATCTTTAGAAAAGATAAGGAATTGGTTTGTGAATATAAGAAAGAAAAAGGGTTGTAGTGGTAATAATTAATAGAAAGGGTTTGGAAGGGATGAAGAGAATGAAAGAGATGATAAAGGGAAAGAGAAAGAGAAAGAGAAGGTGCACCAGAGTCTACTCTCACGACCTCTGTTTTGTGATTTCTTATTATCTCATCCACGTGTCTAGCCTTTAATTTATGTTTTTCTTATTCTTACTATTTTTTTATTTTTCACATTTAATTCTTCAACATTCATATTCTCTTTATGAGTTTTAGATTAATTACTTATATAAAAATATGAAATATAAGTCAATTAGTCATTTTCAATACTTTTTCTTTTCTAGAGATTAAATCGTTACATGTGAAAATTATGAAGTTGAGGAAATTTCGTGAGGTAATTCGCGAAGAACAACACCACAGCATAGAAGCAAAGACAACGCGGTTAGTGGAGCATAGGGTCAATACTTAGTCAAGTCTGGTTTCGTCATTGAAAACAACATTTGAACTTTTATTCATATGAAGTTGTCATAAGTACCTTCTGCGTTGCAACGCACGTTTCAAACTCCGAATTCTCACTTATTCCTCAACTTCTGGTGATTGTTTTGCTTTATTTACCTAAATAAATAATGGTGAATCTATAAGTGGCTTTGGACATTGAGTAAGTTTTTTTTAATAATGTACGGGAAAAAATGTAATTTTGCATTGAAATAATAATATAATATGTTGAATGAGTTGACAAATATTGGACTTTATTTTCTAATTTTAAATTCCTCAATCAGAGTTTTGGGACATTAACTAATATAACAATTAAATGAGAGTCCTAAAAATAAGCTTATGTTCTATAGACATTGTTTTTTTTTGGTAATACCTAAGGTATTCCTTCAAAAAATAATGTGAATTACTGACATTCAGATATTCAAAATATTACACATATTACTTTCTAACAAAATTTCAATTTTTTTTGAATTTTTAAATAATGTATTTTAGACGTATATGATTTTCCTTATAATAATAAAAAATCGTGTCATGGGAAAGTTAAATATATGTCCTTCTGGTATATAAAGAAAAAATGCTAACGAGAGTGACTTATAAACCGTGAGAAATATATATAACAACAGTACATGACTTTTGTAATTATTATTACATTATTCATTATTTATTTTAATCGTTATTTGACTTTTAAAATAAGTAATGAAAATAAATAATATATTGAATGTGTAAATCTTTTGGGAATAAATATTTCACTACTTATAAAATATTAGATGAGAAAAACCCATGTAAAAATAGATGTATCATTGCTATTATTATTAATATTAACTAGTTTAGGTCCTCTAATACAAGTTTTTGTTGATGAGATTAGTTACACTCAAGGTATCTTTATCAATAAGGGAAAGAGTTCATTATCTTTCGAGGTATGAGAATGTCCTTCCAAAAAAGGAATAAGAATCATTCTTATTGACAGAGAGACAAGTACATATTTTTGTATTTATTTATAAAGGTAAAAATGTAATATTATAATAAAAAAGGTAGATATATAATTGGAAATTGCATTTCATTTTATTTTCTGAAGTACTTACCTCTTCATTCCTAACTCCCAAAAAAGAGTGTTCCTCTTGAGAATCAAAGTTTTGAACTTTGGCTCAGTATGTTACATGAAAATTTAGAAAGTCTTTATACCATAATGAAATTTTGCTTTCCCCTTCATAAATGTAATTTTCCATGTTTGCAAAGTATTTGTGAAAAAATGCACCAATGAGCGCTTTTGCATTGGTTGGAAGAGTGTACCATTAGTAGTAATTGTATTTAATGGATGCATTGTATACAATTTAATTTCAAATTTAATTTGCTTCCATTGTAAACTACATTATTATATTGTGATATACAGCATATATTAAGCAATTACAAGGTCAGCAAGATATATCTCGTGGTATTGGGACCAATGCAAAATTAAGCTTAAATAGAGAGACAAGGAGTTATCATTATATTGTCATATGATTTTCTCACATTAGAAATCTTAAATGAATAAATCTATGGATTATGAATGTAAATATTTATATAGTCAATTATACATTATTTATTTATATATTTTTAAAAAAATCAATAGTAATTAAAAATAATGGATCAATAATGTATAAAGCTCTTAAATTCTCAGATAAAAATGTTTAGTCTTAATAGTTTTTTATTTTAGTCAATTTTAGTTTCTACTTTTGAATGAGTGAAGTCATCTAATGCATTCATCTCTAATTTTGTTGGAAGGGTTTTAAGATTGATGCAACTTTCCAAGATCAGTATAGCAAGACTCTTGTGCTGTGCAACAGATTGGTGAACCTTAACAAGGTTTATACAAACTTTCAAAATTAAGGGTATCCTTGAAATATCTGGAGTTTGAATTAGATCTATGGAATCACTGACATCAATTGATTTTAGCTTTTCCAACTACTGATAAAAAAACAAAATATGGTTAGCTTTTTGAAGAATTCAGGCTTATAATAAGTATGTAATTATTGGAAGAGTATTCTTACTTGAGTTCCATTCCAAAATCGTTTATTAGCTTGCTGCAAAGGATTTAACCCTTCCATTCAAGGATTTTTAATGAACTAGAGAGACATTTGAGGCTGAGGGGAAGGTTCAAATCACACAAAATGATGAGTACTCTACTGCGTTTGCATGCATCATTGGGAGATTCTTGAAATACTATATTTCTATCCATTTCTTCAAGCAAATCATGAATTTCCAAAATCCCCCCATGACAAGTTATTAGTGATTTTTCAATAAGAATATTTATTACAATTGTTGGATTAAGGCCAACAAATTGTATAACTTCAACTTTCAACATTCATTTGAAGAGAAACCTTAAGTATAATCCTTATCAAATGCTCTTAAGGAACATTTAAATAGTAATTATAAGACTTATTAAGTTGTATCTCAATTCGAAATAACTCGAGCCCAACACAAATAGTATACACACTCATACTCCTGCACTATGTCCAATTTTGTTCGCCATATAGCTTGAAATAATAATTGGCAGCAACTTAGTTGTGTTCTTCTGCATCATTGCCTTTGCATGCATCGAAAAAAAGCTTATGTAAGAACTGTCCAAGACCTCAACTGATTCAGTTGCATAACCCTGGAAATCCACACTTAGCTCTTGTTTTAAATTGCCATGATCATATAAATTGTGGATGACTATAAAAAATTAAATATGACCAATACAATTACAATTGAAATAATTTTATAATTATAAAGACTTCCAAAACTGTAATATTGCGGTTGCAATTGCAATAATATACCATAATTTAAAACCGTGTTCAACTGGCATTCCCTTCATTTTGCTAATGCCATTATTTTTTATGATGTTGTCATTGTTAGAAGTAATGGAACTATTAGCATAGTCTTCTTGGCTAGAATTATCAAAGGATTTCATAAAGTAGGGCTGAAGCCTCTTCAAATCTGATAACTGAAGAGGCTTTGATAGAAATTCCTCTGCCCCTCCTTCCAAGCACCTGTAACAAACATTTTAAACTCTAAAATAAATAGATGTTACAAACAATATAAGCTCACTACCCTATATATCATAAATGCTATATATAATAATAAACAACGTTCATTCAACAACGTAATTTTGAACGATGGAGTTGAATATTAGGTGGAAGAACATCAACCGCGCATATTAAGCACACGCTATCAATATATGACAGCGCAATCTTGAACGATGCAGTTGAATATTAGGTGGAAGAATATCAACGGACATATGAAAACAATACATGACAATGTTTTTTGTATGATGTATTTTGGTATATATTCAATACAACAATGTATTATAAGCTCTATTAATAATAACAATAAATTACTGCAGTCAAACAGAAAGTGCTATTATACATGTAAAATACGTGCCGTTGAACTGCAACTCTTGCATAGTGGCTTCAGAAAGTGAGGTTAGGATACTATGTACTAGAGAAAAGAGTACATGGAAAGAAAAAGAAGAAGAAAAAAAAGCATGATATTAGACACTTTTATCCTTTAGATTAGGTGGTTTAATAGTTAGGAGTGAAACTGAAGGTTTAAGTCTCGCCCATAATAAATACCAACTTATTAACATTTGCAGATCAAAATAAAATAAACCATTATCCTTTAAATATAATGTGATGATATTTTTTCCTTAAACGTAAAAGGAAAGGCAATATCTTGTCTCTGCATATGATTCTTTTCCCACAAAGTGGAACATATACTGCTGCACTTTTTCCTTTTTAAAAAGATCAAGGTCCTTTAACAGATAGTTAATATCTAACCCAGTTCTAGGCGTAGAAATTATCATACTAAATTTAATTGTCTCTATAATCAAAATATTTTTCATACAAGGGATTTAGCATATAATATCATGCAATCAACTATGCTATGTTGGGCTTTATTCCTAATGCTGCAACTTTGTTCTTCTTCTTCTTCTTGTTTGTCTATTATGTCACAAAAGTTGTGTCAAAATGCGTTTCAGTTATGCAATTGGCAAGGTTAATTATCAAAAGAAACGTTGCAGATTATATAAAGAATAAATAACTTTTCCTTTTTCTAAGTGAAGATTTTATCTCAGCCTCTTAGGAAATGTTAAGGGGTAAAGAAAATGAAAATTAACAAAAGTAAAAAAAAAACAACTCACATGCTGATTCTGGAAGGTATATTTTCTGATGACATAATCACTACTGGTACATCTCTCCAAGTAGATTCCTGCAGCTATAACAAATGTCAACAGAAGAAATAAAGGGTAACAAAAAAAATAAAGAAAAAGTAAACTTTGATCCTGAAATCTGGATCTTTTCCTTTTCCTTTTTCTTTCTCTTTATTTTATATATTGAAGGAATATTAGAGTGGTAATGAGAAGTGTGTTTTGACCTTGATTCGTTTGAGTAAATCATAGCCACTCATCCCTGGCATGCTGTAGTCTGTCATTATCAAATTGACTTTGATTCCCTGTAATTACAAAATCTGATTATAAACTTTTTAAGATTATGTAGCTTTCCTAAAATGGTCATGAGGGGTCAGCAAAAGAGAAATTAAAAAGAAAATGGAAGAGTAGATAATTAGATACTATTCTGGTTAAGGAAATTCTGAACAAGTCATTATAACTATAAGGGAATAAATTACATACATCTACTCTAATTTTGTAGTGATGAACTACTGGACTCATTGTAATCCTACTACATATAACTACATTTTTTTAGAAGAAGTTCATAGTCACTTTACTGCTGTAATATGAGAGAAATTTTACCTAATATTATAACCATATATTTGTCTAAACTCCACCGATAATAATACAAGTATCTAAATTTTAATGAAATAAGATTCACTTGGAGGAAGAAGCCTTCCCTAACAACATTTCATGTTGTTTACAAACTACTAACAATTCAAGAAATTAAACCACCTCTTAATTCAATGAAGTTTCTTGTTGAATGAGATCTTAGGAAAAAAGCACTTTCAAATTAAATCTCATTTTCAACCCCATGATTATATAATATATTTATTAGATTCACTCATCTATCTACTTTAGAATAATTATAAAAAAAAATAGGAGGAACTGTGACAGTATATAATTATGTGATTTAAGAAAAAAAGTGATATTAAATGATGGAAATGCTGCAGCTACAACTAATATCTTAGCTCACACATATTAGTAGAATAATATTACTACACATGAATATGTGACTTTTACATATCTAGCCTCTTCCTTTGATATTTTTGAATCCATTTATGCTCCTTTGCATGTGTACTATAAACATTTCAAAGAGGAGTGAAGGAGAAGGAATTATATATTACATGTTCTGAAGAAGTTGAGGAAGCATTATGCAAGCCAAGATATTTCAGAGCCTTGTCTCCAGATTCCATGAAGGTAACTGCTTAACAATTCAGACACAATAGTGAAGCCAGAAAATCATAAATTGAATTTAATTAAACACAAAAATGATAAAATAACTGAGATGCAATATGGTCTATACCTTTGCATGAAGAATCTCTGAGGAGCCTCTCCAGAATCTTCCTGTCAATAACACTATCATCTACCACTAACACATGAAAATGCTCTTGTTGTAGCTTTGGTGTATCCACAACCTCCATCTCCATAGATAAACAATAATCTCTTTAATAACCTCTATTTAGTTAACTCCTTCATATATATATCACACTATCTTTTAAAGAGAGAAAGAGAGAGAAAGATGGTGAATTAGAATGAGTGGTGACATGTGCAATTGTCCATAACTTTTATCTATAAGTGGGTTCATGAGAGAAAAAACTGTACTGGCACAGAAGCAACTAACAAATTTGTATGTGCTAATTAATGCTAAGATGTCGACCCTAGATTTCATTTCATTGCTAAGGAAAAAACACAAGATCTTTGTTCTCATTCGTTTTGGTCTTCATTATGATGGAAAAAGAGTTGATTTTGGATGTGGACATATAGGAATAATGGGTTATACTTGATTGTGAAAATATACTGGATATAATTTGATTATAATATACTAACGTTTTAAGAGCAATTTCTGTCTTTTTATTCAATAAATTTAATATTTTCACAAATAAGAATTATATAAACAAAATTTTAAAAATATAAATATATTATAGGTGATAAACTGATAATGATATACTTAATTTTAATTATAGTAAGATATAAATTAAAAATGTCAATTCCCTTCAGACAATTAAGTAACTTATTTATATATTTCATAATATGTCTTATGTCATTGCCTTTTTGCCTACCCTCAAGGGCCAGTCGGCACCGTTAAACCGTATCATTCTATTTAATATACAAGAATTGTCAAAATTGTGTTATGTGACCATGCACATAATAAAAAAAAATATAACAAATTTCTTATTACCTTTCTTCCCTCGTATTTGTTTGGTTAATGTAGAAACTTAGTTGTCAGAAAAGTTTCATTGTACAAAAACGTTTTTTTAGGATTCTCTTCCTTTGTATGGTTCATGCCTATTTTAGTGGAGAGTCACAAATGAGACACTACGTCTTGAACCAAAACTTTAAGGCATTAATTCCATGGATCTTTCATACTCATAAACTTTTTCACTCCTCCACACATATCCAATGTGAGACTTCACACTTGAATAAACCCAACAATTTCACATACAATGTAACAAAATGTTTTGTTTAACATTATTTTAGAATCTATGCTTGAATCCTAAAATGTACATTTGTTGAGACTTGAGATAAATAATCACATATTTAAAAAAATATTAATTCCTTATTTATATGGCAAGAAATATCTTCATTAAAAAAACTAACAAGTCAATTTAACTTTTCCTTGATATGTATTAAATGTGTCTCCCGACCAATAATGGAATAATTGTGTTATATGTGTATGCGATCATGCAAATAACTTTTCTAGACTTAAATAATCTAGGTGAATTTTACTTGCACAAATAAAATCATTTTCATACACTTGCATGATGGACATCAAACACCTACATGGCTACATCATACTTAAAGAATTTAAACATCTATCAATACTATATGTTGTTGTTAATAATGTAACAATTCATCTTATTTAATTTTGTTTGCGCTAACCCAAAATTACATAAACAACACTAGTATGATATTGAAAAAGAACACACAGATGTCACAAAATGTTATGTGCTTACCGGAAATTGCACGCAATGTTAACATCATATCATTAAGACCTAATGTTTTTGCATAAAATGTACCAACAAAATGACAAACTAGCAAGACTTATAAAGAGGCAAGGGCCCCTTCTTACTCTTAATTGTTCATTAGTTTGGGAATACAGATCAGGTCACACAATCCAACAAAGATTTTTATAATTTTCAGAACGGAAAAGTAGTTAGATAAATAAAATACAAATGATTGGAGGACTAATATCATAAATATGCTTTATGATATATCTACTAAAACAATATTAGTAATGTTTATAACTTCATATAATTAATAAAAGTGAAGGGGATAATAAAGGTTATGGCTAGGACCATAATGGGAACCCATTGAGCAAATATTCGAAATCTGATATGGGTCCAAGCAAATATAATCATCCATGGTCCCCTTCCCCTTCTGACCTAGAAGACTAAAATGATCAATAGATTTTTTCTGAATTGCGAATCTGTTCCCATGAGAAGTTTTTCTCCTTTTGGGGTCACTTACTTGGTTAATAGTCCTTTTCTTCCAAAATTCAGTGTGGGGCCCAACTGTTGTCTGCCACGTGTTTTTTCTTCTATATTTATTGTTCTCTATATCTAATCATTAGTTAGGGAATGCGGAAAAATTACGTGGATAGTGTAGTTAAACTACACTGTCATATGTTTGGTATATGTTTTAAAATATTTACGGAAGTATGTAACTTTTAGGAAACCCGTTGACGAGATCCACGAGTTTGGGGAAGTCGTGGATCAGGAATGCGACTTCCCTGACACATTTTCTCTCCTTCATGGAAGTCGTGTTTCCCATCCACAACTTCCACTTTTTTAGAAGTCGTGTACCCTAAACACGATTTTCATTGTATATTAATAATAAAAATACTCTTTACGTAGAGTATTTTTGTTATTAATATACAATGAAAATCGTATTTAGGGTATACGACTTCTAAAAAAGTGGAAGACATAGATGGAAAACACGACTTCCATGGAGGAGAGAGAATGTGTCAGGGAAGTTACATTCTTGGTCCACGACTTTCCCGAACTCGTGGATCTTATCCACAAGTTCCCTAAAAACTACACTACTTTCGTAAACATTTTGAAACATATACCAAATGTATAATAGTGTAGTTTGATTGTTGGGGTTTGTTAGTAGAAAGAAGAGAAGAGAATAGTGAAGTCAGTGAAGAAGAGAGAATTGGAATAAGAGAGATGTATGAGTGGAATGTATATTCATTGTTCTTGCATAGATTCAATGTATGCATTTATAGTAAGTAAAGCATAACTAACTTTTGAATCTACAACTACTTTCTATACTTGGAAAGTCTTAACTAACTCTATTTTAGTTACATTTTATCCTACACTAGCTTGAGTTACAACTTCATTTCAACATTCCCTTCTAATTCAAGCCTTGGTTAGGATGCAATTCGTGTGCCGAAACCACTCCAGTTTGTCTTCTTAACTCTGCAAATCTAACAACCTTGAGTGCCTTGGTAAGCCCATCAACAAGTTGTTCTTCTGTCCTACAGTATACCACTTCTATTCTTTCTTTGTTCACCAGGTCTCTTAGGAAGTGAAATCTCACCTCTATATTTTACTTATGCCATGGCTAACTGGATTTATAGATAGATTGATGGCAGACACATTGTCTATCTTCAATTGCAGAGGTTTCTGCACATCAATCTTTACCTCTTCTGGCAACTCTTCTAACCATACAGCTTGGCAATCAGCATAACAGCCAGAGATATATTCATCTTCACAACTTGACAGAGTAATAACCTCTTGCTTCTTTGAACACCATGAGATGGGTGCATTATTAATCCATAACAAATAGCCTGAAGTGCTCTTCCTTTCAACTGGATCTTCTCCATAATCTGAGTCAGAATAGGCAATTATTTTCAATGCAGAATTGTGTTTGTCCTTTGGAAATAGAATTCCATAGTCATTTGTCCTTTGATGTACCTTAAGATCCTCTTAGCAACTAGCATATGAGATATTTTGGGTTTGCCCATAAACCTGCTTACTACTCCAACACTGAATGCTAGATCAGGTCTACTATTGCATAGAAATCTTAGAGAACCAAATATTTGCTTGAACTGAGTTTCATTCATAGACTCTACTTCTTCATCTCTGCTCAATTTCGAGTTTGTTTTAGCAGTAGTTGATGTTGCATTACAGGCTTTCATGTTGAACTTTTCTAGCATTTCTATTGCATATTTCTTTTGATGCATTAAAATACCTGCAGTTGTGTATGCAAATTGCATCCCAAGGAAATAACTCAGCTTGCCTAAATCAGTCATATCAAATTCTGTCTGCATAATTTTCTTAAACTCTTTGATGGATTCTGAATTTGATCCACTGATCAATAGGTCATCCACATATAAGCAAATGATTAGCAAGTCCTTTGCCTCTTTTGATGAAACCAGGTGGTTGTTGCATATAAACTTCGTCCAATAGTGGTCCATGTAAGAAAGCAGACTTCACATCAAGCTGAAACAGAGACCAGTTTCTGGCACAACCAATTGCAATCACCATTCTAATGGTTTCAATCCTAGCCACAAGAGCAAAGACTTCTGAGTAATCTAGCCCTTGTTTATACAAGAATCCTTTATCAATCAATCTTGCTTTGTACTTTAATATTGAGCCATCGGGATTGATCTTCTGCTTAAAGATCCATTTCACCCATATGTCATGCTTGCCCTTTGGTAGTTCAACTAGGTTCCAAGTCTCATTCTTTTCAATTGCTTTGATTTCTTCCTTCATTGCCTGCTTCCAAACTTCATGTTCTAGTGCCTTTAGTCATCTAATGGAACTACTTCAACCATTAATGCTAGGTGAATCAAGTCACCCTCTTTAGTGATCTGATCATTTGAATTTACCTCATAGTCACTAAATTTGATAGGTCTTAACCTAATGTCTCTTATTTATTTGATATGGAGCCATCATAGTTGATGCAAGTTCAACTTCTTCTAGATCACATGTTAGCTGATTCTCAGAGCTGGTTTCTTCATCAATTCCTCTAGGAATCACATTCGCTAGACTGGTGTGCATCAGTTTCCAGTCCCACCTTTCATGTTCTAGAACAAGAACATCTCTGCTGATTGTGATTTTATCTTGAAGTTTTGTTCTCTTTTTATCTGGGACATGCCTGAAAGCTAATGAGCCAAATACTTTGAGATGACTAACTGATGGTTTTCTTCCAGACCAAATCTCAATTGGTACTTTTCCTTCAATCTTCTTAGTAGGGCTTCTATTCAGAATGTAGTTTGAGGTTAAGACAGCTTCAGCACAGATTTTTTGAGGTAAATCCTTTTCTTTGATCAAGCTCATTGCCATGTTCATGATGGTCATATTTCTCCTCTCTGCTAGACCATTATGTTGTGGTGTGTATGGTGAGGTTACTTCATGTTTGATCCTTTGCTTCATGCAGAATGATTCGAATTCATTTGATGTGTATTCACCTTCTCCATATGTTCTTAGTAGTTTTAGTTGTCTACCACTTTCCTTTTCAGCCACTGCTTTGAAGTTTAGGAAGGCTTCAAATGCATTTCCCTTGGTTTTCAACACATCAATCCAAGTCATCTTGATGAATTCATCAACAAAGATTATGTAAAACATGTTGTCAGCCAAGGATTGTGAATCAAAAGGGCCACAAATATCTGAGTAGACAACATCTAGTGTCCCTCTTGATATCATACACACATCTACTTTGAAAGGATTTCTGGTTTGTTTTCCAACCAAGCATACTTCACACATGTTTTCAGGTAGTGAGGTGATTGGTAATCCAATCACCAATTGTTTGGTCCCCAGGTGATGTAGACTCCTGAAGTTCAAATGTCCATACCTTGAGTGCCATAACCAGCTTTCATTAGAGGTTTCCATAGTGGCTAGACACTGCACTTCAACTACTTTGATGTCAACTTGGAAGGTTCTGTTTCTTATCAATTTGCTTCTAATGATCAGGTTCTTTTCTGCATCAAATAATTCAAGTTTGTCATTCTTCATTAGAACACTAAAACCTTTCTCCACTAGTTGACCTATGTTGAGTAAGTTGCATTTCATGTTAGACACATAAAGAACATCTGTGATCATTGCCTTGGAGCCATTTTGTCTCATGATGATTACATTTCCCATTCCTTCCACCTCTAATGAGTTGTCATCAACAAACTTCACCTTGCTCTTCTTTGATAAATCAAAATTAGTCAACCATTCTTTGTGTTTGGTCATATAATTTGAGCATCTTGAATCCAAGTACCAAGATTCAGTTTGTGAGTCTCCACCACTTGTTGTTACCATAAAATTCAGAGGTTCTTAATCTGAGTCTTCTTGTGCTGCATAGACTTCTTCATGACCCTTTTGTCTTGCCTTTTCTACATGACACTCATAGGAATAGTATCTCATTTTGTGACAATTGAAGCACTCTACCTTTTTCTTATCAAACCTTTTACTATTTGCATTCATTCTTAACCCTCCTCTAGAAGATTCAGGCCAATCATGATTTAGTTTGTTCTTTTCTGAATTCAGAGGCCACCTTTTTCTGATGATTATTATTTCCCTTCCATTTTTTTGTCTTTCTTCCTATCATCTTCTTTGAAGTAGCTTGCCTTTAGTGCTTGTTCTGATTTCTTGATTGGACATATATCAAGCATTCTCATTTCATGTGCCTCAAGTGAACTTTGCAGCTCCTCAATCTTCATTTCATTAACATCTTTTGATTCTTCAATTGCTACAACAATGAAGTCAAACTTTTGAGGTAAAGATCTCATGATCTTTTCGATTATCATGAGATCTGTCACTTGTTCTCCAAACCCTTTCATCTAGTTAGTGATTGTTAACACCTTGGTGAAGTATTCACCTATCATATCTCCTTCTTCCATATACAGCAACTCATATTGTCTTCTTAGGGTCTGAAGTTTTACCTTTTTAATCTTCTCTCCCCCTACATAACTTCGAATCAGAGTGTCCCAAGCTTCCTTGGCAATGGTTGCATTCTGAATCTTCTCAAAGTGCACATCATCCACACATTGGTGAATTAATAATAGTGCTTTGTTGTCCTTCTTCTTGGCATTTTTGAAAGTTGCTCTCTGCAATTTAGTGGCATCAGTGTGTAATGGAAGAAATTCATCTTCTACCACATCACTTACTTCTTGAAAGCAGAAGAGCACCTTCATTTGTGTTCTCCATCTATCCCAATTTTTATCAGTGAGAATTGGGAGCCCCATTGATGGAAGATTGTTACCATTGCCCACCATTTTGAATTTTGTAGAGAGATTGTTCCTTCAATCAGTAAATCTGTCCTTCAACTTCAACTTTATGGACTCCACTGAATTGCTTCAATCACTAACTCCTTCGATCTGCACCAAGAATCATTCACCCTCAGTGAATCTTGATTTTCCTCAACATGGCCCTTTTTCGTGTAGCTCTGATACCAAAATTTGTTAGGGTTTGTTAGCAGAAAGAAGAGAAGAGAATATTGAAGTCAATGAAGAAGAGAGAATTAGAATAAGAGAGATGTATGAGTAGAATGTATATTTATTGTTCTTGCATAAATTTAATGTATGTCATTTATAGTAAGTAAAACATAACTAACTTTTGAATCTATCAAGTACTTTCTATACTTGGAAAGTCTTAACTAACTCTATTTTAGTTACATTTTATCCTACACTAGCTTGAGTTACAACTTCATTTCAACATTGACTACCTATACACGTAAACTTTGCTGGACTTACCTTTTCCCGTCATGAAATGTTATTAAATTGTTATTGGCAAAAATACATTTTCTCATAAGGTGAAAAAGTCAACTAATCTTGAAAGGTGAGTTTCATAATTTTTTGAGTATAAATTCTAGTATGTTTTTAAATTATAAACATAAATTCGGAAAAGAAAAAAACTAGTTTCTCAATCTTGGTTTGAACCGTATACATCCTCATTGAAGGCATTCATGTTCAAGCGTAGTAGAACCATTACGGGCGAAAAATTACTCCAACAAAATATTTCAATTACAACTTAAAGCTCAAACTCGATATTTTTCATTTAGTTAGAAAAATATCATTAGTAAATTTAAATACTTGTTGGTTATGGACACTTTTTAAACCATGAAAAAATGCATGTTCAGAGAGCACGAGATAGGTGATCTATTTGGTTGGTGTTTTCGTTTTCATAAAACAAGAGTAGATATATGAAAGAGAAGTCATAATGAATTAATTTGAGTAATACAGTGCATTGGTTCTTTTTATTAGATGTCACATTTGTACTGGATATTCATTTGGGCACCACAAGTTGGTACCACACTCACTCCATCCACGTGAACTATGTGAAGTGTGGTGGATTTTCTGAACTTTATACTACAGGAAAATACTTAAGTCCAAAACAAATACTTGGAGTTTATTTGCGAGTTGAGTTTTGGAAAAAATGAAAATGTTGGGAACCATGAAATACACTTTGAGATAATTTTGTAATTTTTTATTTCTCTCATAAACTCAATTTATAAACGGACCCTTAAAGTTTTTGTACATGACTTCAGTGATTTTACACAGAAGCCTCTCTAACTTGTGTATGTTAAATGTCAAGAGTTAGTCTGGCAGGTTACTTAACAGAGTAAGTTTATGTAAAAAAGAGAGCAATTTTTTTATACAGCAAGCTTTTAAAAATATCATATAACGATATAATGACGCGTTATTCAAACGAGTAAAAGCTCGTAATGAACTTGTAATAGTCGATTTTAAAATAAAACAAAATTAACATCAAGACATGATTAAAGACTAATAGAATTGAGCTCAGAAGTGTGTCAACGTTTGATATGTAAAATTTATTTGTGTCACTTAGTCGTGAATGTTTGCTGAGGCATGTAATATAACTAGCTCTTGGAGTATGAAAACATTCCTTCTCAACTGAACTTTTTTATCACAAAAATAGAGAGGCGTTTTTTTATTTTTAGTAGAGCCTTCACAAAGAAGTGATAAAAGCTTGATTTTCTAGAGAGTAATAATATATCCTCCTACAAAGAATAATGATATATATCACTTGTAAAACAATCATTAATAAACAAGAGAAAAATTATGTAGAGACGTATCTAACATATCATATTTGGAGTATTTATATTTTTTTGATGCTATCATTTAGAAGTAAATTTTAATTAGAATTAAATTTTTAATGTATTGTCAAGATTTTATTGGTTGTCTTGGCATAGATACATCTCTACACAAGTCTTTCCCAATAAACAAAATATCACTTTGTGACACATTACTTTTCTTACGGCTTAAGAGAATATACCATTTTCCCTCAACAAAACATGTTACTATCAATAATTTATAAGCTCATTGTGGCAAAAAAGATAGGTAAGTCACTAATGGTTTTAATAGTTGCTCAATAAGTTGCATTGTGTTTGTTCACCAATCAAGTACCATACATATTATGCAGCCATCCAGGAATAAAAAACGACTTCACAAAACAGACAGATTTCCATACAAGGTTTGTGTACTAAAATGAAATAACAGTACTCTACTAAAGCCAAACAATTCCCATTTCAAACAGAAGCTAGATATTAAAATTTCAATGGAATACCAACTTTCACTGCTTTGGCTTCACTTTAGTCAGCACGGGATTGCCCTGCTCGGGATGAGAGGATGATACCCACAATGAGGCCATAGAGAGCAAGAGCTTCAGCAAAAATCAAGATAAGAATCATACCGACAAACAGCTTCGGCTGCTGCGCATTAGCCCTGACAAAAGGGAATCACCTTACTCAGTGTCGAAGCATTCAGTAAACAAATAACATGTATATTGCAAAGATTCAAGGATAATATTAATATGATAGTTTAGTATGAGAAGCATGAACACACATGCACAAAAAATGTAAATAAACCAAGATGAGAAGACATTTACAAAATATAACATAGTTAAACAGCCAAAAGGGAATAAATTAACCATTAAATGGACAAGCCCTAAGAAACCAGATAAGTGTCTGAAAATCAACATTTCTTTGAAACAAAACTATATGAAATAAAGCTTAAGTTCCAAAGCAACAAAAAAACTTCAATGGAGTAAGTGGGTAAAGCCGTAAAGAAATAAGTGTTCATAAGCCAAGATAGATAACATAATTTGTAACGTATTTGACATATTCAACTTGAAAATTTTAAATAGGAGTAAAATTGGCCCTTGAAAATATCTCTCGCTCGCCATATAATTTGGTTGGAATTGAATGTTGAATAGTTTAAAAACTGAATTATATAACTAAACAAATCAAATTGCAACTTAATACATTTCCAAGTCCATGAAACAACATGACAGTTTATCCAAAGAATAACAAGTTTGTTAGTTTAAAGCACTACTTGAACACTGCATATTTTTTCAAGATCAAAATTGACCCAATTATCAACACATTACATTGGAAGATAAGGGATTGATTAGTTGAACTTGTGTCGGAAACCAAACTCAGTTAACATTGCATTTCATATTATTTACATGCTTCATTTATATCAAGCAATTACTTCTATTTTATTTTATTTTACTATTTCTTAGTCTTACCCCAATGATGCATTCAGGCACTGTTCACACAAGCTTTACTACAATTAAGAATAAGAGTACGAAAAAATAGAGTAGCAACTAAGAGCTCCTTCGGTAATTGATAAAGATCAAAACTGTATAAACAAAAAAACATTGTTTCAGGTCCAATTTGAAATGTTTGGCAAACCTGATTGTATTACGAAAAAGAGGGGGTTTTGGTACATTAACCTTGAAGTTTAAAAAAAACAATCTGATTCCTATGAAATCAATCACATTTCATTAACCTTGAAGTTTCAAACTTATTTAAAAAAACAATCTGATTCCTATAAATCAATCAGGTTTCAACCCGGCTGAACTATCTGCCAAACAAGCACCATAATATTAATATATACAAACAACTTCATATCCTTTGTTGTAATTTCCTATACAAAAGTGAATTTTGATACATCTCAAATGAAACAAATTATCTCAAAATCACTTCTCAGCAAACATATCCAAACAAAACAATCATTCTATCATAATCAATTATTTATACAACTACTCCATTTTTTTTTTCAAAACACAGCACAACAGATAATAAATAAAAAGAAAAGATACCTGACACCAGCATCACCAACAATACCAATAGCCATACCAGCAGATAGACCAGCAAGACCACAAGCAAGACCAGAAGACAAGTGAGCATAGCCATCAAATAGATAATAAGATTTAGCCTTAGGGTTAATACCAGTACTAATAATAACTGCAATAATCAATCCATAAATTCCAAGAACTCCAGCCATAACAACAGGAACAATTGATTTCATAACTAACTCAGGTCTCATCACACCCATAGATGCCACTCCAACACCACTCTTTGCAGTTCCATATGCAGCACCCATACCTATAACAAATCAAAATCAAAATCAATGAAATGAAATGAAATTTCATCGATTTAGTTATCGGAAAAAGTTGTGACTCACATGAGAAAACGAGAGCCGCGGCAGCGCCGAGGAAGCCGAAGAACGGAGCAGTTTCATCGCCGCTGAAACCTGTCATCGTTGTTTCGTTGATGAAAATTGAAGAGTGGTATTTGCAGAGATCAAGTTTTTGAAGTGAATGAATAATACGAAGATATTGTTATTTGATTTATTTGGATCGTAAAACAGAGAGTGGTTGTATTTTCTAACTTTACAGTAATGTCCCTTGTTTTCCTCTACTATAAATGGAATGTAAGTAAATTACTCAATAAAAATATGTTATTTTAAATTTTTAAGGATGTATTTGAATTAAAAGTGAAAGTCGGTGATGAGTTTTTTTGTTATAAGATTAATTATTAAAATAATTACCTAATCAGCGATTATAATAAAAAATTGATGATGTATTTTCATATATTTGTTGAAAATTAATATTAAAATAATGCATTTCTTTTACATTGTTTGAAAAAATTTCATTACTTTAATGTTTTTTAAAATGGGCTAATATTTAATAATACATTTTTCATGGTGTGTGACTATTGTTTACAAGAATTAAACTATTAACTTTTTTATCATAATGACAATCTAGTTGGATCTTGAATTATTAGACAAACATATTGCTCATATAAAACATATCAAATATGCTAAACCAATAATTGGAAATAAATAAATAACTCAACAAAAATATGTGACTCCAAATGTGTGTTAAGGGTGTGTTTGAATTAAAAGTGAAGTTAATTAATTTAAATAATTAACTTACTATTTAAAAATTATAATAAAAACTGATTATGCATATTGGATATTTATTTTAAAATAATATAAAAATAACTCATTCCATTTACATTGTTGGAAAAACTATATAGTTAAATATTTTCAATATGGGTCGACATCAAATTGATTTTATTTTTGAATGAATTTAATTGAAATAATTTATGTTTTGGTTTTTATTAATAAAATTGTAGATATCAATATCAAAATTTTAACCCAAAAAAACTGCACTTTATCACTCCAAAAAAACCATACTTTTGATATAAAATTAATTTTGTTTTAAAACTGTGTTCTCACCAAACCCACAAATTCAGAACTACTTCTTCTGTCTCTTTATATCTTTCTTTTTTTGAAGTTTACTAAATATAAGACATTTTATAATATTTAAGTCACATAAATACGTGTAGATTTTTCATGATTACACTTTATATTTATCAATCTATACATGTTCTAATAAATATTTCATTTCCATGTCAATGAAGGAAGGTGACTTGGGAATATTATATAATTTTTAGATAAATATATACTTTTCAAACACGATTTAAGATTTGCAACCAAACAGGCACCAAATACTTCAAAACATTCCATTCCTCTGAGTGTATCTTAAAATATAAACATAAATATCAATGTGCATAATTAATAAGAACTAACACATGCAGAATTCTTTGCTGTTTTTCATATTTAAATTTATAAATCAACAAGGTATTAGTCTAGTAATGTAAGTAAGATTTTAGATGACTAAAAAATAAATTTTTTAATTAATGACATTTGTTAGGATAAACAGGTGCACATCTTGAAATATATTAGTTCTTACGCATAATATAATAACATACACTTGGTAATACTAAAAAAAAATACTTAAATTTATGTTTTCATTAACCATCATTAATTTATTAATGCTAGATTTTAATCAAAATTAGTTATCAATGTTTTCTCCATGTTTAAAAATTATGAGTAAATATGAAGTTTTTTGTAAAGAAATAATTAAGTTGGAACGAAAAGAGTATTATTTTTATAATTTTGGTACCACATTTTTTTGTTTTTAATGTGTACCCAAGAGCTAATTTTAACTTTCATAAAAGAATCATTGATGCACATGAATTTAGTTAATGCGTCAATTTTTAATCCAAATTTAATCTTCTTTGTTAAGTTAAATGTGTTATTAGGCACGCTAACAAAATTCCAAAACTGACTAAAAAATCAACCGAATGCTAAGAAGTAAATATCTAGGTAAAAGTAATAATTAATTTTTTTTCGAATAATTGAACGTGGAAACATGATAGGTTAAACTTTGCATAAAAGCCTATATAATATATAGGAGTATGAGTCTAACACATTAGTCTGTTTAAAAAATTTCAAAGTCTATGTTTGGCATGTTTAAAAGTTTGGTCTAGTCTGTTAGCCTCTTTAAAGAACTATTATTGTTTAAAAAAATTCAAAGCCTAGGTTCAGTCTATTTAAAAGTTTGGTTTGACATGTTAGTATGTTTAAAGACATATTATACTATATGGTCATGAAATGACAAATTTACTTATGTAGTGTACTTTGACTACAATTTTACTATAATAGTGTAGATTTTGTGCTTATTACAAGAGTAGTGTATTTTTTCCTAAAATCGGCAACCACATGTACGATTCCAATTATTTTTTATCTTGGACCCACATAACTCGACAACAAGGCTGGAGTTTTATTTTTTTAGGGTTGCCTTTAGAAATTGTGGATGATGTTGGCGTTTTACATGCATACATATATATACATGTAAATCGTGTACCAAGTTGGAGTTTTTGTTTTAATTTTTTTAATACCAAAATCGTTTTTGGGATGGAGTTTTAGTATATTTTTTTATTCTTTTTTTCTACTATTGAGAATTGGCTGTGTAGTGGGAGTTTTAGGTTTTTAATATTTTTATTTTGCCCTAGCTAAATCGGCTATGGCAAAGGAGTTTCTTGTTCATATATAAAAATCTCAGAGAATATTGCAACAATAATAACAACAAAATATTACAATATTAAAATTTTAATACATTAAATCTCAGAAAACCTTAAAGACGTCAATGTGATGAAGTCCCACATGGGGGTGGTTTTCTCCTTCTTGGCGGTTGAACTCTTAATTGTTGTTCATTCCGCTACGGGATTCTCCCTCTACCACGTGTTGCCAATTCTGGCTCCTCCTCATCCTCATCATCCTCATGTTCATCAACATCTTCAACCACAACTTCGTCATCATTATTTTGCATAGCAAAAATGTTTGTGGACGGCGTAGTAGGACAATAATATTGTTGAGAATCATATGCCGACAATGGTGTAGTTGAAGTAATAGCAAACATTGATGGTAGTGGCATTTGAGAAGTTGATGCGAAATAACTGGATGAATAATTAAATTTCCAAAGTCATACGATTGTTGATGTTGTTGTTGAGGAGTAACTGAAGAAGTGTGTGTTTGAGAATGAGTATCCACTTCAGTTCGTTGCGGAGACTCAGTTTCCGGTATATGATAATAATGAGTAGGAGGAGGTTCATCAATGTGGGTAGAGTATGCATTGGGGATAGTTCAACCAATGCTCTCATCATTTCACGGCCAGATGAGAAGACGTCACATAAAGATTACGTGAGATTTATAAGTGAAGTTGGAGGACGACGTTGATCACAAATTCTTTTTGCAAAGGTGTACTGTAGAAAATTAGAAGTGAATAAATTGATTAAAGAGAAAGTTTAATTTATAAAAAAAAAAGTTACCATTCCATCCATCAGAGTGTGCTCCATATCTAGATATGTATCTTCTAGTCCTTTTGTAAGTATCACTGCATATACTCAGCGTAGTGGTTCAAAGGCATGGTATTTGCGTGTAAACAATCGACCACATAGTTATCCCAATTGCTCCATATTTGAATCCAACAATGATGCTTATGTGGCCAGTCACAATCAGTTTTGCCACGTAAGTCAACTTTGTGAAGTTTTTCACAATTCAGTGGATCTTGTGGAATTGGTTGACCAAAACCAAATTGCCTCATAACCCGATCAGTAGGGTGTCATTCTACAATTACGAAATAGATTAGTAGCACACTTAATTGGCTTTTCTCCGATATGTTTGGGAGGAATGACAGTTGGTAATATGGCATTCACGAAACTGGTAAAAATGTTAATAAAAAAGTTAACATAAAAAATATAGAAACATAATGAAAGTTTGGCTTATTATTCGTACATACAAATATACAAAATTTAAATACACCTGATCAACGCGCATATGGTCAAACATTGCACGTATGATATTAACAGCATATCCAGGGATGTTGGTGGCGATTAAATTTTGTGACCATCTATTATTAATCATTGTTAGTTAGTAAAAAAATTTGAAACAATTTTATTAACTAAAAATTTACATATAATGATAAAATTAATATATACCTTTTGACCAATGGAAAATAAGGTGTTGGGTCACGCAGTCTTGGTGCAAGATTTTCAATGCGATCATATGCCCATGATTGAAGGAGTAGCAGACATCCTCCAATCTCTTTTTGATCACTAATTATTGTTGCACGACATAGTCCTCGATAAAGACAAGCCAATACAGTCGAGCCCCAACTGTATTGGAATGTCTCCGTTAAGTCCTCGAGTAAAGGAAAATACATAAGGTGGACTCGATTACGTGATGTATCTGGCATGAGAAATCCCCCGATCATTCTCAGAATAAATGCTCTAGCGTGTTGTTCAATAACAACTTCATTAGCAATTTCAAGGAGTTTCACCCTCTGCCCCATTAATTCGTTACCTACTGAAACGACACCCAACAACTGGATGCAAAGTTCTTCCCAATCCGTACTTGTCACTCCGGTAACAACTTCTCCTTCTATCGGAATGCCAAGTTGGTAAGCCACGTCCTCAAGAGTGACGGTGGCCTCTCCACATGGAAAGTGGAAAGTATGTGTTTCTGGTCTTCATCTCTCGATCAATGCTAATAATAGATGATTGTTGATTTCTACTGCTCCAAGTGTCTACAAGTTACCAAAAGCAGTATTGCGGATAACTTGCAACACTAGTTTAGAAGGTAGTGATTGCCAGAAACAAGATCTAGGTCGAAAAGCACATTCAATGTCATTCTAGACATTGTTTGAGATATGATCATTTTGTATGGTAAGTAGTGAAATGTCAATTGGTCCTGGATACTCCATTAGAAATTATGTATATATGAAGATATGAATTTTGAATATAAAATTCTCTAATAGCATGTATTGTGGCTTCTTTAGATTCAAATTGCATCCCAACAAATAAATCATTGTTATTATTATTCATTAAACCACTTGTATGATCAAAATCACAACCAGCTTCAGAATTTGTGTTACGAAAAAATGATGATGGAGAACTATATGTCATCCTAGAAGATAAACCAACATCGACCTCATCCTCATCACTACATATTTCAATGTCTTCTTCATCACTAAAATCGCTAACGATATCTCTTAGAATAACCATCTATAATAAACAAAATAATAATATTAGAAAATTTAACAATAAATATACCACAGTTCATAAAATATAATAGCTCTACTAACCTCTAAGCAAATATCAATCTATACGAGAAGAAAGCTCTGAGACAAGTATAAAAGATGGCTGGGAAAAGTTTTAACAGAAATGTATTTAGGAGAAGAAGCTTCAGAACATATAAGTTTTTAGGAGAAGAAGATGAAAGTGTTGGATGATTATATAGTGTTAGGAGAGATACACCGGAAATAAAAAAACTCGTATTTGAAAACTCCTTCTTGAGTGACGAGTTATAAATAATTAGGGTTAAACCCTAAAACCTAAATATCCCTAAAACTCCTACCTGGTACACGATTTACTGTAAAACGCCAACACCATCCACAATTTCTAAAGACAACCCTAAAACTCCTACATGGTGCACGATTTACACACACATATATATATATGTATATATATATATATATATATGTATGTAAAACTCCAATGCTATGGACAATTTCCAAAGGAAATCTTAAAAAAATAAAACTCCAGCCTTGTTGCCGAGTTATGTGGGTCCAAGAGAAAAAATAATAATTGAAATCGTGCATGTGGTTGCCGATTTAGGAAAAATTACATTACTCTTACAATAAGTACAAAATCTACACTATTATGGTAAAATTGTAGTCAAATTACACTACATAAGTAAATTTGCCGTCATGAAATAGGCTATCATGTCTATATTTAAATGAACTTATAATCGTACTTTTAGTTAGGTCCAATTAGTTATAATAATTAAATTATATTTTTGTATACATTTTTATATTAATATTATATATATAATAATAATAATATTACTTATATTAAAATAATATAATTTCAATATTCTTATATAATATAACTAAATAGGTTAGTAGGTTAGGTTTAACATGTCTTTTATGTGGCTTAAAGTCTGGTCTATTAAGTTAAATAAACTTTTTAGAAAGCTTGAGTGTGACATGTTCATGAAAAAATCTGGTTTAGCCTATCCTGTTATAGGTCAGGTAATAAATCTCTGATATGCCTGGTATGTTTCCACCTTAAGTATAACTAATAATATCTCCTTACTATTTGGGTAAAAAATTAAAAAAAGTTATGGTGAGTCGTTTTTACTCCCAACAAATTTCGTTATTAGAAACAACATTTGACGTTTTAATCTATATAATTATACAATAAAACCTCATATCATTATATTAACATCTTCTTAGTAAATGAGTAATAAGGTAACCATTTTACCAGTCTGCCAGGTTACTCTCATTGACTTAGAGCTTATAAATCATAAGATTTTTTTATATAAATTTTATCTAACCAGCATCTTATTTTTTTTTTAGTAAAATGAGATATCTATTTGTGTTTGGTAAAGATACCCATTGTTTCCTTCTCTTTTTATGCTAGTATTAAATCCCCATCCGATACAAAAATCTACAAGGAAGACTTGACTCGTGTAACTAACATAATCTATATAATTTGAAAGCTTAGATTAATGCCAATATTATACTTTATTTTTTCATGCTCCTCTTCATATATATATTTTAATAATCATCCATATCATAACTGTTATTATTTCTAAAGGAAAACCTTTAATTTTGATCAATGATTATAAAACAATCCGAGGATGGGATCCAGGAGATAAAACAATATTCTAATTTTTGCTTAAATTTGGTAATGATAGACACCATAGGTAAAAATATAATTAATTTTTTTGTACTACTAAAAATATCTCATCAACCTATGGATAAAGAATTAATTTATTTCGAGATATGTGATTGCTCATTCCAATAAGTGTCAATCACATGAATTGAATCATTAACTTTATGTTCATCTTACATATCTAGTAGAGCTTTACAAAACTAACCAATATTTTGTAATAATATAATTGATTGATGACTGTATCTTTATGAAATACATGCAAGTACTATGAGTGTACCAGTAGAGATACTGTTTAAATCATTTTTATATTATGAGATATTGACTTATATATTATTTGGACACTTATTTTTTATGTAGGAGTGATCAGTGTACTAAAAGTATAGAAATTAGGAGATTTGTATAGATATAGAAAAGTAAAGAATTACTTATATAATTTCACTAAAAGTAATGAAGAATTAGCGTAATTTACTCTTAATATTTACCCTGAGTGATTATTTGACAATAAAGTATAGAATCTCCTTCAAAAGAGCCCATTTAATAACATTTGAAAATCACTGGAGATATATATATTAAAAAATTCACAACATTTAAGCGGCAAAACATAATACACACATTTAATAGTTATCCACGGTAATCACATATGCCACATAGTACTATATTAAAAATTAATGACTATTTTGAACCAAATATATATCTCCATTCACGAAATAATCATATTCAAGACCGAAATAATTGAAGAAATAAATTTTATTGATTGAAATTGATTTATCAATTTTCAGTGAGTTTACAAAATAATCATGCTTTTAAATAAGCATTACAAAAGGAATCTTAGCCCAACAAAATAAACACAAAGTGGATAATTGAATCAATTAACTAAATCGTTTAGCAAAATATTTAATTTATGAATATGTGTAAAGTTCAACAGTCACATCCATCTCCAATATGCTATGTCCTTCATTGTTTCCCTCCACCATGTACCTAGCATATTCACCCATATGAAGAAGAACTGTGTTCAACAAATCAAGCGAGATAGGGCAAGAGGAGAAGGTTCCATACAAATATGCCATAGTAACACTATCAGGGTCTATTTCTTCGAAATCATCACAATCACATAATATGTTCCATGGAATAAAAAAGGTGTGGTTGAATGAGGTTGAGGTTGGTGTAGTAGAGTTTTTTATGTGAACATGATGGGTGTAGCTAAAGTTAACGTAGAAGCGTTCACGTAGAGGAAAGTTTTGTGGGATGGAGTTTTGGCTAGGTTCTACAATTTCAACAGTATAGAAAGGATTTATAGTGGAGGCCATGGAAGAATAAGAATGGTGTATGATATATATGATTAGAAGAGAGGGTGATAATTGATTTCACTCGCAATCAATTAACTTTAAACTGAGCAAAATAGAGAGATATTGAGTTTCTTTTATAGGCACAAGAATAACTAAAATATGTTGACTCTATAATCAAGTAAACTTATCAACTAAAAATATTTAATCGAATTATATCAATTAAACTATTATCTTGGTCCTAGATATTTGGTAAATATTATCTTACTTTAATCTTCTTAGTTCTTACATCTTCATAGAGTAAAATATTTGGAAATTGTACTCTCTATATTATTCCACTATCTTGTTAAAAGTCGGAAAGGTAAAAGAAATTAAGAATTAGTGTGATACATGATATACTCATTAATGACAAATTTTCTATCGCATATATTTTGACCATTTTTTCTGTAACTATTAATACTTAATGACAAATTAATATGTATTTCCTTAACTACTCAATTATATATGGGAACGGAGTATCTCCTGGTACAAGGAGATAAATTATCTTCTTCTGCTAGTGAAATCATGACATGTGTCATATTTCATCATTTTTTATAAAAATATTTTTAAAAATAAACAAAATAGCACACATATCATATTTTTACTGACTGGAGGAGATAAGTTATCTCCTGATATAAGGAGATACATTATTCTCATTATATATATATATATAATATATATATATATATAATATTTCATTTCAAGGTACTTTATTTGCTATTTTAACTTTAATTTAGGACAAAAAAATTTGTTTTTTACTAGATGGAGAAGGGAATATGGCTTATAGACCAAAGTTTTGATAATTCGGTTAATCTCAGGGGATGGGAGAGTTTAGATAAAGAAACCATATATGGTTATCATTTAAAAGTTTTTATATGGTTAATTATCATGATTCCACAATTCTATTTATATTTTTACAAATATCATCTCTAAAAAATATATTATGATAAGATAATATAATATATTGAAAGATTAAGGTTAATATAAGGTGTGATGTAGAGCCAGAATCCCTTGGACCCAAATAGATTAGATGAAGTAAATCCTCTCAGATTCTTTGTTTTTTAAATTGACATGGTCAATTATCACAATCTCATCACTCATTTACGAGAATACAGTATCCTTTCATCAATTATTTTCTTCAACCATTAAAATTATGATATATGTACTACTCATTTTAGTTTTTAGAAATATTTTTTATAAAAAATAATAAAATAGGACATTTGTTATAATCTTAGTAATAGAAAGTGATAACTTATAACCTGATTTGAGTAGATATTTTATTTTCTATATTTATTTTATCATTACTTATCTATAAAATGCACAAAAATACATTGAATAGGGTAACTATAAGATAATAGTCAATCAAATTTTCCGATTTGCAGTATCATAAAATGAAGCAGCATCAAATATTTGGTGGAAATAAGCTTAAACAAGTTTTAAGACACCGAAGATTTGACAATAGATGCTAATTTTGTGAGTTGAATTTTGAGGGGAATTAAAAAGTTCCCCTAAATTTTATCTCTTTTAAAAGTAGTTATTATAAACTATTTTTTTTATAATTACCCTTCAATTTTTTAATTAGTGAAATTAGTCTATATATAACTATATTGTTAGATTACTCATAGAAACCATTGCAATTAGATTTATAAGAGTGACAATTTAGTCAATATTAGTATTAAAAGGAAACCATTTTCAAAATACATAATTAATTGAAAATGAGAACATAAGTAAACTTCACAATTAAAAGTGGTTAATACAATATATTATTATATGTACAAAAATAAAATAATAATCTAATGGTTGAGATTAAAATAATATGTTAGAAATTTCATTGCAATTAATTTAAAATTACCTTTATGCAGAGAGCAATTTTATTGATAGTTAAAATTTAAAGGATAATTATGGAAAAAATACTTCATAATAACTATTTGCAAAAGCATAAATTTCAAGTTGGTTTTCTAGACTTTTCCAAAACTCAAATTCAAATAAAAATGGATTATAGGAAAACCCAAAGATGAAAGAAGCTAGGCCTATAAATAAAAACCCACAGGAAAGCGCACGAAAGCTCTAGAGACTGAGAGAGAGTGAACGCAGAATCTATTACCTTGAATTGAAGGCGTGGCATCAATTATCGTTACCATAGTAGTGAAAGAAAGAAAGATAACGAAGCAATGTTCTTCTTCTTTGCAGGTGGGTTAGAGCAACAGGTTCGGCAGGTGGTGAAATCAGGTGTGGGAAGGTGTATGAATTGTACCTCCACCGTTGATCTTGTTCAATACGACAAGGTTCTCAAACTCTTCTTTGTTCCCGTTTGGCGCTGGCCTGGAAAGGACACACTCTTGTATTGCGATAATTGCAAACTCATGTTTCCTCAATCTCACTCCTTGCCACCGCCACCGCCACCGCCAACGACGGCGTTCTCTGATTCCTTGCGGTGCAGGTTTTGCGACCGCACTGTGGAGGCCGACTTCAAATTCTGCCCCTTCTGTGGTTCTGACTTGTAAACCAATTTGGCGCGAGTGTTGGGATTCTTCAGGGGGAAATTTGTGATCTATTATTGTATGAATAATTTCTCATGACACCTGAGTAGTAAAGTATGCCTTGTTTGTATTGTGTGTATCGAAATACTCCATGTTGTTGTTCAAATAATGCTGTATTTCTCTCTATTTTATTAATTGAAATAAGAACTTAGATATGGGAACACGAATACAGTCCCACAAAAAGTGTTATTCTTGGTTGAGAAAATATATTTAAATTAAAATTTTAATAATTAATTATTTTTCTGATCAATTACGGTGACAGTATATGTCCACCCCTTAGATATGGGCATATATTTGAATGCATGCTGAAAACAGTTTCTCCACTTATAGATAAAACGGTCTCTTCTTTCGGAAGTAAAACTACTTGCATCTACTCTTCCCAAACTACACTAGTTGGGAGTATGGCACCGGGTCTCCCCTTTTAACAAAATAGTTTCATCCATATAGACCTCATTCTTTTACTGGTAATTGTATTTTTGCAATAAAATCTACCCTATAAATGTACTGTAGCTTCTTAGCATATCTCATGACTAGAGAACTTTCAACAAAGTTCTATGATTTGAGTATTAATTGGAGTAGGTTCAGAGGTACTATACTCTATAATTAGTAGTATGTTAACATTAGATTAAAATGTTGTCTTAAAGTACAACAAACCCCATTAGTAGAGGTGAATATAATAGGTAAAAATTGAATCTGATACTGTACACAAAAAATAAAATAAAAAAGGAAAAAAAAAGTGGGAAGAGTCAAGAGTACTGTTCTGTCAATCTACAAAGGGACAGCCTCTTATCAACTCAAGTGTTCCCAGGTGGCCTTATGGGGATGATGGAGAGGCATGGACAGTTCCAAGAGCCTTGAGTTAAAAAATCCTTCTGAGTCTAAGAAGCATGAATCAGAGATATATAAAAATCTTTATTTCATTCATTGTTTCTGCTAAAGGGTAGTTCCTTAGCTCCTTGCTCTAATGCATCTCTCCATAATCTGTACCTTACCCCAAGTTTGTCATAGGATACCGGAAAATTCCATATATTTGCACCATTGTTCATCCGCTCTTGCTGCCCTAACACTAGCCTCAGATCCTCATTCAGTACCTTTAATAAGTAAAACATAAACTCATCAATAAGCAAAAGTTGAAGGAGTAGGAGTACATCTGCTGTCCCAAAAAGTGTGTTACTTACTATGATTGGTTGAAAAAAATTTATTAAGTTAGAAGTTTAATAATTATGTTTTTTCTGACCAATCACGACAAGTGACACAGTTTGTGAAATAGAAGATATGTTCCCGTCATTCACACAACATTATATAATGCAACAAAATGATAAGAAACTATGTATTTCATTGAAATTGAATGTAATTGTGCATTCATGTTCCAAAGCACTTGCTTGTTCTGCAAAATGCCTCCAGAGATATTGCATAAAAGGAACATGTTTAAGCAAAGGAGCGAAATCCAATGACATTCTGTATAGCAATCTTGTTTTTTGTTTTGAGGATGGTAAGCAGACATGAAGTTGGTGCAGATGTGTTGCACACTGACTTGTGTTTTGTCCTTCCAGTTTACCAGGCTTTGAAATTCCGATGGTCGATAGAACCATACAAGGTGGTTTAAACTCCATATCAATGGGGTAGGGATCCCAGTATCCTTGCATACCAGATGAAGGTGTCAAAAATTTCACCAAGCTGCAAGTTCAAATTCATGCAAAGAGACTTAGTGAGCTAGAAATATGTTATTTCATATCATAAGATAAAGTTTAGACTTATAACTAAAAAAATGAACTTTTCCACTCATGCACAATTTCAATAACAAAGTATGACATGCTGAACTATCACATCACAAAAAACATTTTGATCCTTTCATCACAGGTATTATTCATTTTAAAGGGTATAGACTGCAACTAACCTTGGAACACTCCATCCCTTAGCGAAAGTTGAAGTGTGAGTAAAAGGAGCATGAGCAAGATCCAAAAGGTTGTCCAAAAGTAACCCATGTTCAACCGGAAGTTCCATGACAATCTGAGACATACATGTGAAGAGCCACCAAGTAAGAAAATGCAGATTTTTTTTCTTTTATCAACCATACGATTGTAATTCTTTCTTCTTGCATCAAATGGTAATGCCTAAAGGGACATATTATATTCAGAAGTATAACAAACCTCAGCATGTACTACAAACCCAGAAGGAGGTAGTAAAGATGGAAGTGTGGCTGTTGGGGGGTCACTGCCAGGCCAAATCCAGATCATCCCTTCTTTCTCGAAACACGGAATTGACTTTATCTTCACGTTTAGTTGTTGAGTAGATGGCATTTTCTCACATTTTCCATCAGTGGCGTATTCCCAGCCTGATATCCAGCCATTATGTAATTTTAGAGTCTACAGTTTCAGTGTACATAAATCTGTGGGTTATGCCATGTGATATTGTACATACATTATGAACAAGTGCATAGAACTCATTGGAAGATTATAATCATATTTCTTGAAGAACATGTGAAACTTTGCAGGGGAAGGTTAAGGTTTCGTTGAAAAGACTACTAACCATGGTATGGGCATCGGATACGACCCTCATTTACAGAACCAAGGTGCAAAGGACATGCTCTGTGTGCACATGTATTCTGGACACATCCAGGTTCCCCATTCTTCCCTCTGAAGATAACCCATGGTTCCTCAAAACATTCTATTGGGACCTGAAACACAAAAGGAGTAACACAGCTTACGAGAATTCACATTTAGATTAGAGAAACATTTTCATTTACAAATCAAAATGTGCCACAAAACGGCATTTTACTAGCCTCGCCCAAAACCCACTTTAGAATAGCCAAATCGGGTGAGAGATTAGGGTAGAAACCTTAAGTTCAACTCCCTTCGAGTTGATTTGAATTGATCGAAATAAATCACACAAATATTGTAAGTATGTGAAATTAAATATTAGAAAAAATTGATATTGACTTACCATGGTATCATCCTTTAGGCCTGTTGAAAAAGCAACCGGATACCAGAAATTCTTCAAATTCGAATGGTACGACTGAACTGGGCCTGATACATTCAATCTTTTCTGTGGTTTCCTTCTCTTTTCGATATCTACAGATTTTGGAGAAGTACTGGGAGGAGAGGATGTCATGGCGACTTCAGCTGTGCTTTTTTCTTGCAACAACTTGTCATTTACCAATTCTTCCAGGTAAGCTAGTTTATCTAAAGCAGTGCCAACCCTTGCTTCAGATATATGAACCTGTTATTCATTATGTTGCATAAATATAATATCAGGTTAATACGTAATAAACAACTTCGAGCCAAGCTGATAATCTAAGGAAATCTCAGCTTCAAGTCATGCTGACTAGTCTATTCCTGCGAATATTCTATACCTGCTTGTGTGCTTGGGCTAATTCTTCTTGCAACTCAGCTAGCTCCTTTTTCATGGTTCCTATTGACTTGTATTCCCGAGCGAGAGGATTAAGAACTTCCACCACCTACAACCATATTTTTCGGGAGGTATAAATCAGTCGTAGTAAGATGCATAGTTCATTAATTGAAAAAGGGATAGTATCAACTATCAAGAAACAAATTTCACGAAGGTGAAACTCAAGAAAGACCATAATCCATTCAAGCATCAACTTGATTCTAACATATATAATAATAATTTGAATCAGCTGAAACCTTTTCGTGGAGGAGCACGATAGTAAGTACGTCTTGCCGAGCTCGCCAATCCAAGTACTGAATATCATATCTAGCCACTTCTATGGCTTGATATACATCCAAAAGTTTCCCTTTATACTGTGGTATTTTAGATCTCGGATCCTCTACATCAAAGAGTGCACCCCATGCATTTTTCTTCTCTCCTTCTCCAAATACAGCATACACACCAAATCTACCTTTCAAACCCTGAAATTTGACGTGCCCACAAAATCGTAAGCTAACATATATTCCTTCAAGTATGATAGGTCCATAAAGTATAGTTCATATCAAGGAGAAACTTGATATATTAACTGCTAATAACTAGAGGCCTGCGAAAGCACAGACACTTCAAAATAGTTGTCAAGTGCATGGATACATACCAGTTTCGGACACTTTTGGATACTACTAACTATATTCTACAACTTTTTACAATTAATTTTTAATTATACCATTATAGAGAGAAATGCCACGATAATTAGATGAATATTAGTATTTTATCTTGTTTACAATATCCAATGCTAACTTTTAAAACGTTTTCCCAATTAATTGGTGCTTGTATGTTAACCTTGTATTAATTTTATACCTTCTATTGTAGTCATGTCTATAAATGCTTAAAATTTATTGTATTGTTCATGTCACATCATACTCATGCTTCTTAGCTAGATGTTTAATAAGAATACAAGATTCAGGGGCATTTACTATTCACTTCTGTAATTTGTAACATATAAAAGTTGACAATTTTACTTCCTACAAATCAAACTATCTTTATCAGTCACTTTTTCATCTTCTATCCCTCTCCATGTCTCATAAAACACATCAACTTAGCTGTCAAATAACATTATTCTTTACTACTTAATGATCAAACCTGCAAGAAACAATGTAACTTAAAGCCAAACATTGCACTACAAGACTCAACGGAACTAAAATCTATCATACCAAATTTCCATCTTGAACTCAATTACGTTCATGTAAATATTTGTGGAGTATATTAGGATCAACAAATTTCCTTCTAAGTCTAGCATGTACCTTATAAGTTATATCTTGACCACCACACAACATCATTTCCATTACCAACTAACTTCATGTCACAAAAATTTAGTTTTAGTTTCACCTTCTAGAACAAGCACCCAACAAAAGATAGTAGCAAAATACTAGAATTAAGAAATGAAAGAAAATAAAACAAAAAAGGGTACCCTTTTGGCTTCAAACTTGGATGCTCTATTATAGAATATTGGTAGAGTGAGAGCTGAAGCAGTAGCTATAGCATTCATTGGTGGTGCAAAAGTAACAAAGAGAGAGAGAGAAAGAAACTTAGAAAAACGTAAAGAAATATTAATTTGAGTTTGATTAATTATGAGGATTTTTATTTGTTGATAAGAGGTTGTTGCTTCGCGCGATCTTGGTTTGGTATCTGATGCCACGTGGATACATTGGATTAGCACGTGGATGTTGTTTCTTCCACATGTTGTCTGGTGTTCTTACAAAAGTGAGGCCTTGAAATCTTGCCAGCTAGGATTGGGAGATAACTTCTCTATCCTCTATGCGCTGTGTCTTTTGTCCTTTTATGTTTTGTGTTAGATTTTTACTTTTCAAAAATGTTGTCATTGGTAATTTTTTGTAGTAACAAGTTATCTTTATATCTTTTTCTGGTAAGGAACTAATCTCTTTTGGCATGTGGTTGTTTCTCCAAATAAATGTTGCTCCAAAAAATTGAGTCCTTAACATTTTAGTCATCATAGAAACTTAGTGAAATCATACACCACTATACCACCATATTATTTGTATTGCAATTGATATTTGATAATGATTAGGTGAAGAGATTCTTGTGGATGAAAATTGGTATTATAATAATTCCTACTTTCAATGCCGATGCATTTTTATGCGTGTTTTTATTTAGTAATATAAACTTTATGGAAGAAATTCATCAATATGGGGTGGTGGCGCAGTTGGCTAGCGCGTAGGTCTCATAGCTTCTGAGTGATCCTGAGGTCGAGAGTTCGAGCCTCTCTCACCCCAAAGCAGCACCTTTTTCTGCCTCCTAATTCTCCCTTTATGTCATATATTAGCTTGTTTCTGAGTCAGCGATGCAGGTATCATTATATCATTAAACAACTTCACGTTATATAATTAAAAAAGGCAATCAAATTGAATCTTCAAATGGAACTGCATTTAAATCATGAAAGGGGTTGAACCAGAAGTTAACATCATCAAAAAAATGATGAGGTGGCTTAAGATGGATAATGCAACATGGGTCGATGTGGTCTTTTCTTTCTCACTTCAACTTTTATGTATAATAAATAGTTATCTATGATGTAATTAATGGATACAACAACCAAAACTTTGTATTCACCCAAAACCTCTTTGTGGGTGCTTATGCTATAAATAGTCAGTTATAAGCTTGGCTAAGCTTACAGGATTAAAGAACACTTTATGATATGGAAATTAATAAAACACATATTAAAATAAATGCATACTCCATATTAGGGGTGAGCATGAGCTGGATTGGGACAGGTTAAGGCTTGTCCTTACCCGGCCCTAAATACCGGTCGGGTCATTTTTTGAACTCAGACGCGACCTTAGACTCGAAGCTAACTCGACTCTAAATATCATTCGGGTCAATCTTTAAATTCGACCCGACCCTAAACCCGATTAAATATAATGCGCACTCATTTTAGATAAAGACTATCAATATTATTTATTATTATGAATATTTAAATTGACATATAAATGATAATGTATATCTATATTAATAATCATGTATATATGATGAAAAATTAGAAAATTAATGATACTTTCGACTCAAATGTATCATTACTCTATACACATTTGAGTAGAGACACATACACACATGTTGAGCGAGTGACCATGGGACAAGACATGTCAGGTCGTGTTTGGTCCCTATCCAACCCTAAATATTGACCAGACCTATTTTTTGAACCCAGACTCGACCCTAAACCCGATCAGACCCGATCCTATTTGGACCTAATCATGATCGGGCCATGTCGGGTGAGCAGGTAGGGCCGGGTCCTGCTCAACCCTACTCCATATATCAAAATGTACTGGATTAAACCTCTATCCTCCAAGTATGTTTTTGCTTATGGAACTGAGTGATCATCCATAAAGAAATTCTTAAGAATTTAATTCTTGATGCGTCACAAAAGACCCTACAAAAGATGTAAAAGAAATGTATATAATTGATGATTGATACCAACTGAGAGTTGCTAAACCTTTTCTTTAAATGTCAAAACCAATCTGGTTTACAACTTTGAGAAAAGAATGACAAACATTATAGTTAATTCACTATATCCTCACTAAATTTCTTGTTGGATTCCACTCTTGGTTCTACAGAAAATTTTTGCAAAGCCATTTCTACTCTTCTCAGAAGTGTCATGATTTGGAATGGCAGCAGATGAGGTTGATGAAGATGATGAAAGTGGTGAACATTCTTCACTTTTGTTTAAGGATGGAACTAAGCTCACATTAGCAATCTTTGAAGAAATGGAATCTCTCTTAGGTGAAAATTTGTCCTTTGAATGCAACTTCCACATCTCTTCAAGGTGTGAAGGACTCGCCGGAATGCTAGCAGTATCAATAAGGAAATCTTCTATTGTAACCAGGGATTTTAACTGATGGCCCAAAGATGCTATTGTTTTCTGGCACTCAGCAAGCTTTCCAGCAGCTAGTACTAGGTCCTCCTGGCACGTAAAATATCACAAGGGATACATTAGCTGTGTAGAAAATCAATGACGAATAGAACATTCGAGCGATGTTTGGAAGAGTTTATGAAGAATTTATGAAGCACTTATGTAGGTGTTTGAAGAGCATATGAAAATTGTTTATAAGCTCTTTTTAGACTATTTCACTAAGCTTATCAGAGAAGCTTATGGAATATGCTATAGGGAGCTTGCAAGGTCATAAGCTCTAATGTGATAAGCACTTATAAACATTTACTTAAGTTGTTTACCCAAATAAGTGCTTAATTAAAAATATATTTCAATTATGAGCAACCTGCTTAATCTTCTTTTCTACACATGAGCTAGCTGTCAACCTGAGCATTTCTTCCTCCAATTCCTTATACTTCATTGCAATTTCTTCTGACATTGCCCTCTCCTTATGAACCTCTACTTCTAATAAGACAACCTTTGCAGATTTGATTTCTAGCACTTCCTCCAGGTCCTTACACTTCACTGTAATTTCATCTGACAAAGCCTTCTCCTTATCAGCCTCGGCTTTGAGCAAGTCAACCTTCGCGGTTTTGTGTTCTAGTTCTTCCTCCAAGTCCTTGCACTTCATTGCAATTTCATCTGACAAAGCCCTTTCCTTATCAACCTTTGCTTCTAATAAATCAAAGTTTGCAGATAATGTCTGAGCATCTGCCTCCATGTTCAATAGGTGATTTTCTATTATTTGCTTTGATGTGTAGGTATTTTCTAGTTCTCTTTGTAACTCCTCCAATTTATTTTCTGCCTCCCTCAACTGAAGTTGTGACTCCTCAATACACTCTTCACTATTCATCAAAGCTATCTTTAATTGAGCCTTTTCTGCTTCTATCTTCTCTAACTTGTTGTTTAGTTCTTCCATTTGTTGGTTCATTATCTCAATATCAACCCTGAGACAGTTTTCTTCATTAGTGTGTTGATTGGAAACTACTGACTCTTGGACAAGGTTTTCATTCTTAGTCTCGGGCAATGCAACAAGTTGTTCCATTTCAAGAAAATCATCCATGAGATCAATTTTAACAGAACTGGATGGAGTTGGTTGTCTGCACTTTTCATTCTTGAACTGATCAAGCTCGGCAATTAATGCGGATGCCCATGAGTCAGAACAGCTCGGCTCACACTTGTTTAGTTCTGAGCAACTCATCCAGTGAGTATTGGTCTCCAGTTTATTAAGCTGCTCACCGCTATCTGATTGACTATCTGTAAGAGATTCAACACCAAAAGAGGAAGAAGTAATAGATTTATGATCATTAACAAAGGACACTTTAGAAGTGATACTCTTCAGTCTCCGGCACTCAGCCTCAAGCTTGGCTACTCTCTTGATGCTTTCTAAATGTTGCTTACTTGCTGTCTCAGCAGCTTGAGTGCTTAAATCCCACTCAATTGTTTTGATTTCCAGCTCTTCCGATCGAGCTAGGAGCTCATGCCTTAGAGACACGTTCTCTTTCTCCAAACATTCAACCTTTTGACAAATACCAAGATATCTGGCATTAGAAGAATCTAATTTGCTCTGGAGCTCAACAAGCTTGTTTTCAAGTTCGACTTTGTCTGATTCTAAGTTAAGAGTTTTCATCACTACAGCATCATGGATATTTTCTTCCTGCTCATCCCTTGTCTGTCTTAGCTGCCTAACACACTCCTTAAGTGCACTGTCGAGATGGGAGACTCGATCTGCCAGAGCTGAATTCCTGACAGTAACTACATCAAGTTGCTTCTTTAATACTGCCACTTCTTTTTCAGCCTTTTCCCAGCCTAAGTTAACAAAAAAGACCCAATTAAGACACAATCTTAAAAACGGGTAAAGGGGCGGGAAATAAAATCCAGGAATTAAACAAGAAAATAATTATTAAGATAGTGTTATCTCTTATGATAGATCATATAGGAGCCTCTTAACATGCTAGTGACATAATCCAGATACAATTTATCATTTAATTTTTATAAACCTTACTTAATCCTCCTCTAGGAATAGGAAATTCTCTTATGTGGTTTGATTGTTCAACAACCAGCTGAATTGTTTTGTAGATACACATCTAATGGAATTGATGCTATCCAAGGAAATGCCAGAAGGATGGAATGGTAACCAAGCAATAGGAAACAGTGGTTATTTTGAAAATTAAAGAAAGCAATAGAGGAATGTACTGATTATTAATAACATTAGTTGCACCTGCAATGGCTTCTTCAGCAACTTCAGCATGCTGCTGAACCAAGTCTTCTTTGGCATTGACATTTGCAAGCGCTGGCGCTGCAGATAGCTTCTCTGACATATTCTTCAATGAGTTCAATCCACCATTTAGATCACCTTCCTTTACATTTTTTATATTGTCATTTTCTCCATTTTCATTTTTCTCTTGAGAGCAATCATTTGTGACGCCTTTAGTAGGTATAGATTTTGAGGTGACTTCTTCAGGAAATTGTGCATTCATAATCGAACTATCATTATCATCTTCCTCAGAGGCTGCAGCTTTTGACGTGACATTAGGTGAGTGATTGCCTCCATTAGGAGATACCTTTAGTTCGTCCTGCTTTCAAGGACACAAAAATACTAGACTTCTTAGGAAAAAGAAGGATAAAAGTTGATAGTACTATGTCCAGTTTGTGAAATATAGAAGCATAGCTATAACATCCTGAACTACCAGGACCACAAATCAAATTCCAGGAGGAGAAAGGCAAAAAGGAAATGAGTTTTATACTAAAGTTGTGAAAATACTTTCTTGAATGCACTCAACAAACATCAGCCACAATGGACCAATTTTCAATTTTAGCATAGCTAGTAAATTCTGGCTGTACAAAATGATAATTTATTTTCAAATATGAGTGCATAACTACATTGAACTCAAAAGATCAACAAGCTATGCCTTCTGTCACTCATTTCCAGTTATTTCTAAAATGAAAATAGAAATTTATTTCATGTTTTGCACTTGGGAGACAAACCAGGAGAAGGGCAAATAAATGTTCAATCATGGAACATTGTCCAAAATAATTACCGGTGCCACAAGAATCAAAACAAAGCATTTGTAGTGAGTGAATCATTATAAATTATGAGCACAATTCTGTGTGTATAGTTATCTACATGCAGACATTAGCATAAAATAAGAGAGACAGAGAAAGCCAAATGAAAACCATCTCAGTTTGACAGTAAGTGGCTGATAAAATTCATTCACTAAGTAAGGAATCTTTTATTTAGCATACAACAAAGGAGTCAAACTAGAATTTCAATCTTGTGACTTCAGATATAAATAAAGGTCCCAAATATTTTATGAAGGGACCAAATACTAAAACAAGTTTTAGTGCACCCTATTAAGCCATTGATGCTGAATTGGTTATCATACCTGATCATCTAAGTATCTCTCAGAATGGGATGACATGGATCCTGAACTTTCAGTTTCACCAAGGCTCTTCTCAGAAGACTTCCGCTCCCATAACCATCTCTTATTATCCATCATCGCCTCAAACAAACTAACATTAGTTTGAAAACTGAAGGGCATTCATCTGCATAGATTACCAAAAAATTGTCAAAATCAACCATAAATCCTGCTCATTATTAGAATGAAGAGAAAATTTTAAAAAATTGTAGCCAAGTCTTATTGACTCATTACACAACAGAAACTCTCACTCCAACCTACATGGTCTACCCTTCAGAAAACAGAAACACACTTCTTGTTCATCAATCATAGTGGTTTAACCCCAAAAAATAGATAACTTTGCTTAACATTCTCCACCAGCTTTTTTAGAATCCACCCTCAAACCAATAATACAGACAAAGATTACAAGAACAAAATAATGAAATATAGCTGGATTGAAATTAAAAGCCAATACCTTCTTAATGTTTTAAATCAAACTCTAAAAACCCAATGTCATGAAACAGTAGGATAAAATAGAGCTGAAGCTTATTACCAAGCACAGAATTGAAAATATCCTAAAATATGAGTTGCCCATTTCAGCCTTTGAACTGAAATGCATCAAAAGTTCCCAAAAGTCCAATGTACATTAAAAAAAATGTTCTTTATTAGCACAATATGAAGTACCCATCTTTGAACATTCAAACAAAGAACTGCAAATAAAGATTCTATGCTCTAAAATCTGTGTTAAATGACAATAATAACAATATCAGTAATGAAGCCAAAAATACAAAATTTTTAAATGTTACATACTTTCTCATAATAAAATCTTAACTTTTTAAACTTCTTAGTAATGTTTATGGTACCTGGCTCTTGATAATAAAATGGGGAGGCAAAAAATGTGTAGAATGTCAGTAACAGTAAGCATTCACATAGCAACTGCTACAACACACAGGTACTACAGAACAATATATTGGGTTAAGGGGTTTCTTCTATTTCTTGTTTTTATGTTAAATTTTTAATGTTTTCGTGTCAGATATAATAATAATCAAATAAATGTTTATTTTAATAAGGAGCCATGTGAAAGAGTTTGTGTGAAATTCAAGGGTTTTTATGAGAGTGGGGTGTGTGACCAAAATAAAACACACCGTTTCAGCTTTTTCACCAAAAATGTTTCTTATTTAATTTAGTTATTTTTTTATTTAGTAATTTGAACTTGGATTATTACTCTTGTTCCCGCTCATGAACCATAAGATTTATTGCTAATATTTATTCATTGTCCAAATTCCAAAGTTTCCATCTTATTAATGAGTGTCTCATTCTCCAATGCCAACTCCTATCTACTTTGTTGGTTTTGTTTTGTTTTTACTTGGAGTTTGTACATGCAAGTGTCCCTTTTTTGAATTTGAATTCTCACCAGGGTTCCAATATTGGAGGCTAGGAGATACAAATAAACTTGTAATTATTTTTCAATCAAATATTTTAAAATAAAAAATTATTTGTTTCCTTATATTTTAATAGTGAAATTTTGGAGCACATCTTCTCTCTCACATTGTGTGAGATACATATTTATTATCTCATTCTTTTATGTCACTTCATGTTTCAAGAGATATGATTGGCCAAGAAAAATATTTAATATTTGTGATTTTAACTTAAATAATTTTGTTTCAATCAATTAGAAGTGATGATACATGGAGTAGTACAAAAAGTGAGACATGAGATATGTTCTCATTGTGTGTCACTCCATATGTCATGATTTGTGATTGATTGAAAAAAATATTTAACTTAAAATTTTAATTATTAAGTATTTTTTTAACTAATCACAAGTCATGACATATGAAGTGACACACTATCGTAGTACAAAATATGTGGGCACTTACTAACTTGTCTTTTTTGTGTCATAATTGGCTCGTCCACTGTTTTTGTTTTGAGTGTGCTGTAACTTGACGAGGAATCCAATTACATTGTTAAAAAATTTCCTCTTGTTTTAGTTATTTGTTTTTTTTATACTACTAATTAGTATTCTATTACCTTTTTAATTGTTTGTTTGCTATGGTGTAAATTGGAGAGGGTGTTTTACCTTTTTATCACTTGTGACTTGAGAGTACAATGTAGGGTCACTAATTGCTTTCAGTCATTTTCTTTCATTTGACAAGTTTAAAAGTTGATGATGACTTCCATGCACCTCAATGCTCTCAAACAACATAGGTGCAACTATATCAAGGCATTGTTGCATTCCCACTTGTACTCCAACAAGGTGATGCCACTTCACTAATCCGATTTTCTTTTTCCACCCCCATCTTATTTTTCTTTTATATTTGAATTCTAACTTATACAATAAGAAACACATAATTAAAAAAAAAAATCAGATTTTTGGTTTAAATAAAATATATCCTACATTAAGGCAATCATCTTCAAATAGGGTAGAACAACTATAGAAAGTAGAAAATCAAAACTATTCCTACAAAAAAAAAATTCATGTATTTATATTCATATATGCTCTAAATCGAAATTTCTACTTAAACTAAAACAATTCCATTAAGTTAATTAAAATATTGGGTGATATTAAAAAATATGTTTGAGTTTACGGCAACTTCTAAAAAGTTAAAAGTAAGAGATATATTTATAGAAATATTAGCTAAAATTCCCTAAACACTTAATTTTATACAAATTCATAGTATTATAGCTAGGGATGGCAAAATGGGCTTGGCCCGACGGGCCAGTCCGTTCAGATAGGTGTTTTTAGCGGGCCGGGCTGAGGGTTTTAGCCCAAAAGCTCGTATTCAACCCGTTTTGGAAGCCCGTTTTTTAGACGGGCAATGGAATGCCGGACCGGGCTGGCCCGGCGGGCCAACATTAAGATTAAAGTTCATTTGTATATCATGTTGCTCATTGCAATTAAGATTAAACTTTTACAATTTTAACTTATGTTTGGATGCTTAAGCATATAATTCTTCATTCTCTTTGTAAAATGAACATTTAATATCTCATTACATAGTTATCTATTATCTTCACTCTTATCTGATTATTGTACTTGTTGTTGTTATGAGATAAAGGTGAAGTTTCACTGACAATTAGGGGTGTTTGAATCAAATTTAAACATTTAATTAATTGAAATGGAAAAATGGAAACTCAAACAGAATTACTGATTTTGATTCCTTTTGAAAAATTAATTGAATTCGACTGAGTTTTAATTTATATTTTTAATGTAGTTGAATTCAAATTAAATTGAGTAATATATATTTTATTGTAATTGATTTATAATACAATCGTTCTGATTCTTATACACTTTTTAAAATTTAGGAGTTATAAGCTCTATTGTGAACTAGGAGTTTAAAAGTTTAGGACTATGGTAGTTTATTGTTTAGAATTTACAAGTTTTGTACTAATGCAATATGTTATTATGAGATTGTGTCTTTTGTTTGTGATTTTTTGTTTTACAAGACATTTATGAATTGTTTGAATTATTTATTTTTGTCTAAAAGCTTTAATGTGTGTTTTGAAAAAGAAAAAAAAAAAACAAAACGGGCCAGTCCGCCGGCCTGCCAGCCCTGCTAAATATGGGGTCGGGCTGGCATTTTGAGCCCTTTTAACAATAAGGGTCGGGCCAGCCCATATTCTGACGGGTCAGGCTGGGCCGGGCCGGGCTGGCCCATATTGCCACCTCTAATTGTAGCATTTCTTTTCCTTTTTGATAATTTCTCAAAATACTATTAGGTGGGTATGCAAGGTGAAAGTAAGTTTCGCCTTACCAACATTTTACTGGGAGCATACCTGCTATTTTATAAATAATATCATTTTATGTGTCATAAGTTATGAGTGGTTAAAAAATACTTAAAATTTAAATTTTAAATTAAATATATATTTTTCAACCAATTACAATGTCATGGTACATGGAGTGACACTAAATGTGGAAAATCAGACGTAGACCCTTTTTATCTATGTTAACTTTATTTTTTATTTTGAAGTTAAGATGAGAAGTTAACTGATTTTTGAATTTAACATCTCTAATTTTTTATCTCAAGATAAGAGAATAGGAGATGACTATGAAAAAAGGGAAAATAGAAAGTGACCATCACCTGTAAAGGGTATTAAATAAAATACAATGGGAAATAAGAAATAGGAAGAATGTGATTGTGACTCATGGGACTAGAACTTGAGATTTGAGAATGGAACTCTATACCTTATATATCTGATGTCAAAATTACTTAAATTGCATATCATGTCATGTGTCATGGAATTTTACACATAGCTCGTTAATGAAGACTTGTGGCACAAATTACCTTATTAAATTTGATGGTTAACAACCTTGGCATTGATGATTCGCCAATACCCATAATTGCTTCTTCTCTTTACTTCAAACTTTATACTTTTATGATATGTCATGGTTAGCAAGTTGTTTGCTTTAAGAGAAGGGAGAAGTTAACATCACCCACATATGATTTTGATAGTTTGTTTTTACTTTATAGTTTTCATTTAATGAAAAGGATTTCCATTATCACTCACCACTACGCCAGAATAGCAAAACAACGACGTTTAAAATTATCATTTAACAACGTTTTTGAGGCGTTCTCTATGTGAATGCAATAGTACATAAGCTTATATGCAACAACGTTTTTTGAAGCGCGGTAGAAAGTAGACATTTAACAGTGCTCACTGAAGCAAGCGTTGTTAAATGTCTACTTTCCTAAATAAGACAATATCTCTATCAGACATTCTATCAAATACATGACAAGCATGTCCAACTCCACCACATTTACAATAGATTTGTTAAATTACCAACGACTTCAGCTACATTCAACCTTAAGATATTACAATACTATAAAATAGAATATTAGTAATGGGATCTTATGCAAATTGTTCATTCTTTCTCCTCCAATGTGCAAGTCCTTACATAGTGTTCATGTGTTCCTCAATGATCAATGCAAGTTGCAAATACAAATAAAAAATGTCATCTCTAAATAAATTGCAAAAATTATGAAAAAAATACAAAATTAGCGGCAATTGATAAAGAATATTTACCATTACACTCAAACCTTGTGTTCTAAACGAGTGAACCATTAAATGGATTGAATTTCATACTTTCAAATCCATAAAAATGATGTCGTTGATGGGATATTCATCCAAATCAATGAAAATGAAGTTATAAATGAATATGATGGATTGAAATTAATTCATTAAGTTTGAATATAGATAAATTAACTTAAAATATAGTTTAAATAGATTTATATTCGGGTGTAAAAGTTCAGTTTATTTTTTAATGCATTTTAGAGACTGGACACGAACACATAGTTTGGTTTCGTTCAATTAACCGCTAATTCAACTGTAAGAACCAAACTGAACTGAACTACTTTTGAATGGTTCAGTTCGATTCCACGTTTTATCATATTATTTTCTTTATAGAAAATCTCGCATCAATCTCAAAATATATTATGAGAAATATTGATTATAGAAAAAAACAAAAACACTTCAACTATATTATCAAAAAATATGAATCATAGATAACTGAGTCAAAAAATTGAAACTCATAATTATTTGTGAGTAACATATATAATAAATTATCATTGAAAAATATATATAACAATTATGTAATTTATGGAGAAAAATGAATTATCACACACACATATATATAATAATACAATCCACAATTAGTAACACACATGTATCTATTAGTAACATACATAACAATACAATTCACAATTAGTAACATATATTAATTAGTAAAATGTATAATAGTTACATACTTAACCTTACAGTTCACAATTAGTAAAACATATAATAATAGATGTATAACAATATATGATATATGTTAGTTTCAAACTTAATACCACAAAAATTGGAAGATATGTTCCAATTAATATTATGAAACCCGAGCCGGACGTCAAACTGGGAGAGTCCCAGTAGTAGGTTTAACTGGTTTAAACAGTTAAACTGTATGGTCTGACTGGGTGAATCTACGCATAATTAAAAATTTTTATCTAGAAATATATAATTATATGTTAATGTAAAGTTTTTATAATTAATAATTATGTATAATTATATTGAAGTAACATATCTTCACCTTTTTTTAGACTAAAGTTAAACAAATTATTTGAATAGTTTTAATTTTTAATTGAACAGTCTGATTTACTTCCTGGGTTAATGCGATTGAATAGTTTCAAACAGTCGGACTGGAATTTCTTCGGTCAAAGCAGTTCAACCCTCCTTCGGTTAAGACTACAAACCAAAATCATTCTCAAGTTCGGTCAGCGGTCTGGCGAGTCGAACCGTCTAGTCTGGTTCTCAAAATACTAGTTCCAAATCATCAAAACACTGAAAAACAATTTAGTAAGTGATAACATATATAATACTATCAAAATAACAATTTAGTAACATATATAATACCACAATCATACAAAAGTTGATAATTTAAGCTACAAAATTGGTTGAAAAATTTAAACAACAATAAAACACCATTCACTAAATCTATTTCTTTAATGTGGAGTTTGGTTCGGTTCCAACAATTCCTAAATTTATAAAACCATAAACCGAACTAAACATAAATGATTCATTAAAAAAATAACCAAACCACAAAACCGAACCACATTTTGTGGTTTAATTCAATTTGATTTCATCATTTTCACGGTTTAAACCAGAACCGGTTATACCCCTAATGTATATGGAATGATGATAGCTTTTCATTAATTAGCATCCAATTCTATGTGTTTGTCACCCTTACTATATATCTTAGAACTTTTCTATCCTCGTAGATTCATATATATGGAAGAGGGTTTCTTCAATTCGTTCCTACATTTCTCATTTTCCTTTTACTTTTATACACTTCATAAGTTATACATTTCACATATTGAGTATCATACGTATCATTATCAAAGTTTGAGAGTAAAAGAGGATATAAAATCTTTTTAGAAGCAAACAATAGTTATGCCTTAATCCAGTTAGGTAGATGGATATATGAATCAAAATACCTTATAATATTTTATCATAAATTAAGTTGTTGATAAAACATTGATATGTAAATATTTTTTAATCATTTCGCTTATAATTTTTCTTGACATAATTTATATTTAAAAATTGGATTAATCTTCATTTAATCTATTTTATTATTATATATTGTAATGGTTTCTATTTAATATTGTGTTGTCTAATTGATCCTATACATGGTAACTCATAAGAAGAATAAAAGGTGAAAACTATCACATAACATTATCCATAATGAATTACTTTTCAATATATTGAATACTTTTAAAAAAAAAATGAATCACTTTTTAAATTATGTATTTTTTTATTGAATACATGAATTGTTCTCACATTAAGTGGATTTAGTACTTTTTCTTTGAAGTAATATATTACTAATATCTTATATTGATGTGGTACGTAAAATATTAAATGAAATTCAATTTTGTCTATGTATGGTTTGACTAATATTGGATTTACTATATACTATATGACATAGAACTTATTAATAGGGGAAATTTCACAAAACCTCCTTGAACATTATGTTTTTTGCATGTAAATATTATAGACTACTTTTTCTTCCTAATTATTCCTCAAACTTTAACTATTAATAAAATTATTCCCTACATATATACAATTATAAATTACTAACAATAAAGTTGGAATCAGCACACATTATGCGTAAGGTTGAGTGCTTGTGAATTTACTTATTAGAAATATTCACAATTCTTATTAAAGCTATAGACATGTATATGATTGCAATCCATATAATTGAATATTTGATTCATTCTCCTCCCACCAGGTAAAGCATAAGTAATCCCATTCCAATGATCACCTGTGTCATCCATAAGCATGAACAATTTTCTAAATCACTTATCAAGTAATTATTTCATCTTGAAATTGTATTCCATAACAAGCTCAAATTATTATATATCACTTCTTTGGGATATTATGATAATTAATCTCAAGGCAATCGTAAAAGGTCTTCAACTTACAATTTTCTTCATGCTAAAGTATAAGCTAGACTACAATGTTGATAGAGAATCAAATATAACCAATAATTGGTGTACTAAAGTGATGTCCATGATCAATATTTAAAATTTGATGTATGTAAGGATCAAATTCACCGATAGTTAAAGTTTAAGGAATAATTATGAAAAAAATAGTTTATGATGTCTACTTGCAAAAATATAAAATTTAAGGGGGTTTGTGAATTTTTCCTAAAAATTATATATGGATAGAAACTACTTTCTCCTATTATTATATTCATTAAAATGTTAGTTAGAAGACATTTCAATGTTATTTCATTTTGTTGTTATATAGGTAATATATGGTAGAAATATCTTATGTTCACAAATTGTATTATCCACATATTATTTGGTCAAAAAATATTAAATTATTAAATTAAGATCGTCTTTAATATTGGAGAGTTTAATATTAAACTCAAATTCTAACTCATGTAATATAAAAAAAATAAAGGTCTAATATTTTTATCATTTTTAAATTAATTAAATAAAAAACTTATATATTCTTGCAAATCTCATATTAGAATATGATGATAAAAGATAGTTAAATTTTTTTAATATTATTTTATTAAAAAACAAATAAAATCTAAACCCTTTATTTTTTTTAATATCACATGTCGAGATCTGCGTCCAATATTGGACTCTATATCTACTCCATTATGTGTGTTGATTCTTTGATATTATAAAATAATAATTATCTCTTCCATTTGCATAGCAAGTTTATTAGTATTTGGAATGGAGTTTTCTATCACTGCCACGTTTCAAATATCATTTGTGTCTTTTTTGGTGCTTTTATCGGTTGCTACATCACAGTTGAACCCTTGTAATTTCCCAGCCATATTTAATTTCGGTGCATCAAACTCAGATACTGGTGGCTTCTCAGCTGCTCTTAGTGCATTGAAACCACCATTTGGAGAAACCTTTTTTCACAGACCTGCTGGAAGAATCTCTGATGGTCGCATCATTCTTGATTTCATAGGTAATTAATTGCTATCTATTTTCGGTTAATTCATGGAACATTTCTACTTTTATTTACTAAATACCTGAATTAAGTTCGTTTATTTAATAAACTAGTAAATTCATATTTGATACCTGAATTATATATTATTCAATTTATTATATTTATGAATCAATAATAATTAAATATAAATAATAAATGATATATTAAAAAATCATTAACTTGTTCTCCCTTCTTTGTTATATCCGAGGAGATATTCCTTTGCATTAAGATAAATTATTTCAACTCTTATATTATTAATAATTTTTTATAAAAATAAATTAGGTTTATTCACTCGTTACTTAATAATTATATATCATTTGTCTAAAATTGAGAAAATTTAAATATCAATAAATATAAAATTAAATAGTTTCAATTTTCATATAGTTTAAAACCATGTTCCCATAATCTTGATACATGCATAAAAAGAATATACTAAACTATTTTAGATTTTTATTAATTTTGATATGAAAATATATTTGATAAAAACTTTTAGGATTTGGCTAAATTTATTTTATATAAAACTTATTAATGATGTAATAGTTAATATAATTTATCTCGGTACATTTGTACCTCTCTTAATATTGTACATTATTTAAAAATTGGTTTATGCCATGAAAGAATAATATTAATAATCACAAGGATAGGATGTGATACTTTAGGTAGTAATTATGACTCACAAGTCAAATAAATTCATGATACGACAATGTGTAATAAGTCATCATATAATATTTACACTAATAATAGATAAAAAACAATAAGTATCTCACTCAGTTTGTCCAGTATCTAACTCACTTTGCTTGTGTGGTAAATATGAGTATAATTGTGTGTATGTAAATATGAGATATTGGGACTATTTTTTCTCTTCATAACTATGTACTCTGTATGATATTATTGAATAATAACTATTCGATCGCACATTTGATATATACGTGACCTCAGCGGAAAGTTATGGACTTCCCTATCTGAGTGCTTACCTCGATTCTCTTGGAACCAATTTCTCACATGGAGCAAACTTTGCAACTTTGGGTTCAACAATTCGTCCCCCTGGACAAAATGCTCCAAGTCCTTTCTACCTTAATCTACAATACTCTCAATTCATGAATTTCATACCCAAGACACAATACATCAGACAACAAGGTGATAAATATATGAACAACTTGTATAGATATACTCCTCTATATATATATATATATATAGATGAATGAGTCTGGATTCTCTCCTATAATAGAGAGGCTAGTATTAACCTAGGATTATGATACGTGGCAAATCAATCTTTAATGGGCAAGATTTAAAATGCAAAAATATATTTTGTTTCATATTTTTTTAAGTAACATCCATGACAATTCAGAACTTATGAGAAAGAAAACACAGATAGAAAAAGACATCATCAAAACTTATATTTCTTCCCTCTAAAATCCTTGAAGTATATAAGCACAAAGTATAGAAAAGTCTAATAGTCATATCTTGTTTTTTAATTCTGTGCCTCTCCGGGCCACCGCCTACCATGCTACCGGTGAGCCACTATTGAAGAAGAAGAAAAAGGACTAGCTTCAAGCCAATAGGGCTTATTGTTCTCTAGTTGTGTTTGTATTTTCTCTTTCCTATTGCAGCAATGGAGTAGTTGAAGAGGAAGATAGAACATATTTTTTGAATTAATTTAATTAAAAATATGTTTTTGCATTTTAAATCTTGGCCATTAAAAATTGATTTGCCACGTGTCATAATCCTACGTTAGTATTAGGCTATTGGCCTCTCCAGATCCGGACTCTATATATATGAGTTAGACTCCTCTCCATTAATGAAGAGGTAAGTAGTGGAAAAATACATTAAAAACTCAAAAGACAATGACATTTATAACCTTTACTTTTTATTGGAATTATAATTTTGGTCTTAAAAATACACTACAAAATATAACTTGTCTCTCCATTAATGGAGAGAAGTCTTACTCCTATATATATATATATATATATTTGTGATTTAAATACTTGATTTAACTTGTTTTTGCCCATGTCCAGGAGGCATATTTGCAACCTTGATACCCAAACAAGAGTATTTTTCTAAAGCTTTATACACATTTGATATTGGTCAAAATGATCTCACAGCTCTGATTTTCGGTAACATGACTAAAGAACAAGTGAAAGCTTCTGTATCTGATATAGTCAAGACTTTCTCCGAAAATGTTAAGGTTGCTCAATACCCATCTATTGATATTTTATTATGAGTTTAATTTTAATACACTGTAGATAACTTTTAATATAGTTTCCATGAGAGCCAAACATTTTTAATGTGACAATTTCTATGTAAAAATATATATTCTTTATTAGTGCATATCAATCAAGTACTTTTATTATTGTGCTAATTAATTCAAATTGGTCTTGATTGGTGAACTTGGTGATGAAGAACATATACAATTTGGGGGCTAGATCATTCTGGATACACAACACAGGTCCCCTTGGTTGCCTCTCTTTATTTTTGACCAAATTCCCATCTGCTGAGAAGGATGAGTATGGTTGTGCAAAGGCAAATAATGAAGTAGCTCAATATTTCAATCAGCAATTGAAGGAAGCCTTAGCTCAACTTCGTAAGGAATTTCCTGATGCAGCAATAACATATGTAGATATCTATTCTGCTAAGCTCTCTCTTTTCCAAGACCCAAAGAAATACGGTAAGTCACATAAGAGTTTTTATATTGTCAATGTATCATTCATATTAAATCATCATTGATATTTTTAAATATAAGCAATACAAATGAATAATGAATAATATATTGACTATATATAAACATTTGTACAAATGATATATAGATATTACACTCGATTTTTTAAAGCTACATAATTCATTATATTAATGTGCAGGATTTGAACTGCCACATGTTGCTTGCTGTGGCTATGGAGGGGAGTACAACTTCGATAGTGGTGAATATTGTGGGGGAACCATAAACGTAAATGGGACTAACATTTTAGTGGGTTCATGTAAAAACCCTTCTGCTAGAATACTTTGGGATGGGATACATTACACTGAGGCAGCTAATAAGGTTGTCTTTGATAAAATCTCAACGGGAGCTTTCTCAGATCCACCTGTACCCTTGAATATGACATGTCATAGAAGTTTCACCAAAAACTAATTACCTTAATTTCTTTTGCTGAATAAAACTGAGAGTAATTATCATTCTAGTCACTAATGTTTTTTGATCTTATCAGTTTGATCCACATTTGAAATTTTTGGTGACTATTTTGAGTTTTTTAATCTTTGAAAAATCAAACTAAACTGCTAAGGTCAAAAAAACGTGAAGAACTAAAATAGATAATTACTTCAAAACTAATTAGTTTTTATTGCCTTATAATAGCAGCAACCTGTAATATGAATAGAGAAAATAAGTTGTTGATAAATATAATTTTATACTGTTGTGATAAAATACACATCATTAATGATTATTATTATTTCTTAAATAAAAATAAAGTATTAATGATGAATGATATGTTAATGGTGAATTACAAGTCTATGACTATACTCTTTTCTATTCCACCAAAAAAATTTGACTATAGAAGACATGTAAAATACATTTGTACCCCATTATTTTTATTACATTACTTAACATTTTTTCCACATAGATAAGTCTCAATGATCCAGTAAATTCTCATACAATATATCTATATGACTATATGTTCATGTTGCATTTTTCTTGCAACTTCTATAAAATGCCTTTCGTTATACACAGAACCCTAAAATAACACATAAAAAATGTCATACATTTGTAGTTAAAGAAACTATGATTATTGTTTATTGAATATATGTGATGTCTCAAATAAACTGTATGCCTTAATTGCATAGATATTATTAGTCCCTCATCTTTTGACTCTCTTGCTTTAATTCCTCTATTTTATTTTGATGACTTGTGCACTATATTATACTCTTTGTTAGCCTAATATCACATAACATACCTAACAGATTTTCAGTTGGAATCAAGATCGCACTCAATATTAATATTATTAATACGAGTGGGGATTCTCTCCATTATCGGAGAAAGAAATACTACTTTTACATTAATTTTAAGACAAAAAGTATCATTACAAATGTAAATAAAAATATATAATTGTCATTTCATTTTATTTTTTGTCTTGTTTTACATAATATTTCCCTCTTTATTACTGATCTTGGCTCCATTAACACATGCTTGGTTAATACTTCACATGCATGCAAAGCGGTAATAGGTTAGCCACATAAGCAATGGACTTAAGTAATGAAAGATGAATATAAATGAAGAAACTAACAATATACAAGTTGAAAAGCTTAGGATTAAATTATTAAAATTTGCTAGTATCAATGTTTTTGCAACAGTATATTATTTAGATTTTTGATTCATGAATCAATGTATTAATGCATAACAGAAATGTAAATGAAGGAGAAATGAAATTGAGCTTCACTCACTCAATGCAGAAGAATATGAATGAAAACACTCTTATGATCGAATAATACCTCTCTTATTATTAATAAACCATGAATAACTTTCTTGATTTATAATAGAAGGAGCTATATCCTATTTATACTAAACTAAAAAGCCTAATTAACAAGGTTGAAACTGAAATAATTAACATAACAAACTTAACAAAAAAAACAGAATAGAGAAGACTTTTCCTAAAGGGGCATTTAGGTAATGCATTATGTTCCTTGACATTGGTGACTTTGATGCTTGTGTGTTTTGTGTTGTGAGTATTGCCTGCTGAAGTTTCTAGAGTAATGATTGCTGCTATGCTTGTGTTTCCTTGGCTTGATGAATTGGTTTTATGTTTGACTGGTTCAGTGGGTGTTCGGTGGTTGAGTTTTATGTGTTTGTCTAATAATGCATTCATGGAAGTTTGCTTCCAATGATTTATTTAAATTCCCTTCATTCGTTAGTGACCAACCATGCGTCAAAAATTATCTTATGAGAGTTGAATTGAAAAAGTCCTCCTACTATTTTTACCCCCTAAAAAAAGGTGTCCCATTATAAAGTTCCAAATTCTCAGTTCCTTTGTTACTTGCCTAATTTTTCCTCAAATGGAGTTTCTTAGTAATACAAAGTTTCATATCCGATTTGTTCCTTTCTTTACGATTTTATTAGTTGTAACTACAATATTGAACTCTGTCGTTGCCAAAGGACCTTGTAATTTCCCAGCCATATTTAACTTTGGTGCCTCAAACTCAGATACTGGTGGCTACTCAGTTTCCATGAAGGCACTGAAGTCACCATATGGAGAAACTTATTTCCATAGACCAGCAGGAAGATATTCTGATGGCCGTATCATTCTTGATTTCATAGGTTATTATTTTTATCACTTTTCTCAATGTTACATGTCTAATGTAGCGAGATATGAAATAGTACTTATAATACTTTTGTTGTCCAATTTATGTGTTCTGTAATGACTCATATTTTATAAATATTACATTAATATTAGTTATGGACTTAAGCTGATGTAAAATGGTTTGGGTAGAGGAAGAATAGTCAAACACAAATCATTATTATCTAATAATACATAATGGTAGCCTTTCAACGCTCCCAGAGACTAAGGGTGGAAACAGGTCAGGCCAGGCCAGACTTTGCCTTAAACAGTCCAGCCTATATAGCACATAGGAGTCTAGGCCTAGCCTGTTAGCATGTTTAAAAAAAAATTCAAAGCCTAGGCCTGTTTAAAAGTCTGGTCTGGCCTGTTAGCCTGTTTAAAGGCCTATTATACTATATGCTCATGAAATAGGCTACCATGTCTACATTTTAATGGGCTTATAGGCTTATTTTTAGTTAGACCCATCTAATTCTAATAATTAAATTATATTTTTTTATACATTTTTATATTAATATTACACATATATAATAATATTGCTATATTAAAACAGTATAATTTCAACATTCTTATATAATATAGCTAAATAGGCCGGCCTGTTAGACTTTATAGGCCTTTTAGGTGGCCTATAGCCTGGCCTGTTAAGCTAAATAGGCTTTTTAGAAAGTCTGAGCCTGGTCTGTTCGTGAAAAAAGCCTGGCCTGACCTAGCCTGTTATAGGCTAGGTAATAGGCCTCTGATAGGCGGCCTGACCTGTTTCTACCCTTACCAGAGACGTAGACACAATTGGCTGAACTTCGTTAACAAATCTCTTGTGTTATTCTCTTTTGGTTGAAGACGTGGTGTCTCACTTATGGCTCTCCACTCTTCCCATACTTCAGTAACAATGGAACTCTCCAGTAATTGGAGGCTCTCCTGTCGCGCGGATCCAACATTATGTTTCTTACATTTACCCTTTTTTCTTTATCACAATAGAACTTGTCATATTTTAATGCAGAAACTTTACAAATAACATTATTGTTGTTGTACTAAGTTAAGCACTCAAATAATGTATTACTTTTATACATTAGCATGTTCTCTACCATATGATTTAATTCTAATCTTGATACATAATCTTGTAATTTCAGCACAAAATTTTGGACTCCCTTATCTCAGCCCTTACCTTGATTCTCTAGGATCTAATTTCTCAACTGGTGCAAATTTCGGAACAGCAGGATCTACGATCCAACCACAATCTAATTATTCAATTGTTGGTTATGTATTCAGTCCTTTCTCCTTAGACGTGCAGTACAATCAATTCATAAATTTCATACCCAGAACAAAATTCTTCAGAGAAAAAGGTAAATTTATAGTTATATTTGCTAAAGTACTAAGTATAATATCAATTAAGAATATGAGTTTAGAACCATTATAATATTAACATGAGAAATTTTGTCTAATGAGCTAACTTATAATTTGAAATTAGACCCAATTATTTTAACAATCTGTTTATGTGATTATGAGTTCTAATTAAGAACATGGTTACCTTTTTTGTTCTAATTGGACAGGAGGCATATTTGCAACGTTGATGCCCAAAGAAGAGCATTTTTCTAAAGCCTTATACACATATGATATTGGTCAAAATGATCTTACTGCTAGCTTTGCTAGTTTCAGGCCTATAAAGCAAATTATTGATTCTATACCCGATATAGTGAAGAAATTCACAGAAAATGTTAAGGTAGTTAAATACCCTTCTACTGGTATTAGATAAAATGGTTTCTACATTAGTAATTAGATTTCTTTACATTAATATCATATCATTTACAATTCATGTATTACACCCATTATTTAGTTAATTTATTTTTATAAGCTTTACTAATTTATATTTCTAAATTGATGAAGAACATATACAACCTGGGTGGGAGATCATTTTGGATACACAGCATAGGGCCCCTTGGTTGCCACTCTTCATTTTTGTCTGATCATCCAATTGGTGAAAGGGATGAATATGGTTGTATAAAGGAATTAAATGAAGTATGTAAACATTTCAACTTAAATCTTAAAGAAGCCCTAGCTCAACTTCGCAAGGATCTTCCTAATGCAGCAATAACATATGTAGATATTTATTCTGCTAAGTACTCTCTTTTCCAAGATCCAAAAAAATATGGTAAGTCCAATCAAATCCATCTCATTAATTGTCACATTGTAGTTAATACATAATCTAGCTCAATTGATATATTTACTAGACATGAAATAAAATGTGTGTTTCTTCGTCTAATTAAAAAAGAAAATATATGTGAATAAAATTTATCATCATATCAAAAGATAACTCACCTCATTTCGCCAAAAAAAAAATATGACATGTGTATTGCTTTGTTTTCAAAGTAATTTTATAAAAAAATGATGAAATCTGACACATGTCATGATTTTAATGCCCGTAAGAGATAATTTATCTCTTTGTATCACGAGATACTCTATTCTAATAAAAGAATCTCAATCATTCATCATATTGGACAGAACAATGATTTAAAGTTTCATAAACATGTAGGATTTGAGGATCCACAAGTTGCTTGTTGTGGCTATGGAGGGAAGTATAATTGCAACCTTATGGTTGGATGTGGGAACACTATTAAGGTAAATGGGACTGAAATTTCAGCAGGTTCATGTGGAAAAGCTTCTGTTAGAGTTATGTGGGATGGTACACATTACACAGAGGCAGCAAACAAAGTAGTATTTGATAAAATTTCTAGCGGGGCTTTCACAGATCCACCTATTCCTTTGAATATGGCATGTCTCAGAAGCATAGATACAAAATTTTAGTTGCTTGCTAGTGCACCCGTTTCAATTATAAATTAATAAGCTTAGTCTTTATATGATTTTCTTCCCTATAAAAATAATCATTAGTTTTAATTCAGATCATTAATACAAAAAATTTGTCTCTATTTCTTTATCCACTTCATCACTTAAATTTTGTATCTATTTCTTTTCTACTGGTTCACATGATCATGAAAGAAAAGATAACATTTACATATCCATATTCATTATGTTTTTTTTATTTTATTCATTATGTCTTGTCAATATTTTCAATGGTAAATAATTCAATTTTAATATTTTATTTCAATTTCAATTTATTAACTACCCTTTTTGGCTATTTTATGGCCAACAGGGTCAGAAGGGGTAATAAATTTAGTTCATCCAAGTACAACCCTATATCTACGTGTGCGTATGTATTTTTAAAGAGCCAAGTTTGGGATGTTTGATTTATGAGAATAATTGTTGAAAAGAATTCATAATATTATGTCTGAATTGAAAAATAATACAATTAAAACAAGTATCTACTATAACCAATGAGAGTCGTAAGGTTGTGTGGTCAAGTGGAAGGTTATTATGAAATCAGATTTTTTGTGTTCGGGGTATTGAAATTTTTGTTTATGTTTAGGTGAAATACAATTTTGGATACTGTTTAATAATAAGTTAAATGTGTTTGATAGCCCTATGAGTTAGATAAATATATCATGGTTATACACACCTCTTACATTCTTCAAACAATATAGTCTAAGACTAATCAATTTTGCTGCATTAAAAAAATACCAGTGTGTTTTGCCACCGAATAAAACATTTTTCACATATGACATCAAATTTCTCTTAACATGCTCAAAATTTTTAACCAATAATAAAAAAATGCTATGCCTTTATTCTTACCGCATGTAATTATGTCACACTACAATCAAGGATCTCAAACTTGTATCACACTAATTATACACCTATACTAAGCTGAGGGATAGAAGAACATATATTTTAACTAACCTATATTATTGGAAAAGAATAATCTATAATATGGAGAGAATCCTTGCCTTATATTGTTATATAATAATCACTTATACACATGTTTAGAAGAACTTGTATATAAGTTGTATTTTTTATAAGCTAACTTTGCTAATTTCCATTTCATAATCTAACGAAAACATGCTTACACTTACTTATAGGAATGACAAAAATATACACACTCATACATCTCATAAATTTATTTTTAATTAAAGATTATATAATATATTATTATTTTGATGTTATATATAATATATTTTATTATTATTTTATCATATATTATAGTAAATGAACTATATTGGCACAATCGACTATATATGTGTTATTATCTATACTATTAATAAAGATAAAACAAGTAATAATTATCATGTATGGTATAATTTTTAAATTCTATTTTATTTTTTTTAACCCCTCTCATTAATAAATAGAAACTTCATTTTGCTTTCATTTTTTCATTAATACATTATTACTCATCCACACATTCTTTTTTATCTTCTTTCTTTTTCAACCCAAAAATAAAATAATAGCACATAAAAAAAAATATATCAACAGCTCAATAATGATTATTAGATGCACGAGAAATTTATAAATTTTTTGTATATATCATATCAATTATTGCATCTTATATTCTTAAATTTACATTTTCTATTGAATTTATATGTTTCATTTTTTACACTTATACACTTATATTAGAAGATAAGAATATGGGTCGACCGATACGGAGTACCGGTCAACACGCTAGTGTATATAATAATAATTTTATAAAATGGTTATTAGAAAACATATAAAAATATAATTAAATTTTAATAGTAACAAAAATTATATTCTATTGTCCAGTTTGATAAAAAAATCAGAGAACCCGATCCCGTATCTTTATGACACAAAAACTATACTAGTTATGGAGATATATTGATGCTAACTGCTTAGGAGCTAGGAGCCTAGGACTCTAAAATATATACATATTTAACTTTATCACGTAAATGATTAATTGAAACAGTGTATCATGTATTAATACTAGTTTAAATTCACAAATTAAATTTGTAATGATTCTTGAAATTTTAAATTTTTAGGAATTATGGCAAATGGTTGTATAGTAATGATATACCTAAACACTTAACTTCTACTGTTTTTTTGTAAAGTATACATCCAAACACAAATAATTTAATGAACTCAAGCTCTAATACCATAAACTTTGATGTTATAAATCATAAGCACCTGATTAAGCTCTTTCACAAAATAAAAATAAAAACATCAACATAACATAACACATCTTAGATTGAGAGAGTAAGAACAAAGAAGAAACATAAACAAAGGAAAAGATAAAACGTTTATTTACAAAAACTATAACATTCAAAAACACAGACACATAGAGGGAGTAACACAAATCAGTGAGAGTGGAAGAGCCATCTCTCTCTAAATCTCCATTGTTCGGGGCTCCGGATTTTCCAATTCGGGTCGGGTTGGTTTTTCTTTTCATCTTTGTATTCAGTGAGGTTGTGATGGAAGAGAGCATAATTTGCCAATGGAGCGTGTTTAGATCCATTCTAGCAATCCTTCAATGGTGGACTTTCAATGTTACTGTTATCATCGTCAACAAGTGGATCTTCCAGGTTCCTTTTATTATTCTTTTTAACATGTAATTTTTCATTTCAAAACAATACGGAATTCTGTTGAACTATTTTTTGTTTCGTAAGATCCACAAATTAACATGATGAAGCTTTGAATTCATAATTAGGAAACGTAATAAATTGTAAAGGAGTATTGTAATTTTGTACTTTTAGACTTTTTCTTTGATGTTACCTTTTTATTCATTGCATTTCAATAATTCAATATATATGGCCTGTTCACTGAGCTAGGCTTGTTTCAGTGTCAAATTGTGGTATTCTGTAATGATTTATGTACCCTTGATGTACATTAACGGGCTGGGCAATTCTATCACCTCCCGGAAATCACTGCCCACCCACCGGTCTGGCTGTGAGCAGTGATTTTCGGGTGTATGTAGAACTGTCCTAACATGCATATTCTTAAGAACTTTGTTTCTGGTAAGCTACTCATTTATTTGTTAGCTAGTCCATATTGAAATCAAACAGATTTGAATTTCATGAAGTGTATTTGCTCTCTGAGTGAGTTCTAAGTTTTTAATGTATGTATTGGGTTGTTGGTAATCATGGCACGATCCTTTTTATGATCTTGGAATTTGTCATAGGAATTAAAACAGTCAAAATATGCAAAATCGTGAAATGTGTCATAGAGCAGATCACAATTTAGCATTTGAAATTAAAATTATCCAGCCAGGTAATATGACACGTAGATGTGTGGAATAAATCTGGTAATGTTTTTATTAGGACTTTAAATGATTTTGATCACCTCACTAGTCACTAGATTAGTTAGCCTTTTATGCTCTTGTTCAATCTGTAAGGAAACAGGTTTATCAATCTTCACCACTCCACCCCCACCCCCCAATATGTGTATTTGGTTTCCTTCTTGATGCTTACCTTGCCCCCCAACCAAAATATTAAATAAGTCCATGGAATATGATAATTGCTTTAAATTAGATATTTTGCTTCGCAGAAATTGGAATTCAAGTTTCCTCTATCAGTGTCATGTATCCACTTTATCTGCTCCTCTGTTGGGGGGTATGTGGTAATTAAGGTGCTAAAGCTTAAACCCCTGATACATGTTGAGCCCGAGGATCGCTGGAGAAGAATCTTTCCAATGTCATTTGTGTTCTGTATTAACATAGTGCTGGGTAATGTAAGCCTACGATATATTCCAGTTTCTTTTATGCAGACTATAAAGTCATTTACACCTGCAACAACAGGTAAGATTCAATAATTAGTTACATTTCTGCCACCTGCTTTATGCTGAAATTTCAAGGACATTCTGATCTGATCATGGTGAACTTGCACAGTTGTTTTGCAATGGCTGGTGTGGAGGAAATATTTTGACTGGCGTATTTGGGCTTCTCTTATACCCATTGTTGGAGGGATTCTGCTCGCTTCTTTTACAGAACTTAGTTTTAATATGTTCGGATTTTGTGCTGCCTTATTTGGCTGTTTGGCTACATCTACAAAGACCATCCTTGCAGAGTCTCTGTTGCATGGATACAAATTTGACAGGTGCAAAATTTATTCTTTGCCTTTTCTTTGTTGTTTTTATTTTATAATTTGTTTTTCTTTCTTTCCTTTCTCTCTGGAATTTCTCCTGTGCAGACTTTCCAGTTATTTATAAGTCTGTAATGCCTATTCCTTGTGGTACACAACTGATTTTTAACCCCCCACATTGACATTGACATTGACTTTGTGTTCTAAGAAGTATGAATTTTTTTTGTTATCTGTGCTTGTGTAGGTTTCTCTGAAATTCTTTGGCATGTTTGTCTGAACTAAATAGGCTAATTGTTTTATTTTTATTTTTAGCATAAACACAGTTTATTACATGGCGCCTTTTGCAACCATGATCTTGGCAATACCTGCTATATTACTTGAAGGCAATGGAATTCTTGAGTGGCTAAGTATTCACCCATATCCTTGGTCAGCCCTCATAATCATTTTCACCTCTGGGGTTTTGGCGTTCTGCCTTAATTTCTCCATTTTTTATGTGATTCACTCAACCACTGCTGTAACGTTTAATGTTGCTGGAAACCTTAAGGTGAGATATATCAGGCAGATCAAATGCTTCAAGCCATTATGTTATTTAGTCTTAACATTCAAATTTATAATTTTTCATTGTCAATCAGATCAATCATTTTTTCTATATTTAATACCCGGAGAAACAATAGGCAATCATTTTTCTTTAATCCCTTGCTCTATAGTTTGTTGAAGTTTACAATTTAGCTTTGCACGTAGATTACTAAGGTAGCATTTGGCAAACATGTCAAAACCCAATGGCATGCAAAATATGGTTTTTGTTCCATGGTCGTTGCACTTTATAAATAGAATTTAATACAACACGAGGTGGAAAAAAAAAAGTAGAACATCTGGGTTCCACTGAAATGGGTGGAACCAAACAGAATAGAACAAAATATCTCGTTAAGTGACTGGATTGTTTAAGGTAGGGAAGTATGCTGGGGTGAGATAATGGTGAAACCAAACTGTAATGTGTTAAAATCATAGTTATTCTGCATTTCCCAATTAACATTAATCATGCGTTTTGTGCAGGTTGCAGTTGCTGTCCTTGTTTCTTGGCTAATATTTAAGAACCCAATTTCATATTTAAATGGTGTTGGATGTGCTGTGACTCTTGTTGGATGTACATTCTATGGTTATGTTAGACATATGATCTCTCAAGAGCCAATACTTCCAGGGACTCCTCGGACACCCAGAACACCTAGGACCCCTTTGAGTAAAATAGAGTTACTTCCACTTGTAAATGATAAATTAGATGATAAAGTCTAATTATTGGTTTAACTGAGGTTCTGCCATTTGGAACTTGGAAGGGCAGTGATAGCAAAAAGACCTGCAAAAATACAGCAGTGATACTACGGGAAAGGAAGGTTAGGTTCAAGTATTACCTATACACGATCCTACAAAAATATAAGTGATTTTGGTTATTTGTTCCTTTAGATTAACCAGTTTTCAATAGCATCAGGATCTTCTACAGTTTTTTACATGATTCTTTTTTGAGCCCCTCATCTTTGTTTTATTTTATTTATATATTTATTTTTCTGGGGTGTTATGCTTGAAATTTAGTTGTTTAGCCTCCAGTTTTCTAATGTTTTCTGTGGACTGAATGAGATGAAGTCCTCTGTTTGCAGTTCAACACCAATAGTGTATATAACTGTCGGTTAGCATGTGAGTCAGTGATTCACAAAAAAAAACAAGGAATAAAAGTTCATTGACATTTCCACCAAATAGGAAGAAATTTATTGGCATTGATTGTTAACTCCTATTTCAATTTTACAATAACCAAAAAAGAAAAGGTGGTCGAACACTGGAACTTAATGCTTATTGGAAATGACATCTACCTCCTCATCTATATGTGGTAGTGATGATATTCTGTGATAGATATAAATTTGTGATTATAGTTTTCTACCAGTTTCTGAATCATTCATTAAATTTTGTAACGTTAAAGAATCATCAACGCTTACAAGGCAACAAAAACATTGGTCATAACTCAAGCAAAATTTAGCATATAATCCAACACTGTACTTGCTTAAATTGATGCCATTGAGTAAAGTAATTTAGTACAGGGACACTGTAGTAAGAACATAGAACTAGTTATAGGGCGACTAAACAATACATTATTGGGTTAATTTTCCCAATTATCCAATTTTGTGAGAATTGAGAAGCTATCTAGCTACTAAATTTAAGTTATAATTAAGCCAGCAGCCAGAAGTTCTTCTGATACCTTGTGCTGATAAGGTAACCATTCATGCCTTGACTTCTCTTCCTCACTCCAATTGTTAAGCATTCTGCATTGTTGATGAAATGCTCAGTTAACTCCTCTGTGCTGCTATTGCTGCTTCCACACAGGCTGCAAAAGTTAATGAATGAAATTTCACTTTTGCAGCAGTATAGTAAAATAAATTATTAAAAGTTTGAGAATTTAGTTTTGGGCATGTTTGGACTGACAAAAATGGATGGTATTAGGCAAAACTGAATGAAATGATACCAAATTCTGTTGTTTAAAATAAGAATGAATTATGACATTAAATGGTATCAACTTATTATTCACTAATCACTACATTCAACTTCATCTCTTTGTAAAATATCCAAACATAACTTCCCTAGTTACATATCCAAACATGGTCTAAAAGTTGGAATTTGGAAATTGCTTTTGAGGATGGATGATTAGAATCTTACCAGCTGAGGAGTGTAGAAGGCTTCTTTTGGCCTAATACCAAGACAGACACCTCCAACTTCTTCACTTGGCTCATCACTGTGGCCAGTTTTGGTCCTTGGATTACAAGTGCTTCCACTTTCACCTATGTAAGAACAAGACATTACAGTTACTTTATTTGCTTACTTTTTTGGGTTGGGAATGGAACAACTAAGGTGGAAATGTGAAAAGAAAAGCTGAAGCAGCTGAACAATTATCATGATTTCTCTGTGGAAAGTGAAAATAATAGAAGGGAATAATGCAGGTAACTCAGACCCTGCCCTCTAAAGAAGAAAAAAATATATTTTTTTCTTCAAAAAAGTGCAAAAGAAAGAGGAACTTCCTGCTTCCCTCTTTTAGAACAGCAATGAATCAAGATCTAACAAGTACAATCAACACCATTGGTGTCAATGAATGAATGGAAATGAAACCATGAAAGTGAAAAAGCAAGACAATAACTTCACTCCAATTATGAACTTACCTCTGGCTTGCAATCTGTGCAGAGGGACCCAAGATGGTTGACAACATTGGTAGAAGAAGAAGAAGAAGAAGAAGAAGAAGAAGATTCAGAAGAAGAAGAAGATTCAGAAGAAGAAGAAGATTGAGAAGCCTTATGTGGAGGGACAACATGAAGCAGAGTAAGAAAATCACCCTTATTTGCTACATGTGTGAGTGCCCACATCATTGCATGTTTGGAATGTGAAGTGTTATCAATCACCACCATCACTCTTTTCCTAACCATCATTCCATTGTCCTCATTCCCATACATGGTAAATCCTTCCATTTGATTCAGACTTGACTCACCAACAGGGTTATACTTGTCTTTCCCACTCCACCTATTTGATGTTGATTTCCAAGCCTCCTTCATGCTTAACTGTTTTACCAATGACCTTCCTGAACTTTGCATTGTCCCTTTGAACACCCCTTGTGGCTTATATATACAGAAAGAAGTGCACTGTTACTTGGTCAAGAGAGGGTGCAGAAAGGGACTATTTTGGCAGGTTATTATAGCAGGGAAGATTATTAGAGAGAGAGAGAGAGAGAGAGAGAGAGAGAGGTTGTGGTGTGAAGCGTTTGGTGATACAAAGTGGGGGGCCTTAACTTTGGAATAAAATGTATTTATTATTTTCTAAACATGTTGGTTGATATTTCTTGGTAATAGAGGGTTGTGAGTAGTGAAACAATTTAGAGAAAAGAGTATATTAATGGTATGAGTTTTATATACCGATAGTAATTTCTTATTATTGATATTCAATTATTATTGATTATTCACAAAAACAATCCAAATGGTAGATAATATAATAATTTTGTATAAATCTTTGTGGTACATAAATATTACACTCAACAATTTATAACACAATATATTATTTTTATATCACATTTTATATGAACATTGTTCAACCTTCGGCACGTCCATCAATTGAAGTTATTTTAGATTAAGTAGAACTTTCAGGTTCAGGATAATGTTCATGCACTCCGTCAAAGACATATTATATTTTAAGGAATGCCAATTTTGATTACTTTTTTTACTTTGGGATCACAATTTTTTTTTATATGATAGGTAATTTTGTTTAAACCAAATACAATCATTATTATTTATATGATAGAAATTTAACAATCTTTTATATTGAGTATTAACTCTCTAACACAATCATTCACCTTTTGTGCAAACCAGGTACCATTTATATATAATATATATACAAGTTTTAGTATAAATAACAAAATTATTCTTTCCGACATTAAATATATATACAAGTTTCAGTATAAATATCAAAATTATTCTTTCCAATATTTAATGCAGTCCTCCAATGATTAATTAAGGTAATATCAAAGTGTTTTTTTAGTGACGCAAGGTTCCGGCAGATTCCAGGATAATTAAAAAGTTAATTATTCAATTCTGAGAGTGATATTTGTTGAGATTAAACTCACGTACTTTGGGAAGAATTAATTTCTTATGCAATGGATAATGTACCCCAAAAAAATTAAGGTAATCTATGATGGTCTAACTACTACCTATTTTATATATTGCTTTAAAGATAATAATAGAGAGATGAATAATTAGAAATGAAGATGGTGGTGTCAGATTTGAGAAAACAACCACTTGAATGTAATATTAGGAGTATTCAATCAAGTGATTTGGTTTTATGTGCAGATTAAAGTGTCACGGGAATCCCTGGCTAGCTATAGTTATGGTTTTTACTATAACATGGTGTAGTAAAGTAAGTAAAACAATCACAATGGTTTGTTTTCATGATGAAATAAAGGATCTTCGTACGATCTTTCCCACCGGTTCAGTTTCAGATTCTTTTGTACATTAGTAACAATAGTTTAACATTTTGTGTCATCATAATCTGACTCATAAGTACTGTCTACATTATAGCATTTACCCATAAATATATTTGATGTGTTACCCTCATGCCACATGATGCACATGATATAAAGTGGTCCATCATTATAAATATAACTTATCCACAACCCATTAGATCTAACAGTATTATGTTTACAACTTGCAAGCTTTCATGGATCTCAGATGTTTGCATACATAGCTTTCTTGCATTGTCACATCAATCTGGTGAAATCTAATTTGATGCATTAATATTGAGAGGAAGTAATCTCTAATGTTTTTAGAGGTTTCTAAAAAATTTGAAAAACTTAAAATGATACCTAAAAATTTTAGATGTGTGTCAAATAAATTATTTTTAACATATTTTACAATACATAATAAAGACTAACTTGAGTATAAAATGAACTAGTTTGATTCATATCTAAAATGTTTTGGATTATTTTGAGTTTTTTCAATTTTTGAAAGAACAAATTGGTAAAATCAAAATACGAAAGACTGAAATGAATATTTACTCTAATATTTATCGATCATACTATTGTAATTTTACCTCCTGATGCAATACTACTCTGGAGTGTGCATATTAAGGTCTCTATCAATGATCTAGGTGGAGGGAGTAATTGATCATCTCTATCATGTTCTAGTTTTAGTGTGAAGACAATGTTATTTTTTTTTAGCAGGAAGGTTCTGTGGGACATCCTCACCTTCCTAATAAAAACTAATGGATTGCCTTTAGAGATTCGACCTAACAGACATAGGAGGTCATTAATGAAACTAGTTGAAATTTCACATGAACAAAATACAGAGAAATTATAAATAATTACCAAGGTCTGTTATAACTAATTAATTTTTTCAGAAATGGTTTGATTTCCCTAATGAGCTATATTAGAATTATTGTCAACTAGTTCATAAGTAATCCCTTTTTTCTTTAGGTGTAGGTAGAAACCTAATGTCTTGAGGGGCATATCTGGCATTACAATTTCCAAGTTCAAAATACCATTTGAACAAACAAAAATCTTCTCTACATACATTACTTTGAAATACATTTTATGAAATAACTATTTCTATCTCATAGAAAAATATCCCTTGACCATGAGCCAATCTTGATTAGTATTATAAATATAATGGATTTCTTTTGGATAATACTAATTGATGGTATCTCACTTGCAAGTGTTACAAGGTCTCATACATTGAACTCATAGTATGGACTGAAATTTATTAGTATGAAACATATTTTCCAAACGAAGCTAAGTCCCAAATAGTGGAAAGTACTTTAATTATTGTTGAATAAGAAGCATTATATTTTCATGGACGCATTTAATTTTTTTTATCCCAATGTATTTAATTTATTTGGAGTTATTAGAGCCAGATTTACATTTTAGAATGTGAGTTGATGCAATAATAAGTAATTTTTTATGGAGATTCTTTCATAATTTGCACAAAAATAGTTCATTAATGGGTGAGTAATTCGACCCAACTCATTTATATATAGATCATAAGTCTTTGTAATCTACATTATATAAGAAGACATTACTTTGTTAATTCGTTTTGAAGGGATATAAAATTGGGCCATTTGTAAAATCATATCCACAGTTAATACATTCATCATAGTTAGAAGATTTAGCTCAGGGTCACAATGCAACCAATATCATCAATATTAATGTTAGTATCACTATTATCATTATTGTTAGTATCATTTTTATTATCATTATTGTAATAAGAGTATCCTTCATGTGCTTAAGTCCTAAAAATTTGTGCTTAAATTTTAAAAATTTGTGATTTTATTGAGAGTTGTGTCACGAAAAGAACCATCTACACATAATTAGATTAATGTATTACCAAATATTGAGTGAAACCAAAAGATTTTGAATATTAAACAAATATACCGGTAGTGGATAGATTTGAAGGGCAAGGACATAATTTGGAATATTAAACAAATATATTTCTAACAAAATAAAAACAAAAAACTTTTTTTTCTTTCACTTCACAATTCTCATTCACTCGTCACCACTGGTCAGCGAAGCAGTAAAGAATCCTGACCAAACAGAATAGCCTATAAAAATAATAATTGCAACTTTGATTAAAAAATAAAAAAGTATTCTATTTAATATGTTACGTACGAAGAGATTACTAGGAAGGTGACAGAAATCAGAATTGGACCCCTCGTGAATTGAGTCCAGATTATTTTTGGGTGCTGTTATGTAGTGGGTCCCCCACTTCAAAATAATTGCTCTCGGGTACATACCTGAACGAATCTAATTATCCAATCCAAAATTCAACACACACAATAATTACATTCAATTATTTCAACCCTTTTCCCAGTTTTCTTTCCTGAAGAGTACTAAGTTTATGAGCCAGTAATGATATATATGCACATAAACTTTTTATTTATTTATATTAACAGTTTTTTCACAAAGGATAATGTGATTAAGATGATTCCCTAAGCTAGATAAGATAAATAATACCACAACCAACTATTAATTATACGTCATATTCAACCATCTCCAGCTAATATAGCTTTGTTTGTTGTATTTAAGTGCAGTAATTAAAGAACAGAAAGTGTTGCATGTGACTTATTAATGCATAAACCTGTGCTGAAAACACTTACACGTCTAGGGATCTGCATGCAGGTACACTGCTTTTAATTTTGTTTCATTTCAAAGGTCCTTTTCTGATCGACAATCTCTTTATTAACGTTGGCCCAATTTATACTTTGATTCTATATGCTCCACCAAACACCAAATCTAATGCATTTTTAGCATTATGATGTGTATCATATATATATTAGAACAATAGCTTATGTCATGTTATTATTTATCCATTTATTTCTCACTTTCCTTACTTAGACTTATCTTACTCATAATTCTTAACCGGTTGAGATGTAATGAAACGTTAATATATTTGAATTTAGTCAATGAAAAAATTATGTAAATAATTCAGGTGAAAGCATCTATTCAACGACAGAATGCTTCAAATTTTATACTAAAATGAGTTAAAACTTGGGAACGTGAAATGGCAGTTAAGCTTAAAAGGGAGAACAGTACAAGACCAAGTAACGCATCTCATTCTAATGGGCACTAACATGGAATTGGGATCAGCTGTCCTCAAACATGTCCCAAAGTCTATCTCAAACCAATGATATTGAAATAAAAATAGATAAATTTATGAATGTTTAAATTTTTTAACTAATATGACATATTGTGATTAGTTTGGGACAAACTTTAAAACATATTTAAGGACAACAAATCTTTGTTCACTTAGACGAGGAAATGATGATTCCAAAAAAGAAGAAGCAGAGAAAACAGACAAATTAGCGTTCAGCGTCATCATGGCAACTCGTGAATTGGTTATCATTGTATACCACCCTTTTTAAAAACCGAAATAAAATAAAAATAAAATTTTGATATTATTTCTTAAAATTTATTAGGTTTGGAATATGAATTGGAGATATGTGATCTCTTTTCTGTATATTAGGTAAAGATCATTATCTCATTTCTCTCCACACAATGAGATATTACTATATATTAAAATATGATTAATTTTAGAGAGAATAATGATAAGTGATATATGTTTTGTATAATAGACAAAAATCACTTATCTCAAATTGTCATATTGAGAAATTAATCTTATATTGTTATATAAATAAAAATATTTTTTTATAAAAGTAAAGTAACATTTTTATATTATTAACTATATTTCAGTATCAAAAGCATACATGCCTTTCTATTCTTTAAAAACATATTGTGTTTAAAAATATAAACAGAATAAAACTTGTTTTAGTCTCTCAAAGTAATTGCTATGACAACTATATTTTTTTAGAATATTATCTTGGATGGTTTTCTTGCATATTTTCATGTGGCTGTGGATTAAATATATTCCCCACAATCCAAAACTAATCCATGTCAAGGACAGAGGTCATCGAATTGAGTATTATCTTCAATAGAGTTACTTTATTTAATTAACTAGAATAAAGAATTTACTAGGAAATAACTTATCTCTTCTGGCTAGTAAAACTATAATATATATACTATTTTATTCAGTTTTAGAAATATTTTTATAAAAAGTGATTAAATATAATATGATTTTAATGGTTAAAAAAGATAACTTAACTTCTTATATAAGGAGATATTTTATTCTATATAAATCACCACATAATTCAAATCCTCAAAGCCGTACAATTCCTCATCCCCCTAAAAAACTTCGCCTATTTTTTTTATTAACAAAGGCGTTTCCATACAACTGAAGAAGTTCAAACCATTGTGATAATGATGAAGTAAATGTTGGAAAATAAGTCTCTTTTATACTATTGATTATCAATTGGTTTTTGAAATAACATTAATATGTAAAGGCGGTACCAAACTTTTCTATAGTGTTCAGGCAGACTAATGAACATGTTAGGAAGTGAGTTTAATATTCTCTTGCCTCATTATTTTTATTACAGTGATTTAAATATTTGTTATGTATCTTCTTCCTTGCGAATTGGTATAGGGGTGCGATTTCATCATTTAAGAAAGGCTGTGGGTGACCTGATAGTGAAGAGGGTGATCGTAAGGAATGAAGTGCAGGAGGTTGTGAGTTCGAGTCTCACCATCAACAAAAAAAAAGGAGTTATAAGGTGGTCAGATGGTAGAGCGTAATTGATTGAGGATGATCTCACTCACAACAAAATATTAACATACTAATAATTACCGATAAAAAAAAAAAAAGTTGCAGTTTAGGATGGTGGTGTGATAGGGCCTTCAACATAAATAAGAGGCTCAACCTTGGATACACACCACCATGGCTAAATGACTATATATTAGATTAATGTATTTAAATTTGTTATTTTGTTTTTAACTAATTGTTTAACTTCCTTTCACATCATAAACTGTTGTAAACTTCCCTTTCTAGGATCTAATCAAATGTATGGTATAGATTAGTAGCCAGTTATAATTTATGTATATATATTCTGTACTAAGAAGAAAGAATATATATAAAGAATAATTTACAGGATTCTGATTCTATTTTTATTATTTCTTTTCTTTGTTGAATACTTTCTTTACCTTGTGTTATTTAGAATAAACTTCCAAACATTTTGGTGTTTTCATTATCCTCGATGTTTCCAAAAATTTCTCACAAAGATCCAGGTGACTCTCTTCCTACTATATTTAAGGAGAAATTGAAAGAACATTGAGATCAACAAAATGATTGACATGATGCTAATATTACTGTTCTCCATACACTCACTGATAAGTTGACTGATATTCGTGTGGCACCCCAATACCAACTAATCACCCTCCATCTCATCCTACACCAACTTCTCCCTTCCATACACCCACACATATACTCGCACAGTTCATCGCTTCTTCTCATACCCAAATTCCGACAAATCCATTTCCTATCAACCACCCAATTTCCCTCCCTATTCTTTTCCACCACTCTCATCTCCTTCCCAACCTCCACCCCCAAAACTTCAACTCATACCTTTTGACAGTTACGAACCACTCGATTGGATATTTCAAGCCGAACTAGCATGCATATACGATGAATCATTTTTACATGTATCTAATCACTAAATCATACCTAGTTAATGGCTTTATTATTAAATTTTAGACATGTAAACTTGCTTTTCGCATTAGCAGAATGTTGCGAGGAAAACTTTCTGTGTAGATCACCCTCACATATCAATTATATATATATCTTAAGGTGACAGCATCATTTTATTTTAACTCTGCTAAAATAATATTGAGTACCCCGCACCCTGCATTAAAACAAGTTTTCATTGGAAAGTTATTTTTTAAATTATTTGAGAAGTGATACACTTAATTTCCAATGAAAACTTGCTTTTTTTATTGGGAAAATCTGTTGTTCTAGAAAAGTATGTCCCTGCAATCATCAAGTACTATTCCTCAAACTCTTCTGCTGAAACTTCTATATTAGGGCAAGGGTCAAGAGAACTATATCATCCTTGTATCATTTGTTCTCGGGAAGTTCTTCATCATCACTTCTCATGACTGACCCTAGGTTTCTCCATAGCAATATATTTGGTTCTGGTTCGCAATACCCGATTCTATATAGTATATCAGATTCTATATTATTATTATGCGGATGTCGATACTAGGTTAAATGGAGAATCATGTAACTATTAGTCATCCACGATATCTTTTAGTAGTGATTTTCATGTTTAAATATCTAATATTTTTCTTTCTTTCTCTATTATCAACATGATGAAAAAACACACCATAAAATAATAGACTAATAAAGAATTTTTAAGTAGATCCTTCAGTTATTTCTTTTAGGATACAAAGTAACAAAAGAAGCTCACCAAAATACAACAATTATTTGAAAATACAGATATATAAATAAGGTATGTTAATGTTACTTGCACATCACATGCATCTACTCCTTAAACAGCTTTGAAGCAGCACCTATATCTAAGTACCATTTCAAATCCCCTTCAGGTGAAACCAATCCAACAGGCAACTTTTCAGTATTTTCATCACCCTGTAGTGTAGAGTAAACTGCATTAGATTTACCAGCACCAGTTACAACCATTGCTATGTTTGAAGAAGAATTGATAACTGGAAAGGTTAAAGTAATTCTGTCTGATGGTGGTTTTGGTGAGTCTTTGATGAATGTAACCCATTTTTTATCCTCCTTCACAATAGGATGCTCTGGGAATAGTGAAGCAACATGGCCATCTGGGCCTATACCTAGAAGCATTAGATCAAATTTTGGAAACCCACTAGCTGATGTTGCTATAACACCACTCTTAACCAAGCGTCTCAGAGTTGTTTCATAAACATCAGCTGCTCCATCAGCTTCTAATGCATCATCAATGCCATAGATATTCACTTGAGGAATTGGTACCTTCCAAATTAAACAATTGTAATTATCTTCATCAGAAAATGTTTAGTTAGAATGTTAATTTCATGATCCTTAATTCCATAGAGTAAGGCTAATTAATACTGGAAGCAAAATATGATCATGCTAGTAGGTATCAGACCAAATCTTAATCCATCTTCATTCTTCTTCAAATTAAATAATATACTGCACAATGTGATGAAAACAAAACTATTACCTTGGAGAGAAATCCATCATAGGCAAGTTTGTAATTACTTTCTAAGTGATCCTTGGGAACAACTCTTTCATCCACCCAAAAAACGTGCCACTTTGACCAGTCAATGGATTCAGCATGTGGAGATTCAACCAATTTCCTGAATTTAGACCATAAAAACATGATAAAGTCTTGCTTATATTACATGCTAGAAACTAGAAATAAGGTAACAATTCAGGTTTGCGAGTTTCATGTCAGTAATATTAGTTAACATATCTACATTTTTATATTGTTAAAAATTATAAAACAATAACATTTCAACATTAGCTCATTCATGTGATGCCTAGTTTATGCATGCCCATATGAATTTATTCAAGATGATACTCACCTGAGGTACTTGATCAATGACCCACCAGACAAAACAACAGTAAAAGCACCTCTCTCTCTAATGAACTTGTTACTGTGTTGAGCAACATCATGAGCCAATGAAACAGCTACATGCTCTTTGGTAAACACCTCAACATTCTTAAACCCTTTCTCAAACTTAATAGCCTTCACTGTACCAACACATCTTTCGGGAAAAAATCCTTTATACCTAAGAGGTTGATAAAGGTGTCTCTTCTCAACCTGGGATGGTAATAATGAGCATTTCTTTAGGAATAGCTTATCTGATTTTTCTGCTGAAAATAAGCTGCTTTGGGTAGTGTAAAAGGAAGTGGAGAAAGCTGCTGAGAATGCCATTTTTGGTGTCTTAAGATTTGAGTGTGCAATGAAACCTACGGGCTCCTCTATTTATGCTTAATATTAGATTCCTAAATTTTATTGGTATTGAAAGTAAGGCAAGTATATATGGATCTTTTTGTTACGACCATAACAAGTAAAGAATCAAATGAGTGTGATACACACTTTTTTTAGCAAGAGTATTATAAATGAATGTGATACACACTTTTTTTAGCAAGAGTATTATAAATGAATGTGATACACACTTGACTACTTTAGTTTCTATCAAGTTTTAAGTTAAATAATTAAAGTTAGTAAGAATATCACTTAGAAATTATATTATATATGAAAAAGATCAAAAGAATAATTTTTTTCATTATAATAATATACACTTGGCACCATACATAGATGGTGAGTTTTCACCCAAAAAAAAATAATGTTGGGTTAACAAGAGGTGAAAGTATTGCTTCATTTTACTCCATTTAATAAGCAATAATATTCCTCACAAAGAATAAAAAATAATAAAGCAGTAATATTCTTCCAAACTAATTTATTTTGATTTTAAAGTCTTTGCTGTTATATGATATGTGCTTTTGTATTGGATTTGGTTCATGGAATTGTTGACGTTTTCAAGTCAATATTTATAAGGGGCTGATGATTTAGACGTGGCCCTTATAATGTGTTTGAGTTTTGGATTTTTAGTCTCTTTCATAGGATGAAATTATGACATATGACATTTAAAAAAATGTAATGGCTTAAATTTTATTTTTTTAATTAAAATATTTTTTTAAAATTAAATTAGTTTGACCCTCACATTCTTGTACTGAACTCTCCACCAAATGACCCCAACTCCTTTCTCATATGTACTAATATATTACTAAAAATATGATAAAATTAAAATAAACAAAGCTTATGATGAGGAACTTAACTATAAAAATATTTGTACAAAGATTAAATTCATCAAACTCATAGAAAAGGGTAAAAACATAAAACTCAAAATCTTTGTGAGGATTCCTTTGTTAATTGTTTGCCTTATAAACCAGTTTGAATTCTTAGCCTTCACTTTAGTAATTTATTTCACAAGGGATGGTATTGACGGTGCATATATGTACCTATATATGCTATATATGCATTATTTGCTGGGACATAGGTGGATTATAATAATTAATATATAAAAATTATAATTACTTGAGTAATATGGTGTGTATATGATAAATTTATGATTATAATTCAATCACCAAAATTTATTATGAAATAATAATAAAATATATAATATAACATTTTTTTGGTTTCCCACAGGTCCTCGCACTAGAGGCAATCCTATCCGAGAACATCCACAGGTATGTGTGGCTAACTCTCCCAGCGGACATTTTTTTCATCCACAAGACTCGAATCTGAGACCTTGCTTAAGATGAATCAAGCATGTACCACTTGAACCAACGTAGATACTATAATGTAAAAATATATACAATATTTAATTACAATATATACGCGAATACATGTTGGGCGCATATTATGATTCTTATTCTCACACATAAGTTATTTTTGCAGATACCCCTTGCATATATTTTGACATGTACTGATAGGATATTTTTCTCATTCCTAACTAGATGCATTAACCAGGAAGAATAACAAACTAATCAACAAAACACAATTGTGAAATCTCACATCAATATGTTTGGTCCTAGCATGAAACACCTGGTTCTTTGTCAAGAAGATAGCACTCTGACTGTCACAATATAGCGGAACTCCATTTTGCTCAATGTCTAACTCATTTACCAGCCTCATAAGCCATAGTGCTTCCTTAGAAGCTTCACCAGCTGCCATGTACTCTGCTTCAGTTGTGGACATAGCAACAACAGACTGAACTGATGATATCCACATAATTAGTCCACCTGCAAGGGTGAAGACAAACCCCGTTGTGGACCTTCTATCATCCAAGTCCATGCATAGTCCGAATCAACAAAACCAATAATTGAAGGCTTACTCTGTTGACTGCCAAACATGATACCGAGACCTCTAGTCCCCTTCAAATATCTGAAAATCCATTTGACTGCTTCCCAATGTTGCTTCCCTGGTTTCGACATGTACTTGCATACTTGACTAACTGTTTGTGCCAAGTCCGGTCTAGTACAAACCATAGCATACATCAAGCAACCCACTGCACTGGCATATGGAACCTTTGACATGTATTTCTTCTCTTCATCTGTCTTTGGATATTGATCTAGGGAAAGGTTGAAGTGATTTGCCAATGGAGTTCTCACTACTTTAGCATTGCTCATATCAAATCTCTCTAAGATCTTTTCAACATAGCTTTGCTGGGAGAGCCATAGTTTTCTAGCTCCCCTATCCCTGTGAATCTCCATCCCAAGAATCTTCCTAGCAGCCCCTAAATCTTTCATGTCAAACTCCTTACCTAGCATGACTTTCAGCTCATTGATATCACTCAAATGATTAGCAGCAATCAACATATCATCAACATAAAGTAACAGAAAAATAAAAGAACCATCGTCAAGGCTTCTGACATAAACACAACAATCATAATCATAGTGCTTATAACCAAGCTTCAACTTATATGTGTCAAATTGCTTGTACCACTGTTTGAGAGATTGCTTCAACCCATATAGAGACTTCTTCAACTTGCAAACCAAGTGACTATGTCCAGCTGTGCTAAACCCCTATGATTGTGTCATGTAAACTTTTTTCTCTAATTTACCATGGAGAAAGGCAGTCTTCACATCCATTTGTTCTAAGTGTATATCCCAGGTGGCTACCAAGGCAAGCACTGCCCTGATAGAAGTGTATCTCACCACTAGGGAGAAAATCTCATTGTAGTCGATCCCCTTCTGCTGTAAATACCCTTTTGCTACAAGACGAGCCTTGATCTCGTCCATCACGACACCCATCCATTGTTCTTTCTCCTGACTGTTTATAGCCTCTTGAAAGCTACATGATTCTCTTGAACTGAAATGGAGAGCAATTGAAGCCATATCCTCAAAGCCATATCTCTCTAGAGGTTTGATAGGACGTCTATCTCTGTCTCTAGCAAGTAGATACTCCTGCACATCTGAACTCTCTGCTTGAGAATCATCATGTTCTTGACTTGAACTAGTGTCTAGTTCCTTGCCTTTATTCACCTGAACCATTTCATTGCTCACTAGAATCATATTTGATCCCAAAGTCTCTCCATTTGTCATGGGACCTTTGTCAAAATTGATTGTTTCATCATGAAATCCTCATCAAACAATGCATCCCTGCTCAACACCACCTTTCTAGAAACTGGATCCCAGAACTTGAACACTTTCACACCTTTGGTATATCTAATGAAGATACACCACTTTGACTTAGGATCAAGTTTATATCGTTCACCACTGGGTACATGTACATAAGCAGAACAACCAAATATGTATAACATATTATAATTGATTGGGTTACTTGTCACTACTTATTCTGCAACTTTACCATCCAATGAAGCCCGTGGTGATCTATTGATTACATAACATTACATATTGGATAGTCCAGCATTCAGTCTCATACATCTGGACCTCCCTGTAAGAGTTCTATTCATCCTCTCTCCAACACCATTCTGCTGAGGAGTCTTCTTCACTGAGAAGTGTCTCTGAATACTATGTTCCTCGTAGAATTTCTGAAATTTTCAGTTTTTGTACTCCGTACCATTATCTGACCTCATGTATTTGATTTTCCTACCAGTCTGATTCTATATCTCTGCCTTCCAAACCTTGAACTTGGCAAAGACTTCTGACTTATGCTTCAGAAAATATACTCAGACCTTGTGAGAAAAGTCAAAAACGAAGGTAACAAAATACCTAGAACCTCCTAGGGATGGTTCCTGAGTGGGTCCCCATACATCAGTGTGGATTGTGGACATAATCTAGAATGCCCCAAGTCCTGTGTTGGCCAGCCTTGAAACTAACTCGTGTTTGCTTTCCAAGCACACAATACTTGCACAAATCTAGTTTACATTTGCCAACTCCCCTCAACAATCCTCTTTTGCATAGTTTTGTCATGTCACACACACTCATATGTCCCAAACGCTTGTGCCATAATTTTCTAGCACTATGGTCTGAATCTATTGAGATCTCTACAGCCACTCCAACAACTCCACCTACAACTGTTCTCCCTAACAATTTGTAAGTGTTCCCTGTAGTCCTTTTACCCTTCATCACAGTCAGAGTAGCTTTACATACTCGAAGAATATCATTGTCCCCGTCAGCTCTATAGGTAAATCCTTTGGCTTACAATGTCCCCAAAGAAACCAAATTCTTCTCCAAATCTGGTATGTGCCTAACATCACATAACGTCTTCACTACACCATCATCCATCACAAATTGGAGTTCTCCTATACCAATAATTTCACATGTTTTATTATTTCCGAGATACAGAAAACCAAAATTGTCTACCCCGTATGTGGTGAACCATTCTCTATTTGGCGTCATGTGGTGGGAGCAACCAATGTCAAGTATCCACTCATATGTACTATGATTTGATGATACAGATAGTAGATCAACTTCACTATTGTAACCAGAGTTATCTTTATATGCAAAATTTGCAGATGTAGATACTCTATCTTTCCCCACCAGCTTGCTAGGACTCCATTCATTGGGACAATCCCTTTTGTAATGCCCAGTTTGTTTGCACTTACAACACTCTACTAGTGTTCTGCCCCTGGAATTTGTCTTTTCCCTTTGGCAGGACCTCCTCTGCCTTGTCTCCTCCCACGCACTTGGCTCCCTTTCACATACAGACCATCACCCTGAGACCCTTCACCTACATTCTATCTTCTTTGACTGTGGGAAAGAAGTGCAAATGTGATCTCATCCAGTTTGATTGAGTCTTTCCCGTACGTCAATGTTGTCACCAAGTGTTCATAGGAATTTGGCAAAGAACATAATAATATTATTGTTTTGTCCTCATCATCAACCTTCACATCAAGTTTCTGCAAGTCATTGATCACTTGATTAAAATTGTTGAGATGTTGCTGCAAATCAACACCTTCCTGCATCTTCAGGCCATAAAGTCTCTATTTCAAATACAACTTATTTGTTAGAGACTTGGACATGAACCGCTTCTCTAATGTATCTCATACCTCTATTGGTGACGTCAAATCCATAACATGATAGATCACCTCATCTGATAGACAAATCCATATGGTTCCCGCAGCCTTCTCCTTCAACTATTCCTAATCCAGTTGATCCATATCCTCTGGTTTATTCTCATGCAACGCCTTTGATAGACCTTGTTGAGCCAACACATCCTTAACCCTCCTTTGCCACAATCCGAAATTACCAGTTTCATCGAACTTCTCCACCTCGAATTTGGCACCTGGGTTAAGAGTCATCTGATACCAATTGTTGGGAACAAGCGAACAATCAAATAGTAAAGAGTACATAGACAAGAGAATAACAATCAAATTGTGCCTACATCCTCGGGAGCGTTGGGCGGCTACCACTATATATTATTAGAGAATTATGATTAGTGTTTAACTATTTTTCTCCTTGTTACATTAGGTTTACATAACATAAATATATAGCCCTCTACCCAACCCTTTTACATCAGCCCAAACTCATAACTTGTATTGTTGTTATCTAGAGATATGAGTCATTGCACAACAAATAGGGTTATTTTGTTACTTCAAAATGGATCATGGGATATTTTGTGTTGAATGTTTTCTGAAGAGATAAGAGAATTAGATTGAAAGTGTGATTTCTCCTCTTCCATCTTTCTCCATGCATTGCATTTTTAAGTTTCAAAATAGCTGTTGTTTAGAGTAGACTTAATTTACATTTTTAGGTTCTTTAATTAGGATCCTAAACCATCAGGGTAAATGTTAGCAAAGTGTAATATAATGACATATGATGGCTTTTATTTATGTTTATATATATATATATATATATATGCTAAGCAAAAAGAACTGCTATATTAAAGAAGATAATGGCTATTCAACCATATATAAAAGATGGAACCAAATAAACAAACAAAGTAGATTGCATAGTTGTAAGAATGCAAGATCAAGAATGGATGTACCATTGGGCAAAATTATACCTCCTTGACCCTATTGTAAAGTTGAACTATCTCAAGTTCTGATATGATTAAATCCATGACTTGTATAAAGTTGATCCGAATTCTACTATAGTCATTTCAATATAAGCCCGATATTATGTATTTCTTTAAAGGTCTATTGTTTTATTTGGAAAGTTTTTGAAAAGGAGGTTGGCCATAAAGGAGAAGCTTCATTAAAAGGAGCATTATTGTCAATAGAGAGAAATTGAAGTGTATTTTTTTTGTAGGGATCAACTACAGTCTTTAGATCATCTTCTCATTCTTGTGTTTTTGCTTCTAATGTTTGGCCTATATTCCTGGCTACAAAACTCTCCACAAATTCCAAACACTACAGTTGACTTGTTGGAGTTGCATGACTCATTTTGTAAATCTTTGAAAATTAGGAAGTGGTGGAGAATGTTTTGGTTTGCAATTTTGTGTTCTATTTGGTTGATAGAAAGGGATGCAACTTTCTCTATTAAGGAGGCTAATTATATCCAAATTATGGATTTCATACAGGTTCCATCTTCGACTGGGTTTTGTCATAATAATGGTGTTACTAGTGTTGTTTTTGTTGATTGGTGTATTAGTCTTTGCTCTTATATTCAACATCTTTGTAATAACAATTGTTAATATTTGTCTATATTGTATATGGATTGACAGCCTTTCTGTCTTCTTAATCAATTTTTTCCTTATTAAAAAATCGATTTATATATAGTGTTATAATACTTTACACATTGCTTCTTGTTAGAAAAACGTTACATTTGCTTATAAAAAAGAATGACATACGATAATACAATTTTAAATAACATTATATTATTAATAAGTGTTGGTTCAAGTGATACATTTTTGATATTATATTATGTCATTATCACATTCTTTAATGCTTCATTTGGTTTGAGGGAAGAAAATAAGAAGTGATAAATATGGAAGAAAGTAAGAAGAGATAAATATGGAAGAAAGAGAATGAAAATAGAGAAAAACATGAGAAATAGAGTGAAATTTTGTGTTGTTTAGTTGTATAAAAAAAAACAAAAATGTAATTTTACTCTTTCATTCTTCCTCCTCATTTTCTCTTCTAGAGAAGAATTTTTGTTGGTGGATCTCACTTTCTTTTTTATTCTAACTTCTTAAATTCTCTCCTTAACCAAAGGAGAAAAATAAGATATTTTTCTTAAATTTCTCTCCTACCAAATGAAGGCTAAAAGTGTAATATCTATACATTGTTAATGTAAAGATTTATAGGCACCTATTGTATTATTCACCATTAGTTTCAATTTTTTTAAGAACCAATGACTAACGATTAAACATGAATGATTGATGATACACTAACAATATATAAAACTCATAAAATGTGTATGTATATATTTTTTTCTCATTCTTTAATCCTTAATTATATTAATAGTTACAACATTTAAAAAAAAAAAATAGTTACAACATTTTAATTATAGGACATGATTTTTGGAATGTTAGTGTGACAAATTGTATTTTTTTTATTTATTCATTTTATGCAAGGAGCGCCACTTCACCCTTTTGTAGATGTAACTTTTCTCTCCATCTTTTATAAAAAAAAATACTAAAAGTAAACAACAAAAATTGACCATCTTTTAAGAATATTATTATATAAATAAATATAATTATTTTTTTAGAAATTTTTAATTTCTAATTAAGGTGAACATCATATATTTGATACAATGATATCAATTATTTGATCTAATTACTTGCCCCTAAGATTTCTAAAAGTTGATAAATGATATGTGTTTAATGGGTTGATACACATCAGGTTAACTCATGGTATAATGAGAACTCTATAAGCTAACGCATAACCTCAACCCACCAAATCAAATTCAGTTTTCTCATCTCCCCATCAGAGTGAAAATGCAAGTCTCAAGAGGAATTAGAGATTTGGTTGAAGAAAACCATCATACCACAAAACCTCAAACCTCTATCAGAAACGTATATCAAATGAACACCAGGAACATGAATTCAGGTATAACATTGCAACTTTTATTTTATATATGTATAAGAATCATGATATTCAAGATCCTATAATTGGTATTTCACTAAATTCACAACATATTTTATTGAACCATAATTTTTAGGATACATAAACACAATTACATTAGAAAAAAGAAAATGCCCATTATTGCAAGCATATTATAGTGTCTTACAAACCAGACAATAGTATAACTTGATATCGAAAAAACATACATTAATATGAATTAATCATGGCCATATCACTCCCATCTCATGCCTTATTTTCTCATGCAGCAGTGTGAATGTATAACTTCAGCAAACAACTTGGATCTACCTGTACAACCTTGAAGCTGCACCCTTGTCCAAGAACCATTTAATCTCTCCTTCTGGTGAAACCAAATGAATAGGAAGTTTACCATTACTAGGACCTTTCACCAGTGCAGAATACACTGCATCAGCTTTACCAGCACCAGTAACAACCATTGCTATGTTTGAAGCAGAATTAATCACTGGCAAGGTAAATGTAATCCTTTCTGGTGGTGGTTTGGGTGCATTCTTGAGGAAGGTGACCCATTTTCTAGTCTCATTCACTTCTGGGTACCCTGGGTAGAGATCAGCAACATTGCCATCAGGACCCATGTCAAGTAGCATGAGATCAAATTTTGGAAAACCAGTTTCTGATGATGTAGTTATCACTTTCCTTTCAACCAAGCGTCTCAGACTTGTTTCATAAACATCAGCTACTCCATCAGCTGGTAAGGCATCATCAATGGTGTTTATTTGGTGAGAAGGAATTGGCACCTACCATACAGAACCATAAATTAATAGGGCCACATGAATTTTACATAATGAATGTGTTAAACATAGTGTTGAAATTATATATGTTGGTGTTGCTCTAGACTTCTAGTCATCATTAATATCTTTTTATTAATATGAATATGCGAAGAAATGTATAAAATTGTAAAGTAATATGTAAGTCTCAACTAAGAAGGTAAAAACTATTCACCATTCTACTTGCTTGTTCAATGGAGCATGGATTAGAGGCTATGAGATAAATAAAGGGAAATTGAGATGGAGATTAGTATTTTTACCTTGGAGATAAATCCATCATAAGCATGCTTGTAGTTGCTATCTACATGAGTAATTGGCACCACTTTCTCATCAGCCCAAAATATATGCCACTTAGACCACTCAATTTGGTCATAATATGGAGAGTCCACAAGCTTCCTGAGATTGTAACATAGACAAATTAATAATTGCTTAACTTTCCCAAATAACAAACTATACAATGCCTCACATATACTGACCTTATAACATGTGGCATTAAAAATGGGAAAAGTTTTATCTGCTTTAAATTTTTAACTCAATTCCTGTGCAAAGTTGATACGAAAAAAAATGGAACAGTGAAACACTCATGTTGTTTAGTGTATACTCACTTGAGGTACTTGACAGACCCACCAGACAAAACAACAGTGAAGCATCCTTTTTCTCTGATGAACTTATTAGAGATACCAGAAACATATTTGGCCAAAGACACAGCAAGATGCTCCTTAGAGAACACCTCAACATCATTGTTGTTCAATGATGCCTTAACTGACACTGAGCCACCAACATGAGTTCTCCTAGGGTTCATGGGAATTGGAGAAATCCCATTGTGTCTTAGGGGATGGTAAAGGTGTTTTTGTCCAACTTTGGATGACAAAAATGGCATGGTTGAGGATATAGGGTGTGAACCCTGCTTTGTAAGTAATCTACTTTGGGGAGTGCATGAGAGAGAGAAGAGTGTGGAAGTGGCCATTGGTAATTAGATACACTTAGTTGAGTACAAAGTTTGGAACATGCATATCATTTGGTTGTTGATCATCCTTATTTATATGGATTTGCTTTGATTCTTTTATAAATGTTAGAAGCAAGGTATGGATACTTATGTCAGTTTTTTAAGCAATCAAATAGCAAAAAGTAAACACAATCCTATTTATGATTGAGGATATCAAATAAACAAATTTCTAATTTACTACTTTGTTTACCATCTTTTTTTACATCATAAGTAAAAGAAATAATAGAATAAGAGTTAAAATATTAAGTAGCACTAACACCTCTTTTCTGTAGAGGTGTTCTGTTAAGTTAGAGAACCTCAGTCAAATATTATCTTTTTAATGATGATTAAGGAGAATAAGTTTTAGGAAAATTTGAAATATCATATTTTTTTTTTATTATTTGTTTATAAAATGACAAAACATGTTCTAAAGTGATGTCTCTTTGTATTTTTTGTTAGACCTATCATCATAAGAAAATATATAAGTATATACTCTCAACTTAAGTATTTTCAAACGTTCATAATTGATTTGATATTACACATAGAATGTGATGTTGTGTCCCCTTATCAAGCATGTTGGCTATTACAGATTTTTATAAAATTAATGTCCTAATGGATATGAATTGTTGACAGACACTGTATCTTATAAGATTAATAGGGCAATTTCCAGGGTCTATATACTCGAAAGCTCATAATAACACAAATAACTCTGAAAAATCAAATACTTTAGTGGGAGAATTTGAGATTGAGATATGTGTGTATATCTAAAATGCTATTCTGGATTAAATTTAAGGAATTGATAAATAAGCTTTCACGTGTTCCTCGGTGACAAAAAACAGGCCCAAGAGTTTGACAGAAGATACTGAGTAAAAACAAATAAAGAACATTCTTTATTATGACCAATGACTTAAAGGGTATGAAAATGAAACTGGAATTTCTTTTAACATTAGACCATTCTTCTTTTGGCAACACACTTTCTTAACTGTCTATGATATTATTTCTAGAGTTTCTTTTAACATCAGACCATTCTTCTCTTGGCATCAAACTTTAAGAGTTTGTTCTTTTAACATCTCTGACCATTTTGCATCACGCTTTCTTAATTGTTTTAATATAATTCACCTCTAATCGTTGTAGAACACAATAATTTATTTCTCACGTGAAACACTACACTACACTTTCTTTTTCAATCTTCTTGCTTTCTTACATACATATATTCCTTTACATATATTACATATTTATACAGTAAAACAAAAGGTGAAACATTAGCTGATGTGGTACAGTTTTACATTCTAATTAAATAAGATTAGTCAAACTAATCTATATGTGACATGCATGTTGTGCTTTAAACATCTAGCATTACACATGTCCTTAACATAACAAATTATCATATAATAATTGATTATTCTAATAATCCTTTCTTAAATATGATTTCACTCTTTTGTCAGTACAACATAACAAATGATGAATTGTTTAATGTGGATTGTGTTGTTATGTGACATTTTCACAAATAACATCAAAATTATCTATTTTATTGTAAAATTATTAACACCTTGTATTTTATATGATTTAGTTTCTATCATTGTATATTTAATATATTGACTCCACCTAATAAGATTATAGCTTGATTGTTAGGAATGATAATACAACCCAAACATGTAGGTAAATGTCCAAACACAGTACAGGTTGACAGAGAAAATCCATTTTGTGTGAGTTTGGGTTCGAGTTTGATGATATTCATCCTCAACCCACTTTAACCTCACTTATATATTTGTGTATATATTAGTAAAGTTGAGATTAATAAGGTTTTACAAATACACCTATATATATGTTTGTATCAAAGGCTGAAGTGAGATCCATGTCAACTCTGAGAAATCCAAAATCTAATTTAAATCGAGATAAGATTCATTTTTTTAACTCATGATATTCAAGTTTGACTTTAGGTTTTTAAGATTGGGGAAGATGGAAGCTAAGATTAATAATTCAAGCAAACTTCATTCAAAATACATATTTCAGCATCTTAGCTTAAATAGATTATTAATACATAACAAAGTTCATACCTAATTAGTTCAAATAGTCAATATAAGCAAACTAAGTATAGTGGATGTAGTAAATTTTGTAATCAAAGTTCCAAATTTTTTTATCAGAAAATAAACAGAGTATACAACTGAATAACTATTTAGTATTTAAACAATCCATGTACATTATATATCCACCCAAGTTATCCATTTTCTTTTAAAAAAATCGGACATCACTTTTTCCTAGTTCATAGTACTACTTTCGCGGTTATTATTTAAAAAGACCTGATACTTCACATCACATATGGGCCACTTAAACTTAGCAAGAGCCCATTTCTTCAGTTTGCAATAACAAGCCTGGGTTATCTTGCAAAGTTGCAATAGTTAAGTAAAAATCAACACTACATTAAATACTATTTTTATAACTTTACTCTTATCTGATTAATGAGATAACATATACAAATAAGTAGATTACTTCAATTTCTCAATTTTTACTTTATAATGTAAAAAAAAAATTAAAAATAATGAATGTATTAATTCGAATGGTCATAGTTTTTTGCATAAATAATTAATTTTTTAAACAAAAATGGAATAGATCAGTAGTTGATATGTGTAGTATTCAAGAAAAAAGAATTTTCAATAACGTGGGAAAATTTTTGCAACTAAGCAACAGAAGAAATTATTACATAATTGAATACAATGGTCCAAATCAATTTTTTGTCATTATCCATATATTAATTACATAAAATTATTCAAAATAAATGATGTCAATATGGCATGAGTCATATCATGTAATAATTTATCTCCCTCACTAATGAGGTATTTGTTGTATAACCAATTCTATATGCTCAAGCAAAGATTACATTTTCTACCAGAAAAAATAAAGTATTTGGAGAACTAAGTTAAAGGAAATTAAGAGCACCCATATGACAAAATCAGAGACAAGAGCACTGTGCATTATTCTATTCATACTCAAGTTCCATAAACATAAAAAAGATAGCAGGAAAGGTAACATAAGAAAATTCAGCCACTATGTAGGCTTTTCTTAAAGATTTGTTATAACCGCGCAGAATCTTTATTGACCTCATTTTAATTAGTACGAAAATTTATAGTGCAAGTCCTAAAGGACCTAAGTTCTTGCAGTAGGTAGGACACTCTTCCCTACCCCCTTCATCTGAACAGGAACATTGACCTCTATGCTCTCAAAATTGTTTGATCCTGATCTTGTATCATCCTTAATTGGCAATTCTTGCCCTTCACCTTTCCCTTCATTTGTGTTCAGACTGTCTTTGCTTTTCCCCCATACCACAGTGTAAAGCCCGGTCACAATTATAATAGCTCCAATTATACTATACAACACATAAAAAAACAAATAGTTAGCACATGAAATAGTGGAACACATTTGTATTTTGAAATAGTTAGCACATAAAAGAGTAGGTACTATTAATTAGAAATTGAGTACCTTCCTAGATGAACTTGCTCAGCCAAGACAACAGAACCCAATGCAGCAGTGATAATCATACATAGTGGGCTGAAAGAAGTTACAAATACTGGTCCACGTTCCCTTGTTACTACTCCTTGTATATAGTATGCCATTCCAGAACAAACCACTCCCTAATTAGCATCACAATGATTTTAATTTAGTATTAATCTCAAGGTTTGAAAGGCTAATTGTGTAGTGTATATACTTTGGTTGAACTCGGTCAATAACAACATAACACCTAATAATTATAAATACTGTCATATTATTATTGATCCACTACATGTTATTCAACCATATAATAATTTATCATGTATATTCGGTATGAAAAATGACACTCACAGAATAAACACAAGCTAGAAGCCTTGAGTCCCACCCAATGGACCATACACGCATGTCACGTTCAAATATAAGGGATGCAATTGCACCCTCAAAAATACCCAAAAAACAAATCCAAGATGTCATCGAGAGCTCTGCTGGATACAACTTCAAAGTAAAAGACTACACAAAGTAGGAACACAAGTTAATTAAACTGTTAGAGATTATAGTTCATGAAAGTTGTAATATGAATTAAAAATGACATCATTGAAAAATAATGAATGTGCATGTAATAAACATATATAGACATATATACTTACTTGCAATATAAAGAAGCTAGCCCAACCACCACAACTTGCAATGAGCATTAGTGTTCCAAGAACCCAGTTAGAGGCCTCGGTGGTGGCATTGTTATTTTGGTTACCACTTTGTCCCTTTATAATCTGAAGTTCAGGGCCTTTGTACAATGTCATAACCATAGCTCCTGAGACCGTTACAGCAGTTCCAATTACTTTGGCTAAGCTGTGTATTTTTTTCAAGTTCACTGTCTCTAACCTGGTTACCACATTAGAAGTGTGAATATGATTAGATTATATGATATATTCATTGATATTTGTTTTGTTGCTTGACGAAACATTTTTTATTTATTTCATTGCTTAACGGAACCTTTTCTTAATTTTCTTATTTGATTGCTTACCGCAACTTGCATAAGCATTAATAGTGTTGGACTACATTACATCACAGTTTTAATATAAATTATAGAAGTTTATAAACATATTCTAAAAGAGTGTGAACATGAGACATAAATGTTCTTGTATTAGACTAGTGTGTTTAACTTTGACACACGGCAATAAAGTATCAATACATATTTTAAACATTAGTGAATATATTTTATTTCTTTTACATTATATTTTATTTCTTTTACATTATATTTTATTAACACTTTGCTGGGCTTAGTATATACTATACTCAAGTCTCAAGATATGCTCAAGTCTCAAGTTATGCAACTAGCTTTGTAAGTTTGAGTAAGTGCACAATCTACCATTCATATTAGAGTTAAAATTTGAGAGAGTAAAGTATTTTACATTGTCAGCACATCATTTATTATTGATTTGTATTACTTTTGTTTGAGAGTCAATGATAGTTAATAAATTAATAATGGATGATTTGTTGACAGTGTAAAAACATCTATATTGTTAGTGTATACATATTAAATCATTAATACGATGTAATATGAAGCTTCTAATTACCTGAAAATGAGTGCCATTATAAAAGTAATGGCTGGGAGGACATTAACGGTAGCGGATGCAAACGTTGTTGAGGTGTACTTCATCCCCATGTTGTACAAATTCTGATCAAGCACTGGCCTATTTGTTTTCGTCACCAACAAAATTATCAATCCAACTATCTTTAAACAAAACTTATAGTATAATATGCAAGCTTTAACTTTTTTAGGATTAAATCAAATCATCATAACTATTCCAAGAAGAAGAAAAATTAAGTTAACATGTGCGGTATATCAATATCTCCAAGTAAAAAAAGATTAGCATATTTCCTACTTTGTTAGATGACATATTCTTTGTTTATGAGATATCTTTATCTGCCTCAGGGTTTTATTATTAGCAGTAAAATTTATTAAGAAGGTAAAAAATAATATTAAAATAACAAATGATACTTTTATCCATATATTTATGTAGATTCTGCCTTTGGTTTTATTCGTGAGATTAATATTTTATGTTTAATCTCAAGGTTTGATGATGATATTCATTTCGAGTTTCATTTTTAATTATGTATGAGTGATGTGTGCTCATACAAGGGTGATAGCTAAATAATTTTCTGTTGTGGATGATACTAATGTTTCGAGGCATTAATTTCAATTTTGTTACTTGCACAATAATATGTATTTCGTTTTGTTATTGACTTTGTTATTTACAGACAAAAATCGTTAGACCTTTTTTTGAACAATATAATAAAATTCTGTCTAAAAATAACATTATTGTTTGACAATATTTTTTGTGATGTGTCCTTTTCAGCATGATGTGTCCACTAGAAATAGTGGGCCAATATGAAAAACCATTATCGAGTTGTCGCATTTCTTTCAAGTTGAGTTTATGGATTAAGCAGAATATTCTTTAAAAAAATTAAGGATTTTGGTTTCCAGTAAGATACATAGCTTTAACCATACCATATAAAAAAATATTGAGCCACACTCACGTCGAATTCTGAATATTAAAATGTTTTGCAGCTTTATCAAAGATAATAATTTTTTTTTGACTATTTATGGTCTCATATAGTTAGACCTTATGGTGTTTCTAAAAGCAAGAATACAAATTTACCATTTATGCACTGATCAGAGTATGATAGGCATAGCTATTTAGTTGAAAAATTAATGCATGCATGCATGTGTTTATCCAATGATATATTTTCACACGAGGCCATAAAGGGAATAAGAGCTTAGAGGAAACAAACAAAATGTATGATTCTATACTGCGAATATAATTGATATGTGGAGAGAGTTTGAAGAGCCTTACTCAAGAAAACCAAGCACGGCTAGTCTAAGGAAGATTGGTAGAGTCATCTTTGGCCTTACTTTTCTGTTAACATGGAGAATCAAAATGTACACTTATAGTTATAATATGTTGATAGATTGAAAAGTTAAATTAGCTAGTAAAGTAGGAAAATCATCTGTTGTTTCAAACTGTGTCTCAAACTAATGATATATTTTTCAATTGATATAACATAACAGATCTTTGTCCAGAAAAGAGAATGAACATGAAATTATCATATGAAACCAATTTTTCATACTTAGATATGTTTGATTTAGATTACATAAAACAATCAGATTATGAAATAATATTCTTCTAATGTCCCTAGGTGGTTTTGTCAACAACATAGCTGTTTTCTCCTGTTTAAATCTTTTATATCTTTTCATTAAAAAGCAACCATAGAAAATAATTTATGTTGATGTCAAAAAACCTTCTTCCTACCAAGTGTCTTTTGTCATTAAAATAATCTGAACGAAACACCCTCTAACTTCATAAAAATTTAACTTTTATTCATTATTATTGTTCCTAAAGTAAAATTCTCTTGTTATATGATAGGAAAATCATTGCTAAGGAAGATAAATACCTTTCTAACACAAGAGCAAAAGGGGCCATGATAAGAGTAGCAACTACATGACGATACACTGAAAGTATCCAATGGCTCATGCCATGTTTGAAAGAAACCATAGTAATGATATACATCCCAGCATAACCAAACTGAAGGGACACCATAGCAAGGTAAGGCTTCACCTTACGAAACATGCTCAACTTGTCACCACCATTTAGGTCCTCATTCCCCATGTTTCAATAAGGAACACAGAGAAATTATACACACAAAGTTACTATGGCGTAGGACCTAGTAGCTAAGCGTTCTGACTTGTGATTTGTGAGTGACAAAGTATAATGCGAAATGGCCTTCTTATAGAACCCAAAAAAGCATTAAGATTAGAAAGAAGCCCCGGGTTTTTACATTACCACAAGGCACTAACTCTCTCACTTCAATTTTCAGCCCCACATATCCCTTAATTATCCGTATAGAAATAAATTAATATTCCAAGAAATTGCTATAATACACTTTTATATCTATAATAATGTAAAATCAAAAGAATAAAGTAAGGGGTATATTATCTGTATCTAGTAGTTTGTATGTGAAATAGGGGAATATTAACTGATTAAGGTGATAAAAAATTAATTTTATCTAGAAAAATGATGAATTTAATACTTTAAGAAGAGTAGTGCTAGAAAGGATAGTTTTTCTTTCTCATTATAAATAGGGGAATATAAGTATCATAATAAGTAATTTCATTTTTATTTTTTACCACTGTATTAAAAAAGTCTTCCTTTAAGAACTAATGAATTTTGCTTTTCAATCAAAATTTTCCCTTTCTTGTTTTCCCTATGGGATTGTTTTCAACCGAATCTCTGAGGAGGACAATAGTTATCTCACGGCCCGGTTCCAGGAAGATGAGATTAAAGAAGCTATTTGGAGTTGTGAAGGTGAAAAAAGTCCTAGGCTTGATGGTTTTAACTTCACTTTTATTAAAAAATCTTGAGATTGCGTGAAGCACGATGTCTTTGCTATGGTGGATGATTTCTTCATTTTTGGTAATCTTGTGAAAGGATGCAATGCTTCTTCATTGTCTTGGTCCCAAAGATGGGAAGCCCACAAGGTCTTGGTGATTATAGACCTATCTCTCTGGTTGGGTGTATCCACAAGATTATCTCTAAACTTCTGGCAGGTCGGATTAAAAAGGTTATGCACTTGATCATCTCAGATTGTCAATATGCTTTTATTAAAGGTAGATATATTATGGATGGAGTTGTTATTGCTAATGAGGTCATTGATTAGGCTAAAAAGAAAAACTATGGTGATTGCTTTATTTTCAAAGTGGATTTCGAAAAGGCTAATGATTGTGTTAATTGGAGTTTCCTCTTATGCATGATGGAAAGGATGGGTTTTTGTCTCAAGTGGAGGAGCTGGATTAAAATTTGCCTTCAGTCTAACTCTGTCTCTATATGGGTTAATGGGAGTCCAACTTCGGAGTTCAATATGACTCGCGGCCTAAGGCAAGGAGATCTGGTTGCTCCTTTTCTTTTCCTGATTGTTGCCGAGGGCCTTGCTGGTATTATGAGATCGGCTATCTCACAGAGGATCTTCAAAGGTTATTTGGTTGGTAAGGATGAGGTTATTGTGTCCCATCTACAGTATGTTGATGATACCCTTCTTATTGGGGAGAACTATGAGGGTAATGTTTTGGCACTCAAGTGTATTCTGAAGTGTTTTGAGCTTACTTCGGGTTTGAGACTTAATTTTCATAAGAGCAGCTTTATTGGCATTAAGGCCGACGATGATGTTGTTCATTTGGCGGCGAATAAGTTGTTATATGGTGTTGGCTCTATGCCCTTCAAGTTCCTTGGAATACCTGTTGGTGCTAATACTGGAAGAATTTCTACATGGTGTCCTGTTGTTGAGGCTTTCAAGAAGAAGCTATCCTTTTGGCAACAAAAGTTTATCTCTTTTAGTGGTCATGTTACTCTCCTGAAGTCGGTTCTTTCATCCTTACCTATCTATTTCTTCTCCTTCTATAAAGCTCATGTCTCTGTTATTCATGAGCTTGATAAAATTCAGAGAAGATTCCTTTGGGGTAGGAGTGCGGTGAGTAAGGGTATTCAATGGGTGAGTTGGAAAAAGGTTTGTAGGTCTAAGGAGGTAGGGGGCCTTGTGGTGAAAATTTTGTGCATGTTTAATTTGGCCTTGTTAGGAAAATGGAGGTGGAGACTATTGCATGAGCACGACTCTCTTTAGGTGAGAGTGGTGAGATCTAGATGTGGTGTGGGGGTAAGTGCTTTTGGGGATTTTTGTGGGGATGAGTGTTTTAGAAAGGGGTCGGTGTGGTGGAGAGACCTAGGGGATCTAGTTAATAGAGAATGAGATTCACAAAGGATGGTTTTATGATGATGTGAGTAGGAGAGTTGGGTTTGATGCCTCTACTTCGTTTTGGAGTGATAAGTGTAAAATTCTCTTGTTATA
>NC_032017.1:18043916-18066975 GCF_001865875.1 Lupinus angustifolius
GGGAGTCTTAACATTATTTTTCCTAGGTTGTTTCAGGTTTCTTTGGACAAAAACGCTTCTATTAGCTCTATGAGAGAATGGAGGAATGATGTTTGGTGCTGGAATCTGAAGTGGCGAAGATATTTGTTCTCTTAGGAACAACAGGAAGCTGATGTCCTCCTTAATTCTATAAAGGATGTATGGATTTTGCATGACAGTGCTGATAGGTGGCTTTGGGTGCATGACAAAGGTTGACTTTACTCGGTTAGCAATGCCTACAATGTTCTGCTTAATGAGGTTAATTGTTGTGATGTTGGGTTCTATAAAAGAGTTTGGGGTTCCAATGTTCCTTTGAAATTGAGATGTTTTGTTTGGAGGCTATCCTTTGATGGAGTTCCAACTGGCTAGGCGAGGTGTCCTTGGAGATGAAGCTCAAACAAATTGTGTCTTTTGTGGAGTGTTGGAAGAATATGTTGATCATTTGTTCTTTTCCCGCTCCTTCGCTTATGGTGTGTGGCAAACTATCTACTCTTGGTTTGGCCTCAGTTCAGTTTTTCCAGTTGGCATTAGGAATAACTTCCTATCTCATTGGTACTCTTTGCGGTTGGAAAATCCCTATCATCTTCAGTGGATGTCTCTCTGGTTTGTCACTTTGTGGTCTCTATGGTTGGCTAGAAATAAGATTATCTTTGATCATTCTCCTTGTCATCCTCACAAGGTAATTTTTGCTATTTAATTTCGTTCTTGGAACCTTCTATCTGCTCGTTTTTATCCCTTCCCTTTCTCCTTTATGGATTAATATTGGGTTTGGAGCCCTTCAAGCTGTCTGAGTTGGTCTGTGTAATATTGCTATGGATAAGAGCATCACTTGTTCTCCTAATTCCTTTTCTTTTTTAATACAATATATTGCTGATAAAAAAAATACCCAAAAAACACTCAATTACAAACCATTATCAAATATACAAAAATGGAAATTAGGTTTAGTGCTTAGTCATTACGCATGGATATTAAAGGCATATGCTCCTGTGAGGTGTTACTAAAAGTGAATAATGCTATAAGTGTGCACACTATTCAGAAGAAGGATAAGTAAAACTTCATCTCGTTACAGCTTTCATGTCTAGTTATATACTATTCATTTCTTTGTACTTTGTTATTAAAAATATTATTTGCTTATACAAATTATGATCTGCGTAAAACTTATTTAATTTATTATATGTTGCATATAGCATGATCCTATATAAGTTTATCATAGATTAATTTATATGTATTGAAGTTAGGTACTCGTCCATATCCATACATACAAATGTCACAATCCATACTCATTAATGTGCATGGGATATTATATCTGAATTCAACATACATGTCTCATACTCAAAGTTATCTACTATATTATTGAGAACACATTATTATCTACCGTTTGTCGCATATACGTCAATATATAACATAAGATAGTGAAGGAGTTTTATTGACTAAGGTAGAGGGTTTAATGAATGGAGTGAAAAATGTGAGTTTGATTCTCACCCCTAGTAAATTGAAGAAAAAAACTATAAGATAATTTTGATAGTTATGAATGAAGTGAAGGAGATTAAATGTCAGAGTTTAACCTATAATAAATAGTAACTTACAAACATTTGCCGATCATATATATATATATATAATATAGATAAAAATGTGATGTTGGATAATGAGAGAGAAAGGTTGAGTAACTTAGAATCACAATTTGGATAGTTATATCATGTATCAAGGAGATCATTTTGCACATGATTATGTATAGAGACTAGTTGAGACCCAAAACAATCATTACTAACAAATATTTAAAGATTAATATTTTGTTAATAAAAATAAATAATAATAGAAATTAAGACATGTGGTTGTATTTATTGCACACATCAACGTCTAATTTGTTGACGATGCTCTGGTTTAGAAATTATTTTAAAATAATTGTGTACCTAGGTGTGAAGGGGGATATATAACACTAGTCATGATCAAATGGAAAACTTAATTATGTATGTCTCTAAAGTTATAAGTGCGTGTGACGTGGGCAGTAGTCATTCACGAGATACCGCAAAAAGATAGTGGAAGGATTTGGAAGAAATGTATACACAATCATATTAGATGTTTCAACGTTAGATGCGTCACAATCTTTTATGCAATTTAAAGAATGCTAAAACATTATGTCCACAATCATTTATGCAATTTAAAGAATGATTTAATATGTATAGGGCAATGTAATTGTTTTTTATATTATCAGTCATTATTTATAATTTATATATTAATTATTATTAACTTTTAAAGAAAAGTAATATAAATTAATGTTGAATGGTGTGTTAACAATGTAAAATTTTTTACAAAGCGTGAATTGTAAACTCTTTAAATAATGCTAAATCTATTATTGATATTATATTTTTTTTAAAGTAAATTATTATTAAATACGAATAGTGAATGATATAATAATAATGCATAAAATTCATACACTGTCTATATACATACATTTTTCTCATTTTAATTTGGTTCTCATTAATTTAGTCCTGTTATTTTTAGATTTTTATTTAGCTGTTTAATAAAATAAAGTATCAATTTCATCCTCTATTTTTTAACATTTGTTAATTTTACTCTTCTATATAATAATATCAATTATATTTTTCTATACAATCATTAGTATCATTTTACTTAATGAGTAAAAAATAATCTCTTTTAAATGTTCATAAGTATCCTCTGTGAACAAGTATCATTCATAGTAATTGAACATTAAACCTTTGGCTAATATAATTTTTAGAAATTTAATAAGGATTTATAGTACTAAACTAACGCATTGTTGGAATAATGATTAGATTTAATCCAGAAGATATCAAACCATTATCTTCAAAGTGAAAAAAAGCATTTGATGATAAAAAGTAAATATTTGACGAATTTGATATATTCTGATCTAAATCTAATAACATTGTGATTATATAATGATGAATGTCAAACAAAAATTGTTATAATTTAAAGAATGAAAATTTTTGAGTTTAATTTATTGAGGATGTTATCTATCCAATTGCGGGCCTCCTTGGATTTCAATTATAGCAAACTACAATTGATATATTACGGCTCCCACCACGAAAAAATAACCCACTCTGGCATTCGCTTATGAAATAACCTCAAAATTTGTTATTCCTTTGTCGTAAAATTGGCATTTTTAGATTCGAAAATGAATATCTCTCCACCCCGTTTTCATAATGTATTTTTTATATTTATTTTACTATATTTTATAATTTTAATCATTTATTCATTATTACTAGTATTGTTTTTCCAGCACTTTAGATATCTAAAAACCCAATATTCAAATGTATTTTTTCCCAATTATAACTCAAGATAAACCAAATTTTAATAACATTTCTTAATTTATTGTATATAAATCTTCACATCAAAGACAATTCATTGTTGTGTATAAATTAAAGACAGTTTTTTTTTATCAATTGATACTATCTTAGTTCCTTTTTAAGTATTTTTTAGAAGATAAAATTGTTTCAATTTATCCATTTTTTAGATGTCATCAACGTTTATGATTTCTTTTTTTACAATTTTATCCTTATTTCATTAGTTTCTATAATTAAGTAAAATAATGAATGAGATGAGATAATAATTGGCAAATGTTATATTAATTTATTTTAATACAAATATGCATATTAATTATATTTCTTAATGCATATTTTAGTGTATATTTAGAAGACTCTTAAAAAGTAATGAATGTGGTAATAAAATGTGTAATAATGACATGTAAAAAAGGAAAGAGTAACATCAATGTTTTGCAATTATCAAAAATTAGTTAAAACTAAATTTTCTTCTTGTTGTAGTTATTCTTTTTGTTCTTTTAAAGATTTAGCAAAGAACATCTTAAAACAAAGTGAATTTATAAGATGGACATTGTAAGCGCGACTTTTACTTCCTATTATTTCGTCAATTCTACTTTAAAGTTAAGTTGCGTGTCCTCTTCGCACTATAAGGTGCATATTCCTATTGAAGAAGATCGAGTTTTATTTTATGTTTGGGGTGGTGGGTGTTAACATCATACAAAAGAAAAGATATATCAAATTGCTACCTTATGTTTCATTACATACATGTAAAAGGAAAATGGATAATAGATACTGAAAAGCAACACTTTAGTCTCATTCTCAGTCAATATTCAATAGATTGTGAAAGTTTGTCTGAAAATAGTTTTTCCAAAACTTGGTCTGAACACTACTTTTGGAAATCTGATCTTTATATGGTTTTAAGAATGGAGATTGGTTATGTTCTCAAAAAATATGGAATCTTGTTCTTGCATTTTTTTTCTCAATGATATATTGATGCTTATATTTATATTGAGTTTTTTTATAAATTGTAATTAGTTAGGCATTCTTATGCCCATTTTATAATATATTTGCTTATTAAAAAATAATGGACAACAGTTTCAGGTATAAAAAAAAACAAAAGTAAATGGAAACAGCTTCCAAACGTTGTATTTGTGTTAGTGTCATGCGTTATTGTAAGAATTTATTATATGATTATTGACAGTGTTTTGAAATAAATATATAAAGGGCATTGGATAACAGTTTCACTTAGATTATACATTAATATTGTAAGAATTTATTATATGATTGATATATCATTTATTATCCATATGTTAATTATTATTAACTTCTAAATGAAAATAATACACATTTATAATATACCGATTGTATAATAAACTTTAAATTTACAATATGTTTTTCTGTTTGTAATAGGTTAGTATGCCACAAATATTTACATGTGTTATTATATTCCATAATATAAAGAGGAAGTTCATTGGATGCCTTTACATTTTAAGAAAAAAATGTTATTCTTATATCTCTTTTGGAAGGTATAGAATAGAGATAAAAAGAGAAAGAGAAGTGATTTGAAAGAAAAAGAAGGTAGAAAGAAAGCTAATATATTAAAAGTGTTGTATGAGATAGAATGATAAGAGCATATACATTATAAAATAATATTTTTATTCTTATTTGATTTTCATACATTATTTTATAATTTATTATAAATCCTCATAAAATAATAACAACATCTATTTTTACTCACGATGAGAAACATCATTCTTATTTTTATTTTGGTCCCACAACATACCTCCACTTTTATATTTTACAATAAATATAGCAAATTATTAAGAATAATTACTTATTTATTTATTAATAAATTAAAATTGTTATAATTTATTATAAATATTAGAAATCAATTATAAATAAAAAATATAATTTTGTTGTTGACATACATGTAATCAATGGAATTTTCGTTCAAGGAAGACAAGTTAGGGTTTGTCAATTTTATTTTGTTTTTTGTTTCTCCAAAATTTTAATTTTTTTGTAACAATTCTAGATTTTTTATTTTTATGCATATTTTGATATTTATGGATATGCTTGTGTTTGTATTTATTTTTAAATTATGTATTTTTATTGCTCTTCTCTCCTCAATAAAGAGTATTCTTATTTAACCACTTTTATTCTTATATAAAAATAAAACACAATAAATAAAAACATCATAATAAAGAACAAAATAAAAATGTTTTTATTATGTTAAGAATATCATTAAGAACAAATAAAATTATGGATGTGTTGGACCCCTTCTATGAAGTGAATTTGCAACTCCTAACTTTCCCACTTCATATGCAACTTCAACCAAGAGAGAGAGAGAAACCATTTTGCCAGGGGTTTCAAGGCTCAGGTGTACCGCCAGGATCTCCTTAGAAATATATATAAGTTGGTCCACATTTATGTTCTCTCACTTATGTCATATAATATAATATAAAATAACATTTAATTAAAAATAAAAATAATATAAATTAATATTTTATATTATTTATAAACGAATTTAATTATTAAGAATATGAAGATATTATTTTTGGGATATTCAATTTTCATTATTCAAATTTCAATTCTCTAATAATAGGACTAGACTTAGCAAAACACAATAATTTCTGCATCACAAAAATAAAACAAAAGTAAAGTACTTTAGTGCCCAGTTGTCATATGTTACTATACTACTACTGTTTACTAATTTAATGGGCCAATACAATATTTATAACATGGCTCATACATTGATAATTGATTGATCCAAGGAAAAAAAATCACCAATTAACCGGTGAAAAGAGAAAATGAATGTCTTATATTAATACGGAGTAGATTCACTTACTTCATATTTTAACCATTTATTTTAGGATAATTTAATAATTTGAATTAATGAGTAAATTTCAATCATTTGATTATCCTAGAATAAATGATTAAGATATAGAATAAGTTTTTTTAACTTACTTTTAGAATAAGTGAATCACTTATCATATTAATAACACACCATTTTTTAAACATACATTTAGTTGTTGACATATTTATTGACAATAACAATATTAATTACATTTCTTAATTCAGGTAAAACTATCCAAGATAATCCTAACAAAAAATAGTATGTTATATTAACTTTGAGAATGTAATATTTATGAATTGTAAGTGTAAAGATTTATACATAATCAGTACGTCATTTATTATTTTTTATATTGTTTTTTGGAAGGGTCAATGATAATTAAATATAAATAATGTATCAAACTCATATTATTTTTTCTGAAACTTTAATGTGAAGATTTATGAAGCTTGATGCAGCAGGAATAAGTTTGCTTAATTTATATTTTAGAATGTGTTGAGTTTATCTTTAAATATGATTTTTATTATAAATTGTGCAATTGTTTATTTTATTTTTTAGCATTGATGTAAAATTTACTTATGGCATTGATAGTTGTTTAAGCTGCATTATCTATAAAAAATGATATAAGAAAAACACCAGACAATGAGACAACCCATAAACCATGATCCACCCAATTAAGATAATATTTATCAGTATTGTCAGCATTTTACCTTATCCTTTATTATAGAATTTCAGAGAGATAACGAGTAAAATTATTATAAAGATAATAACAGGTAAATTAAACTAGTAATACATTAATATTAAAAACGTTTAAAAAACAGAGATGCATCACAAATAATAATTTGTATATATAGGCAACAGCAAAAAAGATTGTCCAAAGAGAATAATTTGTTTAAATAATATTAATTAACCATAAAATTACGGATAGGTGAAGGAGTTAAAGTTGGTGGTTTCGTGTTTGGATCCCATCGAGCAATTAGGTTCAGGTTGGTGGAATCCACCATATAATAAACTATTGGTAAAGCATTATGAACCAAAGAATGCTAATAGGTGGGTAGGCATAAAGTAAATAATCCACCTTATATTTTGGTAAATATAATAACCTAGGGTTAAGGTATATGTGGCTCAAATTTCACTGCATAATTACACCCGAAGAAATTAACGCATACTCATTAGTCATTATCTACGAGAGACCTATTAGTAATTCATACATATTAAAAAATAATTGTATCAAAATTTTAAAATAATATATTTTAATATTAAAATTTTATGAAAAGCAACAGGTTTATCAAAATATATAGGATCTAATAAATATATATTATAATTATAAATCGGTATATTTGACATAAATTATTGAATATTGCAGAGATAATATTTAAAAAAAAGAAATTTCTTGTGTGAATTATAAACGGGTATTACTTTACTCGTGAGGAATGATTGGGGACTACCTACACGACTCTCTCCAACATGCTTATATGGTATAGTTTGATTATGATCGTGCCTGAATAATGTTACATCCTTTTTTGATTATGTCTGGGTTCAAAAATTAGAACCAATTTATATTTACTGTCGGAATATGACAAAAATGACTCAACCCAATATGTCTTAATGTCATTCATTTTTCATGTTTATATGTGTATTTATTTAATTGTGTACACGTTATTGAATTTTTCATTATATATACATATAGCTATATCATTTCATATGAAAAAATTACATATCTAAATAATATTAAGAAGACTTTATCTAAAATGGATATGCATTATATTTAATTGAGTTTAAATTTAGTTTCAAAGACATACCCAATTAACATGTTGATATTTAGAATTAGATTCACTTCGAATCTATAGTGAGACATGAGTCAAAATTATCATCAGACCAATATTTAGGATAGAGTAAAGAAAAAGTATTATATGAACCTTCTCAATACATGTTCACCTCCACTAGCTACTTGTATAATACACGGTCGAGAACCTCATTTATAATACTACTTTAATTATTGGTGTGCATTACGTACCCTTTTCCAAACATCATATTCCCAGGGATTGATTCATATTCTTCCACCGATGAAAGGAATAGAATGCTGGCACGTATCAATCTGTCTTACGTCTAACCAGTGCTGAGATCAGAATGATATATAATAGATTAAGACTTTTGTGAATATATATATATAGACATATATATATATATACATAAACACATATATAGTATGTTAAAAATCATAAATACATTTGTCTTTAAATATATGTTATATGGGAAGAGATCAACTTACTTTAATAGTAAGTTTTTAAATTTACTCCTCATCCTAACTATCAATTTTAATAAATCTAATGCTTTGAATTAGTGAGTAGATTTAAATCATTAGATGATCATAAAATTAATAGTGAGTAAACTTACTCTTAAAGTAAGTGAATCCCTACTCATATTATATATATTTCTCCAAAAGTTTTTCTTTATAGTGTATATACAATATATATGGGACCATAGAAATTGGCATATTATAAATGAGTTTGATGTGTATACAGTTTTAATATTTATATATAGTTATTATTCATCATTTATTTATGTTACTTTTTTGAATAGTTAATAATGATTAAATATGGATGGATGATTCATTCACAATATATAAAAGTATAACATTCATATATTGTTTGTGATATATTTTTTTCTCATTATAAATATTCATTAATATATATGTTATGCTCGTAGTACTCATTCATACTATACACTAATACAAGATTATGTTTGAAGTTCTTAAATTAATGTACTATTGAATTTTTTCCAAGTATGTTTGAGCCAACTTTGGAAGGAGATGAGCAACATCTCAGCTCAAAATTCCTAATACATTGGCCTTAGCTATTTTGTATTGGGAAAGGTACCCATGTGATTATTTATTCACTTAATTTGACAATGATGTCTCTTTAAGAATGACTCTCTTTAATTGATCGTGTAGCTTCTACATCAATATTTTGATCTCTCAGGCGAAATCCAACATAAGTGTTTTAAAATAATATTTATTAAAGAATATGTCGCTAGCATTTCGGATTTTCAACTTCACTTGCTATATAGTACCTTCCAAGGTAGAGTTTCTTAGCTAGGAGGATGCAGGCCAAGGTCGTCACTATGATCATATACAGAGGATTAAAACTTTAAAAGTTGTCACAAAAACTGGGCCAGTGGTTTTAATGACCATGCCTTGTACATAAAATTGGATTGCTAAAGTTACTATTCCCTGTGTAACAAATTAGCAAAATATATATGTCAAAATAAAAACAATATTGTGTAATAATGGGTGGTAGTTACTGCTAATAATGTAATTTGAGTTGTGCCATTCATAACAACTAACAAGGTTGATTGATTGAATAATAGGTATTGGGTACTGACCGAGTATGCAGAAGCAAAAAGACTGGAATCAGAGCCAAGAGAGCAAGTATGAGGATCGTGACGTTCCATCAAAAGAGTCACTGTTGTGCTTTGAACTTTGAAGTGCCCCCATAAACAAACCCAAGTGGCTACGTACATTTCTGCTGGTCACTTCCTCAATGTTGTGGTCTACCAATCATCAAATTTTGCATATGTCAATATATCTTAAATTGGATATTATATATATATATATATATATATGATATCTTTAAAATACAGAATATTATAAAAATACAAGGATAAAAAGTTAGACATAAAATGGTTTGTTGGTTATAAAGGTATAAATGATAATTTATCTCTAAATGGCTCTTTAAAAAACGATTTGAGCAAGCCAATATGAAATTATGAATCTTGAAGTTTAAACAAGTCATCATATGGGCCTCAGATTTTCTTCCTTCGCTCTGATCTTTGGTTAGCCCAAAAGTCACACTGACCCATTATATTCGAAGCTACCAAGTTCTTTACCTGGCTTCAAGTCCAGATTCGTCTACTAAGCAAGTTTTCATTCTTCTGGAGACTAATGATTAGGTACTTCCATAAATAGAATTACTCGTTTGATAAATAGTGAATACACATCAACATACAAGCATGATTTAATGTGGAGACAAAATAAGATTAGAACTACTCCCTCTAACGGACCACCCTCTAGTAAACCATCATATTTTCATTTATAAAATATATGTATATTTAATTTCATCAGTATAAGATTTAATTAGTGAAATATTGATTAAATTGTTATCTCACCATATGAGAACTATAATGAGTTTGAGAATTAGTGTAAGATGGTTTCAATATGTATATATCATTACTATCTAAGAAATGTAATGTGACGCCCACAAGTACCACCCTAATGAAACATGAAAAGCATCAACAACTTAAAATCTATACAATGTTGTATTCATCCTGCATTCTCCATCTCCAAAATTTGAGAAAAAGCAATTGAACTCAGTAGTCTCATAAGAAAGCAACATCTATATGAGCTTCTTCTTCTGAAAGAAGCACTTCAGGTGCCACACCTGCAACGCTGAAGCCAAAATGCACACGCCGAGAGACACGAGACCATACCAAGCGACTCTAGCATTTGTTATTTCACCAACTTCCCTCATTTTAGCTTCCCTGTAGCAAACTCCAACAAAAGGTAGTTTTGAAATGCACCAATCAATCACAACTATTTGCATTTGATGTGAAGGACTAGACACACAACAGTCATTTCTAGATTTGCTAAAACTAGCAAAGCAAATCATATTGGTTTAAGGAACGTAGGGTACCTAAAATATATAAGAACAGTTTTGCTATTCATTTCTATAAGGGGTACATATAATTTTCCGCGATGATTATTTTTTTATATTTTGGTTTTAACTCCTTAACTATTGCCTACCAAACAAATCTGGTGTAAGAAATATTTCTATTCTCATATGGGTGTTTAGAGAAACTAATGCACCATGGTTACATTATATTGAAACCAAACATAATATAAAACTGATGCAAGATTAAGAGACGTACTTATCCTTCAAATGAAATAAAGACTCATGGATAGCTGTCACTGATGCTTCAAGTTTCCTTAGCTCGAGTTCAACACCCTTAAACAAAATGAATAGATAAATGAAATACAAACTTAGATATATATATATATTATAGTTAATTATTAGGGCAACATAATATGGCATGTATGGAATTTTATAAATTTACCTCAATCTTTTCTTTCTTTGCAACAGAATCCCAATCCTTGGCAGAAATTCCAATTTTCCAATCAAGGATGAGATTTGTGCCTTCTTCATGTTTACCATTAGCATCCAGCCAAAAGCATGCCAGATAGCTCCCAGTCTCGGTAGTTGTAAATGCAAATTGGCCATGTATAGCATTTCCATTGTAGTGAAGAGTATTCCCATAAGGACTAGTTACCTGGGGAAAAAATGAAATTGAATAATAGCATATGATCAGTATTAATCTTTTAAGATCATACTTACAACCTAACATGATATCCTTATTTCACAGCATTTGAAAATTAAGACCAAGGAAGATCTCAGGTCCCCAACTTCTCATGGACAAAAGGGCATGTGGATAGTAACAAGTCCAGCTTGATAACATATCCGAGAGAGCAATGAGAGAGAGAGGGCATGGCAGAGAGACTCAGAGTAGATGGAACAAACCAAATCGATCCTTCCTTCAAAACACCACAACATTTTACTTCACCAATTTCCCAACAGATCATGGGGCTAAGGAAATGTGGGAACTCTTCCAGAAGTGGGGGAAGGTGGTTGATGTCGTCATCCTTTCGTGACTCCACAAGTATTGCAAGAAGTTCAGATTTGTTCGCTTCCAAAATGTGCAAAATAGTAAACAATTGGTGGAGAACCTAGATAGGATTTGGATTGGCCTATACAAAATATGGGTCAATTTTCCAAAATTCAAGAGGAGACAAGGAATAATAGGACTCAGCAACCAGAAAAATCAACTATTCCAAAGGAAGACAGACCTCCAAACAAGCTTCGGGATGGATGCAAGTTCGTAGAGGTGGTCAAAAATGGGCTCGCAACTTCTAAAACTTCGAACGAGAATCCAACTATCCTTGACAGGAGCTTGAGTTGTCTCCCTCCGACCCTAGATTTTGAATTCAACACATCTGAGGAGCATCCTCAATGGCTTCGGAATAGCTACTTTGGGATCATCTCTGATTATCTGGATTGTGAAAGCTTACGGGAAAATTGCATATTGACGGGTTCTACTCAATTCACCTAATTCCTGTAGGAGGACGATCAGTCCTTCTTCGAGCAGATGAGGAAGGGGAAATGTAGTCTATTCTTCAGGATGAACATGTTTGGTTCGAGAGTCGTTTTGTTACAATTCAGAAATGGGAACCGTCGGGCGTGGCTCATGATAGATTTCTTTGGCTAAAGTGTTATAGTGTTCCCCTCCACACGTGGGAGGAGATGTTCTTCTAGAACATTGCTTCTCTTTTCGGAAAATATCTTGGTCTGGACGGCGGGACCAGATACAAGCAGCATTTGGAGTTCGGTCACATCTTCATTGCTTCTTCTAACAGAATTATGGTGGACAAGGCGATTAAAGTGAAGATTAATGGAGTTCTATTTGATATCCAAATCATTGAAGAACGAGAACCATGTTGGCATTCAAGTAAAACTACATCTTCCAGCAGGTCGTCTGACACCACTTCCTCCTCTGAATCTGGTTATTCTTGGTTTGATCAGTTTCTGGACGAGAAAGAATAAGGTTGAGCGGCAAAGGTTGAAGACGAAGTTGTGTCATCTGGAGGTCCAAACCAGGTGGCGCAGACGTGGGCTGACCCGACCCGTTCGGTCTCACCCGAGATCCTACAATGGTTGGCCAAACCGTGTGTACCCAGTTCCCAACCCTAAATTAATGTCCGGGCCAATCGCGTGGAGTTAGTAGGGAATATGGAATTAATGCAGCCGGCTGAAATAAATTCAGGCACAAAAAATGTGGATGCAACGGCTACTTCAAACGACCACAAGGAATTGGAATCCACAGTTTTTAATTCCCACATTAATGGCACAACTACTCATCAACTCTCCACTAATTGTTGTGTCATGAACTTGGACCATGTTTTCACTACCATTAATGAGGAAAGAGAACTCTGGGGACCATCACATTCAATAGGAACCAAAAAGTCTTCTCCTTCATTAACTCTCAGCCACACCCCTTCTTTATCTCTCACTCACATCGTCACACACCATAATACCTCCACTTCTTTGACGGAAAACCCTCTTAACCAAGCCACTAAACCTAAACCAAATCGACCCAACCCACAAACTAAACCTCAAAAAACCCAACCCAACCAAAAACGACCCATTATGGCCATATCTTCTAAAACCGCCCAGTCTGAAATAAACCCAAGCACCCAACCTGTCCAGACTGGTCCTCAACCTCCTTTTGTTCCCTCTCCCATTTCAAACGATCTTTCTTCTATAGGAGGTATAGAAATCTGGATCGACCTTTTTAGCCCAGCACCTAACTCCATTGGATGCTCCTAACATCCATTCAGTTAACTAGACATTTGATCCTAGCTTAGCTGGTGCTCAGGCAGTTTGAAATTTTGGCAGAAATCTTGGTGTTATTAGGTCAAATAGTGACACTGAAGAAATCTTGAATCTGCTTTGTTTAGATAATCATGGCGTAAAATGAGGGGAAAATATGGAATGCTCATCAAATGGAAACCTTGGCAGCGAACAATTTGGGAGGGAAAATAATCAAGTTTCTCTATAAAGCTTGTGACTATGAATGTGAGAGGGTTAGGTGGAGTAGTAAAAAAAGGTTGTTAGCTCTTTGGTCCGAAGGGAGAAAATTGATTTTCTCTGTATTCAGGAAACAAAGATGGAGTTAATTGATTCTAATCTTGGCAAAAAGCTTTGGGGTGGTTTTGATTTTGATTGAATTTTTCAACTTTCAATTGGGAATTCCAGTGGTATTCTCAGTATTTGGAGAAAGGATAAATTTCAGATTGAGTCCATTAAAAGTGGGAAAGGTTTTTTAGGGTTCATTGCAAAGTGCTCAAACTCTAATGAGAATTGTGTTTTGGTTAACATCTATTGCCCTTGTAATAATATTGAGAAGAAAGAGGTTTGGCATGAACTGGAGCAATGGAAACTTAACTTTAATATTGATTTGTGGTGTCTTATTGGCGATTTTAATTCAATTAAGTTACGTGAGGAGCGTAAAGAAAGTGTTCACCATGGGCGTCTTAAGGAAATTCAAGATTTCAATTCTTTCATATCTAATATGAATCTCCTGGACCTTCCTCTTGTTGGTAGAAAATTCACTTGGGTTAAAGGTGATGGTAAAACTATGAGTCGTCTGGACAAATTTTTGATCTCTGCCTCTTTGGCTACTAAATGGCCTTCCTTGGTCCAAAAAGGATTGGAGCGTCAGGTCTCTGATCATTGTCATGTTGTCCTTTATGATAATTATCAAGACTAAGGGTCGAAACCTTTAAGGGTTATTGATGCTTGGTTTGAAGATAGAGACTCCATTTCTTTTGTTGAGCAAAATTGGAACGAGCTTTCTTTCTCTGATTGTGGTATGTTTGCTCTTAAAGAGAAACTCAAACATTTAAAGGCCACTTTGAAGAAGTGGAACAAAGAGTATTTTGGGGACATCACCAAAAAAAATGACTTGGATGTTACTTGGATTCATGACATAGACCTCAAGAGCAAAACTATGGACCTATCTGATGAGGATGTCAGGCACAGATCTGATTTGTGGGCTGATCTCTGGCGCGCTCGGTCCCTCCACCAAAATCTTATCTTCCAAAAATCTAGATCCAAATGGCTCAAGGAAGGCGACACTAATTCTAAATTTTTTCATGGTCTTATGAATAGTAGGAAGAGGCATAATTCTATCCACGGGCTTAGTATTCATGGAAAATGGATTGAATGAGCATAACAGGAATCACCCGATCTTGTCTAACATCTCTTTCAGCCAATTAGATCCTTTGTAAAATGCTTTTCTTATTGCTAATTTTGATGAAGAGGAGATTAAAAACGCCATTTGGGATTGTGATGGCGGTAAGAGTCCTAGGCCCAATAGGTTTAACTTTAAATTTATCAAAGCTTTTGGCATATCATGAAGGATGACATCATCAATATGGTTCGTGATTTTCATGCTAACGGAAAAATTACTAAGGTTGTCAATTCTTCTGTCATCTGTTTAATCCCTAAAAAGTCTAGTCCTCAGCTGATTGAGGATTACATACATATTTCTCTTATTGGTTGTTTATATAAAATCCTGGCTAAGTTGCTCGCTAACATATTATTGAAAGTTCTTGGCAAGGTCATCAGTGATACTCAATCTGCCTTTCTGAAAGGTAGACATATTTTGCACGGTGTTGTGGTCATCAATGAAATTATCCATGATTCTAAGAAAACTCGTCAACAATGTGCCATCTTTAAAATCGATTTTGAAAAAGCTTTTGACTCTGTTTCTTGGAGTTTCATTGATCATATGATGTCTCGCTTAGGGTTCTGTCCGAAATGGAGGGGTTGGATCATGGAATGCTTGACTACTGCAACAACGTCTATTCTGGTCAATGGGAGCCCCACGGAGGAGATCCATCTCCAACGTGGTCTGCGTCAAGGAGACCATCTCTCTCCTTTTCTCTTTCTCATTGTGGCCGAAGGTTTGTCCGGTCATGTGTGAAGCTAGCTCTCAAGGTCTTTTCACTCTCTATAAGGTTGGCTATGACAATATTGATGTCTCTATGATCCAATTTACTGATGATGCAATTTTAATTGGTGATTGCACGGATTAGAACATTTGGGCTATGAAAAGTACTTTGCGGTTGTTTGAGCTCTCTTTTGGTCTTAAAATTAAATTCAACAAAAGAAAATTACTTGGTATTAATGTCACTGAGGACCATATTCAAAGTTTGGTTGATTCCCTTCACTACAAGATCTCCCCTAATTCTTTCACTTACTTAGGGATCCACGTGGGTGTGAATCATCATCTCATGCAACTTGGAATCCTCTTATTGAAAGGATTCGCTCTAGGCCCTCTTCGTGGAAAATGAATCATATCTCTTTCGAGGGCATCTCATCTTGATTAATGTTGTCCTCTCAGCTCTCACTGTTTACTATTTGTCTTTCTATACAGCTCATGTTGGTGTTATTCATTCGATCTAAAAAATTCAGAGGGATTTACTCTAGGCAGGACTCAGAATCATAGAAAGATCCATTGGGTTAAATGGGATAAGGTGTGTACGCCTAAGTCTAAGGGTGGGTTAGGTGTTAAAGATATCCATGTCTTCAACGTTGCCCTTCTTGGGAAATGGAATTGGCGCATGCTCACTGAGAGAGATAGTCTGTGGTGTAAAGTTTTGTGTTCTAAATATGGCCATAATTTTGCTAACATTACTAGGATTGGGTCTAGGTCTTCCTTTAATAACCAATCTTTATGGGCTAGGGACCTCAGTAATCTTCATCTTATAGGTTTTTATAACAATCGTTGGTTTTGGGAGGGTATTTCTCGCCGTGTTGGAGATGGGTTTTCGACTAGGTTCTGACACGATAACTGGGTGGGACCTACTAACCTGTTCTCTAGGTTTAGAAGGCTTTATTCTCTTAGTGTGCATCCAAATGCCCACCTTAGTGATCTAGGAAGTTGGTATGAGGGAAAATGGGTTTGGAATCTTTCTTGGAGACGTAATCTTTTTATTTGGGAAATTGAACTCAATGACTCTTTTTTGCAGGTAATTCAAAACGTTGTCGTTCGAGAAAACGTTCTTAACTCTTGGGAGTGGCGCCACGACAAATCCAACGATTACTCAGTCAAATGATCTTATGACCTTCTCTTTCAACATCATCACCAGCCTTGGACTCACAATATTAATCACCTTTGTATGCTATGGAAGTCAAAAGCTCCCCTAAAAGTTAAAGCTTTTGCGTGGAGACTTTTTCAGGATCGGATTCCAACTATGGACGTTCTTCTCAAGAGGGGAGTTTCTATAGCTCCTAGAGCAGGAACCTTATGCCTTTTTTGCAACAACCAAACTGAAACTTCTCAACATCTTTTCTCATCTTGCAATTTCACCTACTCGGTTTGGCAGCTTCTTTACAATTGGTTGAACATCAACATGGTCATTCCTCTTTAGCCCACTCACCACTTTACTAATCACATGGGCATGATAACACAAACGTGTCATTTGAAGTGTTGGAGTATCATTTGGTTAGCTACTATTTGGGCACTCTGACGGTCTAAGAATGACTTTATATTTAACTCTGTTCAACCCACTTTTGAGAAAATTCTTGAGTCCGCTAGGGTTAATTTTTGGCTTTTGATCAATGGGCGGATGGGCAAAGGCCAAATCTCTTTTTCGGACTGGATAGTGAATCTCATTTCTTGTCTTCATAATGTGTTGTAATGGCTTTTAGCCTTTTTCTTTCTTCTCTTCTTTTCCTTCTCTTATAATTATCTCTTCTTTTAATAATAATTTCTTTTGCCGATCAAAGAAAGTAACAAGTCCGGTCAGAATTTTGTATAATTTCAAAGATTTCAATTCTCAAGAAAATAACATTAACAACTATTTCTCCATTCATATTTGCCATGATTACAAAGAGGATTGTGAGCTGGTTTTTGCCATTTTGGGATAGTTACATATGAGTATGGCTCCACTCCATTACTGGAGAGGGCAATTTATATGTATAATTATGACACATGGCAATAACAAAAATTCAATGGTTCATATTTTTACTTTTTTATAAATTAATAATTTTAAAAAACTGTCTCTCTCACATTCCTAATGTCGGAGAGTCCAATACTAAAGAGGAATCCATTTCGTTACATATATCTTATGTGATAAGTTGAATTAAGTATGTGTAAGTATGTGTAACTTATGATAAAGGACTAAAGGAGTGAATCAAGTAACTATGGTTTAGGAAAGAATGGAAGATTTATAAACCTGGAACTAAAATGAGGGTTTTCAAGCCTTTCCTCTTCATAATTATCAAGACTAAGGGTCGAAACCTTTAAGGGTTATTGATGCTTGGTTTGAAGATAGAGACTCCATTTCTTTTGTTGAGCAAAATTGGAACGAGCTTTCTTTCTCTGATTGTGGTATGTTTGCTCTTAAAGAGAAACTCAAACATTTAAAGGCCACTTTGAAGAAGTGGAACAAAGAGTATTTTGGGGACATCACCAAAAAAAATGACTTGGATGTTACTTGGATTCATGACATAGACCTCAAGAGCAAAACTATGGACCTATCTGATGAGGATGTCAGGCACAGATCTGATTTGTGGGCTGATCTCTGGCGCGCTCGGTCCCTCCACCAAAATCTTATCTTCCAAAAATCTAGATCCAAATGGCTCAAGGAAGGCGACACTAATTCTAAATTTTTTCATGGTCTTATGAATAGTAGGAAGAGGCATAATTCTATCCACGGGCTTAGTATTCATGGAAAATGGATTGAATGAGCATAACAGGAATCACCCGATCTTGTCTAACATCTCTTTCAGCCAATTAGATCCTTTGTAAAATGCTTTTCTTATTGCTAATTTTGATGAAGAGGAGATTAAAAACGCCATTTGGGATTGTGATGGCGGTAAGAGTCCTAGGCCCAATAGGTTTAACTTTAAATTTATCAAAGCTTTTGGCATATCATGAAGGATGACATCATCAATATGGTTCGTGATTTTCATGCTAACGGAAAAATTACTAAGGTTGTCAATTCTTCTGTCATCTGTTTAATCCCTAAAAAGTCTAGTCCTCAGCTGATTGAGGATTACATACATATTTCTCTTATTGGTTGTTTATATAAAATCCTGGCTAAGTTGCTCGCTAACATATTATTGAAAGTTCTTGGCAAGGTCATCAGTGATACTCAATCTGCCTTTCTGAAAGGTAGACATATTTTGCACGGTGTTGTGGTCATCAATGAAATTATCCATGATTCTAAGAAAACTCGTCAACAATGTGCCATCTTTAAAATCGATTTTGAAAAAGCTTTTGACTCTGTTTCTTGGAGTTTCATTGATCATATGATGTCTCGCTTAGGGTTCTGTCCGAAATGGAGGGGTTGGATCATGGAATGCTTGACTACTGCAACAACGTCTATTCTGGTCAATGGGAGCCCCACGGAGGAGATCCATCTCCAACGTGGTCTGCGTCAAGGAGACCATCTCTCTCCTTTTCTCTTTCTCATTGTGGCCGAAGGTTTGTCCGGTCATGTGTGAAGCTAGCTCTCAAGGTCTTTTCACTCTCTATAAGGTTGGCTATGACAATATTGATGTCTCTATGATCCAATTTACTGATGATGCAATTTTAATTGGTGATTGCACGGATTAGAACATTTGGGCTATGAAAAGTACTTTGCGGTTGTTTGAGCTCTCTTTTGGTCTTAAAATTAAATTCAACAAAAGAAAATTACTTGGTATTAATGTCACTGAGGACCATATTCAAAGTTTGGTTGATTCCCTTCACTACAAGATCTCCCCTAATTCTTTCACTTACTTAGGGATCCACGTGGGTGTGAATCATCATCTCATGCAACTTGGAATCCTCTTATTGAAAGGATTCGCTCTAGGCCCTCTTCGTGGAAAATGAATCATATCTCTTTCGAGGGCATCTCATCTTGATTAATGTTGTCCTCTCAGCTCTCACTGTTTACTATTTGTCTTTCTATACAGCTCATGTTGGTGTTATTCATTCGATCTAAAAAATTCAGAGGGATTTACTCTAGGCAGGACTCAGAATCATAGAAAGATCCATTGGGTTAAATGGGATAAGGTGTGTACGCCTAAGTCTAAGGGTGGGTTAGGTGTTAAAGATATCCATGTCTTCAACGTTGCCCTTCTTGGGAAATGGAATTGGCGCATGCTCACTGAGAGAGATAGTCTGTGGTGTAAAGTTTTGTGTTCTAAATATGGCCATAATTTTGCTAACATTACTAGGATTGGGTCTAGGTCTTCCTTTAATAACCAATCTTTATGGGCTAGGGACCTCAGTAATCTTCATCTTATAGGTTTTTATAACAATCGTTGGTTTTGGGAGGGTATTTCTCGCCGTGTTGGAGATGGGTTTTCGACTAGGTTCTGACACGATAACTGGGTGGGACCTACTAACCTGTTCTCTAGGTTTAGAAGGCTTTATTCTCTTAGTGTGCATCCAAATGCCCACCTTAGTGATCTAGGAAGTTGGTATGAGGGAAAATGGGTTTGGAATCTTTCTTGGAGACGTAATCTTTTTATTTGGGAAATTGAACTCAATGACTCTTTTTTGCAGGTAATTCAAAACGTTGTCGTTCGAGAAAACGTTCTTAACTCTTGGGAGTGGCGCCACGACAAATCCAACGATTACTCAGTCAAATGATCTTATGACCTTCTCTTTCAACATCATCACCAGCCTTGGACTCACAATATTAATCACCTTTGTATGCTATGGAAGTCAAAAGCTCCCCTAAAAGTTAAAGCTTTTGCGTGGAGACTTTTTCAGGATCGGATTCCAACTATGGACGTTCTTCTCAAGAGGGGAGTTTCTATAGCTCCTAGAGCAGGAACCTTATGCCTTTTTTGCAACAACCAAACTGAAACTTCTCAACATCTTTTCTCATCTTGCAATTTCACCTACTCGGTTTGGCAGCTTCTTTACAATTGGTTGAACATCAACATGGTCATTCCTCTTTAGCCCACTCACCACTTTACTAATCACATGGGCATGATAACACAAACGTGTCATTTGAAGTGTTGGAGTATCATTTGGTTAGCTACTATTTGGGCACTCTGACGGTCTAAGAATGACTTTATATTTAACTCTGTTCAACCCACTTTTGAGAAAATTCTTGAGTCCGCTAGGGTTAATTTTTGGCTTTTGATCAATGGGCGGATGGGCAAAGGCCAAATCTCTTTTTCGGACTGGATAGTGAATCTCATTTCTTGTCTTCATAATGTGTTGTAATGGCTTTTAGCCTTTTTCTTTCTTCTCTTCTTTTCCTTCTCTTATAATTATCTCTTCTTTTAATAATAATTTCTTTTGCCGATCAAAGAAAGTAACAAGTCCGGTCAGAATTTTGTATAATTTCAAAGATTTCAATTCTCAAGAAAATAACATTAACAACTATTTCTCCATTCATATTTGCCATGATTACAAAGAGGATTGTGAGCTGGTTTTTGCCATTTTGGGATAGTTACATATGAGTATGGCTCCACTCCATTACTGGAGAGGGCAATTTATATGTATAATTATGACACATGGCAATAACAAAAATTCAATGGTTCATATTTTTACTTTTTTATAAATTAATAATTTTAAAAAACTGTCTCTCTCACATTCCTAATGTCGGAGAGTCCAATACTAAAGAGGAATCCATTTCGTTACATATATCTTATGTGATAAGTTGAATTAAGTATGTGTAAGTATGTGTAACTTATGATAAAGGACTAAAGGAGTGAATCAAGTAACTATGGTTTAGGAAAGAATGGAAGATTTATAAACCAGGAAATAACATGAGGGTTTTCAAGCCTTTCATTTTCATTTTGTACTCTTTGCCTATAAAATTCATCCCACAATAATCAATATATTTGACTACCATTCACCAAATCTACCAAACATAAGCATATTTGTCTATTTGTAAAATTCTAATGTTTTCCGAAAATAAAAATTGTGTAAAATTATATGCAATCAGGGAGGGATTCAGTGAGGGGCAATCGTTCGTGATCCATGACCCCTCTATGATTGATAAAGTTATATATATAATATTTGTTGTAAAATATAATTTACTAGTGGATGTTGATAAAAACATAAATGCATAAGAAATTAAAACAACCATATATATGTTTGTCTTTTTTAATCTAATTGACCAACACGAATGCAGATTAAATTAAAAAAAAGTGATTAGAAAATCTATAAGACTAAAACTACCAACCAGCAGAATTATAAAAAAATGAAAACTTCTAGTATTTCATGAAACATTCATACCTTGGAAGTAACAGTCATATTCTCATGATGAGTGAAAAGGTAGTACTCGGCTAAAACGACAACGTTTGTGTGGATTTCCTCGGAGACGCACTTGGTTCCGGAACCCGGTATTTCTATCCAAACGGCGTTTACTTGAGGAAACAACAAAAGAGAAAAAGTGGTGAAGCATAAGAACAACAACAGAGGATTCATTCCAGTTCTAGTTGTGTAACTATCCTTCCCCATTAGTGAGTTGAAGGAATGTTGATCTTCTTCAATTCAGAGACTGTCACTGTGTTTCTTTGATCGGTAGGTTTGGACGTTAACGTTTATGCTTTGACCTTTTTTTATACAAACTATTTTCTATTTTCTTTTAGGTTCATAATTACCTTTCGCAAGTATCATTTTTATAATTGAACCCTTAACATTAGATATTAAATAAGACTGTACACTACTAAATAAACATGTTATTGGTGTATTTATATTAGACTGAGGACATATAAGCTGCCTGCCTAATATTACTAGTTACTAGTGTTTAAATTTTCTTCTTATTCTAGTTTGTTTATCTTTTAAAAACTGAATTCATAATTATAGTTTTTTTAATCCTAGTTTTATTTATTATTTCCTTTTTCATTTGCATATTTCTCGATATTTTTTTTTATAGTTTGATTAAAATAAACTTATTCATTTTACATTAAAGACTAAAATGAAAGGAAACTAAAAGATGAAAGATAAAAAAATAAAGATAATAAATAAGAGTATAGGGAGAGAACAATATATATATATATAAAAGAGTGATCCGTATACACTCAATTTAAGTTACATTAATTACATTCAATCTCAACCATTCATTTTCTTAAATTCAACGGACCAAATTGGTGAGTGAAATAAATGATGAGAGAGAAACAAATAAATCTTAAATAACTTTTAAGTTTCATGCATTTGGTCCGTTGGATTTAAGAAAATGAATGGTTGAGATTGAATGTAATTAATGTAACTTAAATTGGGTATATACAAATTCATCCTTATATATATATATATATATATATAT
>NC_032017.1:18067075-18068170 GCF_001865875.1 Lupinus angustifolius
AATTGGCAAAAGGGTGGCAGTACACCCAAACTTTATTAAGAAAGATTTAAAACAAGTACAAGAAAGCCAAGAAGAAATAGACACCCAAGTCAGTCCTATTTCTAACAATCTCATTCGATAGAAAGTCAGGTGCAGCGTCCCACTAAGTATCTGCCTTTGACAACACTTCAAAAGTTGTCAGTTTATCGACATAAACATTCGCTTCCCGAAAAATATATGAGAGACCTTAAAGTCCATTTGTCTAAGAATAGTTGAACACTTATTCCAATTGGTTTGCAAGTTTTCAGGGGACAATACGCTTTCCCTTAAACATGTTCACTTCCAAGGTTGAATTACATTAGAGCCAAATATTATTCCAGCCCTTCATATGGGCTATCCTAATAACCAAAATTGCGACAAGAAGCTCAGGATAAATAGATTTTTGAATACGAAAATAAGTTGTAAAACAACCATGTATTGCACTCAAACTATCACGAAAAATACCACCTCATCCAACATGGTCAGGGGCACCATGAGCAGTATCCAATCCTAGTTTTAGGAAACAAAGTCCTTTACCCACACATCTATTGACGTGTTTGAGGTCCATTCAAGTAAAAGAAAACTATATTCTACAATATATTTTTATTTTTAGAGAAAATAATAAATGTCTTAGTTTTATATATTGTCATTATATTATTTATTATTTATATCTAATTATCCTTTACTCTTCAAAAAAATAATATAAATAAATATTTGTGATGTACTGACTATGTATAAATCTTTATATGAGCACTGCATTGCACTCTATTTTTATTTCTTTTACATTTATCTAAATAATTAACCGATTCAAATAAAAAATATCTAAATAAATAAGTATTGAATTTTTTAATAAAAATATGTTCACAGCATTAAATAAATAATTAACGTTTCTCACTTTAATACTAGGAGATAAGGAATAAGTAACTTTTTTATTAAATAGTATTAAATATTTTACATTTCATTAATTTAGATTGCTTTTTATTTTTTTAAGTTTAATTCCACTTTTATTCTCTTGGATTAAATAAATTAAAATTTTAAAAAATATAATGCCTATGATTGCTTTTATAATATATATAT
>NC_032017.1:18068270-18068651 GCF_001865875.1 Lupinus angustifolius
GATTTGGATTAGGATTATGATTAGGATTAGGATGAGGATTAGGATCAGGATGACGATAAGGATGAGGATGAGGATTAGGATCAGGATCATGATCAGGATGAGGATCAGGATCAGGATTAGGATGAGAATCAGGATAAGGATCAGGATCAGGATCAGGATCTGGATTAGGATGAGGATCAGGATCAGGATCAGGATCCGGATGAGGATCAAGATCAAGATCAGGATGAGGATCATAATGAGGATGAGGATGAGGATGAGGTTAGGATTAAGATTAGGATTAGGATTGGGATTGGGATTAGGATTAGGATTATGATTAGGATTAGAATATAGATTCGAATTATGATTGGGATCAGGATCAGGATGAGGATTAGGATCAGGATC
>NC_032017.1:18068751-18068977 GCF_001865875.1 Lupinus angustifolius
ATTAGGATAAGAATTTGGATTAGGATTAGGATTAGGATTAGGCATAGAATTAGGATTACGATTACGATTAGGTTTAGGATTAGGGTTAGGATTAGGGTTAGGATAAGGATATGGATAAGGATTTGAATTAGTATTAGGATTAGGATTATGATTAGGATTAGGATTAGGATTAGGATAAGGATTAGCATTAGTATCAGGATCAGGATCAAGATCAGGATCAGGATCA
>NC_032017.1:18069077-18069613 GCF_001865875.1 Lupinus angustifolius
CAGGATCAAGATCAGGATCAGGATCAGGATCAAGAATAGGATTAGGATTTGGGTTCGAATTAAGATTAGGATAAGGATTTGAATGAGGATTAGGATTAGGATTAGGATTGGGATTAGGATTAGGATCAGCATCATGATCAGGATCACGATGAGGATTAGGTTAGGATTAAGATTAGGATTGGGATTAGGATCAGGATCAGGATTAGGATTAGGGTTAGTATACGAAATAGGATTCAGGTTTGAATGAGGATTTGTATAAGGATTAGGATTAGGATTAGGTTTAGGATGAGGATTAGGATGTGGATTAGGATTAGGATTAGGATCAAGATGAGGACTAGGTTAGGATTAAGATTAAGATTAGGATTAGGATTAGGATTAGGATTAGGATTACGATGAGAGATAGGGTTAGGGTTTAGGATAAGGATATGGATAAGGATTTGGATTAGGATTAATATTAGGATGAGGATTAGGATTAGGATCAGGATCAAGATCAGGATTATTATCAGGATCAGGATTAGGATTAGGATTCGGGTTCG
>NC_032017.1:18069713-18069952 GCF_001865875.1 Lupinus angustifolius
AGGATAAGGATTTGGATTAGGATTAGGATTCAGATCAGGATTAGGATTAGGATCTAGATCAGGATTAGGTTAGGATTAAGATTAGGATTAGGAATGGGATAAGGATCAGGATCACGATTAGGATGAGGATTAGTATTAGGATCAGGATCAAGATCAGGATTAGGATCAGGATGAGGATCAAGATCAGGATCAGGATCAGGATTAGGATTAGGATACGGATTAGGATTCGAGTTCGAATT
>NC_032017.1:18070052-18070548 GCF_001865875.1 Lupinus angustifolius
GATTACGGTTAGGGTTAGGGTTAGGATAAGGATATGGATAAGGATTTGGATTAGGATTAGGATTAGGATTAGGATTACGAATGGGGTTAGGGTTAGTGTTAGTATAAGGATATGGAAAAGGATTTGGATTAGGATTAGGATCAGGATCAGCATCGGGATCAGGATCAACATCAGGATCAGGATTAGGATGAGGATTAGGATTAGGATCAGGATGAGGATCTGGATGAGGATCATGATCAGGATGAGGATCAAGATTTGAATCAGGATCAGGATCTTGATGAGGATGAGGTTAGGATTAAGATTAGGATTAGGATTGGGATAGGGATTAGGAATAGGATAAGGATTTGGATTAGAATTAGGATTCAGGTTAGGATTTGGATTAGGATTAGGATTAGGATTATGATAAGGATTAGGATTAGGATCAGGATCATGATCAGGATCAGAATCAGGATCATGATCACGATGAGGATCAGGATAAGGATCAAGATGAGGATGC
>NC_032017.1:18070648-18071756 GCF_001865875.1 Lupinus angustifolius
GGATTAGGATGAGGATTAGGATTAGGATTAGGATGAGGATTAGGATTAGGATTGGGATCAGCATTAGGATCAGGATCAGGATGAGGATAAAGTTAGGATTAAGATTAGGATTAGGATAGGGATCAGGATCAGGATTAGGATTAGGATTAGGATACAGGTAAGGATTCAGGTTCGAATGAAAATTAAGATAAAGATTAGGATTAGAATTAGGATTACGATTAGGGTTAGGGTTAGGATAAGGATATGGATTAGGATTAGGATTAGGATGAATATTAGGATTAGGATTAGGATTAGGACCAGGATCAGGATCAGGATTAGGCTAGGATTAAGATTAGGATTAGGATTGGGATTAGGATGAGGATCATGATTAGGATTAGGATACGAATTAGGATTCGAGTTCGAAGTAAGATTAGGATAAGCATTTGGATTAGGATTATGATTACGATTATGATTAAGATTAGGATTATGATTAGGGTAAGGATTAGGGTTAGGAAAAGGATATGGATATGGATAAGGATTTGGATTAGGATTAGGATTAGGATGAGGATCAGGATTTGGATGAGGATCAGGATCAGGATGAGAATCAAGATCCGGATCATGATCAGGATCAGGATTAGGATTAGGATGAGGATCAGGACCAGGTTCAGGATCAGGGTTCGGGTTCGAATTAAGATTTGGATAAGGATTTGGATTAGGATTAGGATTAGGATTAGGATTCGACTTAGGATTAGGATTAGGATTAAGATGAGGATTAGGATTAGGTTCAGGATTAGGAATAGGATCAGGATCAGGATCAGGAGCAGGATTAGGTTAGGATTAAGGTTAGGATTAGGATTGGGATTAGGATGAGGATCAGGATCATGATTAGGATCAGGATAAGGATGAGGATCATGATCAGGATTAGGATAAGGATCAGGATCAGGATTAGAATGAGGATTAGGATCAGATCAGAATCAGGATCAGGATCCGGATCAGGATTAGGATCCGGATCAGGATCAAGATAAGGATCTGGATCAAGATCAGGATCAGGATAAGGATAAGTATAAGGATCATGATCAGGATTAGGATTAGGATTAGGATTACGGTTAGGGTTAGGGTTAGGATAAGG
>NC_032017.1:18071856-18072724 GCF_001865875.1 Lupinus angustifolius
TAGGATTAGGATTAGGATTAGGATTAGGATTAGGATTAGGATTAGGATTAGGATTAGGATCAGGATCAGTATGAGGATTAGGTTAGGATTAAGATTAGGATTAGGATTGAGATTAGGATGAGGATCATGATTAGGATTAGGATACGGATTAGGATCTGGTTTGAATTAAGATTAGGATAATGATTAGGATTAGGATTACGATTACGGTTAGGGTTAGGGTTAAGATAAGGTTATGGATAAGGATTTGGATTAGGATTTGGATTAGGATTAGGATTAGTATTAGGATGAGGATTAGGATTAGGATCAGGATTAGGATCAGGACCATGATCAGGATCATGATCAAGATCAGGATCAGGATTAGGATTAGGATTAGGATTCAGGTTTGAATTAAGATAAGGATAAGGATTTGGATTAGGATTCGGATTAGGATCTGGATCTGGATCAGGATCAGGATTAAGATTAGGATTAAGATTGGGATTAGGATCAGGATCCGGATGGGGATTAGGATTAGGATACGGATTAGGATTCGTGTTCGAATTAAGATTAGGATAAGGATTTGGATTAGGATTAGAATTATGATTACGATTAGGGTTAGGGTTAAGATTTGGATTACGATTAGGGTTAGGGTTAGGGTTAGGGTTAGGATTAAGATTAGGATTAGGATTAGGATTAGGATGAGGATGAGGATTATGATTAGGATTAGGATCAGGATTAGGATGAGGATTAAGTTAGGATAAAGATTAGGATTAGGATAGGGATCAGGATCAGGATCAGGATTAGGATTAGGATTAGGATACGGATTAGGATTCGGGTTTGAATGAAGATTAAGATAAAGATTTGGATTAGGATTAGGATTAGGATTACGATT
>NC_032017.1:18072824-18079662 GCF_001865875.1 Lupinus angustifolius
ATTACGATTAGGATTAGGATTAGGATTACGATTAGGGTTAGGGTAAGGGTTAGGGTTAGTATAAGGATAGGGATTAGGACTAGGATCAGGATGAGGATCAGGATGAGGATGAGGATCAGGATCAGGAAGAGGATGAGGATCAAGATCAGAATGAGGATTAGGATGAGGATCGGGATCAAGACCAGGATCAGGATCTGGATCAGGATCACGATCAGGATCAGGATCAGGATCAAGATGAGGATGAGGTTAGGATTAAGATTAGGATTAGGATAGGGATTTGGATTAGGATTAGGATTAGGATTAGGATTATAATTAGGACTAGGATTAGGATTAGGATACAGATTAGGATTCGTGTTCGAATTACGATTAGGATTAGGATTAAGATTAGGATTAGGATTAGGATTAGGGTTAGGGTTAGGGTTAGGATAAGGATATGGATAAGAATTTGGATTAGGATTAGGATTAGGATTAGGATTAGGATGAGGATTAGGATTAGTTCCAGGATAAGGATTAGGATCAGGATCAGGATCAGGATCAAGATCAGGATCAAGAGCAGGATCAGGTTTAGGATCAGGATCAGGATCAAGATTAGGATCAGGATCAGGATTAGGTTAGGATTAAGATTAGCATTAGGATTTGGATTAGCATTCGGATTTGGATTAGGATTAAGATTAAGATTAAGATTAGGATTAGGATCAGGATCAGGATGATGATTAGTTATGATTAAGATTAGGTTTAGGATTGGGATTAGGATGAGGATCATGATTAGGATTAGGATACAGATTAGGATCCAGGTTCGAATTAAGATTAGGATAAGGATTAGGAGTAGGATTAGGATTACGATTACGGTTAAGGTTAGGGTTAGGATAAGGATAAGGATTTGGATTTGGATTAGGATTAGGATTAGGATTAGTATTAGGATTAGGATTAGGATTAGGATGAGGATTACGATTAGGATCAGGATCAGGATCATGATATGGATCAGGATCAGGATTAGGATTCGGGTTCGAATTAAGATAAGGATAAGGATTTGGATTAGGATTAGGATTCAAATTAGGATTAGGATCGGGATCAAGTTCGGGATCAGGATGAGGATTAGGTTAGGATTAAGATTAGGATTAGGATTGGGATTAGGATGAGGATAAGGATTAGGATCAGGATCAGGATCAGGATTAGGATTAGAATTCGGGTTCGAATTTAGATTTGGATAAGAATTTAGATTAGGATGAGGATTAGGATGAGGATTAGGATTAGGATTCGGATTAGGATTAGGATCAGGATCAGGACTAGGATCCAGATCAGGATCCAGATCAGGATGATGATTAGGTTAGGATTAAGAATATGATTAGGATTGGGATTAGGACCAGGATCAGGATTAGGATTACGATTAGGATATGGATTAGGATAAGGATTAGGATTAGGATTAGGATTATGATTATGATTATGATTAGGGTTAAGGTTAGGGTTAGGATAAGGATTTGGATTAGGATTAGGATGAGGATCAGGATGAGGATCAGGATGAATATGAGGATCAACATCAGGATCAAGATCAGGATCAGGATCAGGATGAGGGTTAGGATTAGGATTAGGATGAGGATCAGGATCAGATCAGGATCAGGATTAGGATCCGGATCAGGATCAAGATAAGGATCAGGATCAAGATCATGATCAGGATCAGGATAAGGATAAGGATCATGATCTGGATTAGGATTAGGATTAGGATTACGGTTAGGGTTAGGGTTAGGATAAGGATATGGATAAGGATTTGGATTAGGATTAGGATTAGGATTAGGATTAGTACTAGGATGAGGATTAGGATTAGGATCAGGATCAGGATCATGATCAAGATCAGGATCAGGATTAGGATTAGGATCAGGATCAGGATCATGATCAAGATCAGGATCAGGATTAGGATTAGGATCAGGATCAGGATCATGATCAAGATCAGGATCAGGATTAGGATTAGGATCAGGATCAGGATCATGATCAAGATCAGGATCAGGATTAGGATTAGGATCAGGATCAGGATCATGATCAAGATCAGGATCAGGATTAGGATTAGGATTAGGATTAGTACTAGGATGAGGATTAGGATTAGGATCAGGATCAGGATCATGATCAAGATCAGGATCAGGATTAGGATTAGGATTAGGATTCAGATTCGAATTAAGATAAGGATAAGGATTTGGATTAGGATTTGGATTCGGATTAGGATCTGGATCAGGAACAGGATGAGGATTAGGATTACGATACGGATTAGGATTCAGCTTCGAATTAAGATTAGGATAAGGATTAGGATTAGGATTAGGATTAGGATTAGGATGAGGATCACGATCAGGATCAGGATCAGAATTAGGATTAGGATTAGGATGAGTATGAGGATGAGGATTAGGATGAGGATCAAGATCAGGATTAGGATCAGGATCAGGATAAAGATCAGGTTCAGGATCAGGATCAAGATCAGGATTAGGATGAGGATGAGAATTAGGATTAGGATTAGGATCAGGATCAGGATGAGGATCAAGATGAGGATCAGTATCAGGATCTGGATCAGAATTAGGATCAGCATCAGGATCAGGATCAGCATCACGATTAGGATTAGGAATCGGGTTCGAATTAAGATTAGGTTAAGGATTAGGATTAGGATGAGGATTAGGATTAGGATTAGGATTAGGATAAGGATTAGGATCACGATCAGGATGAGGATTAAGTTAGGATTAAGATTAGGATTAGGATAGAGATCAGGATCAAGATTAGGATTAGGATTAGGATATGGATTAGGATTAGGATTACGATTAGGGTTAGGGTTAGGGTTAGGATAAGGATATGGATTAGGATTAGGATTAGGATTAGGATGAGTATTAGGATGTGGATTAGGATTAGGATTAGGATTAGGATCAGGATGAGGATCAGGATTAGGTTAGGATTAAGATTATGATTAGGATTAGGATGAGGATCATGATTAGGATTAGGATACGGATTAGGACTCGAGTTCGAATTAAGATTAGGATAAGGATTTGGATTAGGATTATGATTACGATTAGGATTATGATTAGGGTTAGGGTTAGGGTTAGGATAAGGATATGGATTAGGATTTGGATTAGGATTAGGATTAGGATTAGGATGAGGATCAGGATTAGGATGAGGATGAGGATTAGGATGAAGATCAAGATCCGGATCATGATCAGGATCAGGATTAGGATTAGGATGAGGATCAGGATTTGGATGAGGATCAGGACGAGGATCAGGATAAGGGTTCGGGTTCAAATTAAGATTAGGATAAGGATTTGGATTAGGATTAGGATTAGGATTACGATTAGGTTTAGGGTTAAGGTTAGGATAAGGAAATGGATAAGGATTTGGATTAGGATTAGGATTAGGATTAGGATTTGGACTAGGATTAGGATTAGGATTAGGATTAGGATTAGGATTAGGATTAGGATTAGGATTAGACTTAGGATTACGATTAGGATGACGATTAGGATTAGGTTCAGGATTAGGATTAGGATCCGGATCAGGATCAGGAGCAGGATTAGGTTAGGATTAAGGTTAGGATTAGGATTGGGATTAGGATCAGGATCCGGATGAGAATTAGGATTAGGATTAGGATTCAGGTTCGAATTAAGATTAGGATAAGGATTTTGATTAGGATTAGGATTAGGATTACGATTAGGGTTAGGGTTAGGATTAGGACGAGGATTAGGATCAGGATTAGGATTAGGATTAGGATTCGGTTTCGAATAAGATAAGGATAAGGATTTGGATTAGGATTAGGATTAGGATTAGGATCAGTATTTGGATTAGGATTAGGATCAGGATCAGGATCAGGATTAGGATCAGGATCAAGATCAGGACCAGGATCAGGATCAGGATCAGGATGATGATCACGATCAGGATCAAGATCAGGATTAGGATTAGGATACAGATTAGGATTTGGGTTCGAATTAAGATTAGGATAAGGATTTGGATTAGGATTAGGATTAGGATTTGGATTAGGATTACGATTACGATTAGGGTTAGGGTTAGGGTTAGTATAAGGATGGGGATTAGGATTAGGATCAAGATGAGGATGAGGATCAGGATGAGGATGAGGATCAAGATCAAGATGAGGATTAGGATGAGGATTGGGATCAGGATCTGGATCAGGATCAGGATCAGGATCAGGATCAGTATTAGGATCAGGATCAAGATGAGGATGAGGTTAGGATTAAGATTAGGATTAGGATAGGGATTGGGATTAGGATTAGGATTAGGATTATGATTAGGACTAGGATTAGGATTATGATATAGATTAGGATTCAGGTTCGAATTACGATTATGATTAGGATTAAGATTAGGATTAGAATTACGATTAGGGTTAGGGTTAGGATAAGGAAATGAGTAAGTATTTGGATTAGGATTAGGATTAGGATTAGGATTAGGATTAGGATGAGGATTAGGATCAGGATAAGGATGAGGATGAGGATCATGATCAAGATCAAGATCAGGATCAGGATCAGGATCAGGATAAGGATAAGGATTAGGATGAGGATCAGGATCAGGATCAGGATTCGGGTTCGAATTAAGATTAGGATAAGGACTTGGATTAGGATTAGGATTACGATTAGGTTTAGGGTTAAGGTTAGGATAAGGAAATGGATAAGGATTTGGATTAGGATTAGGATTAGGATTAGGATTAGGATGAGGATTAGGATTAGTTTCAGGATTAGGATTAGGATCAGGATCAGGATCAAGATCAGGATTAGGTTCAGGATCAGGATCAGGATTAGGATCAGGATCAGGATTAGGTTAGGATTAGGATCAGGACCCGGATTAGGATTAGGATTAGGATTCAGATTAGGATTAGGATCAGGATCAGGATGGGGATTAGGTTAGGATTAAGATTAGGTTTAGGATTGGGATTAGGATGAGGATCATGATTAGGATTAGGATACAGATTAGGATCCGGGTTCGAATTAAGATTAGGATAAGGATTAGGAGTAGGATTAGGATTATGATTACAGTTAGGGTTAGGGTTAGGATAAGGATAAGGATTTGGATTAGGATTAGGATTAGGATTAGGATCAGGATGAGGATCAAGATCAGGATTATGATCAGGATCAGGATTAGGATTAGGATTCGGGTTCGAATTAAGATAAGGATAAGGATTTGGATTAGGATTAGGATTTGAATTAGGATTAGGATCAGGATCAGGATCAACATCGGGTTCAGGATGAGGATTAGGTTAGGATTAAGATTAGGATTAGGATTGGGAATAGGATCAGGATTAGGATTAGGATTAGGATTAGGATGAGGATCAAGATGAGGATCAAGATCAGGATGAGGATCACGATCAAGATCAGGATTAGGATGAGGATTAGGATGAGGATCAGGATCAGGATCATGATCAGGATCAGGATCAGGATCAGGATTAGGATTAAGATTAGAATTCGGGTTCGAATTAAGATTTGGATAAGAATTTAGTTTAGGATGAGGATTAGGATGAGGATTAGGATTAGGATCAGGACTAGGATCAAGATCAGGATCCAGATCAGGATGAGGATTAGGTTAGGATTAAGATTATGATTAGGATTGGGATTAGGACCAGGACCAGGATTAGGATTACGATTAGGATATGGATTAGGATTCGTGTTCGTATTAAGATTAGGATAAGGATAAGGATTAGGATAAGGATTATGATTATGATTAGGGTTAAGGTTAGGGTTAGGATAAGGATTTGGATTAGGATTATGATGAGGATCAGGATGAGGATCTGGATGAATATCAGGATCAGGATCAGGATCAAGATCTGGATCAATATCAGGATCAGGATCAGGATGAGGGCCATGATTAGGATTAGGATGAGGATCAGGATCAGGATTAGGATTAGGATCATGATCAGGATTAGGATGAGGATCAGTATCAGATCAGGATCCGGATCAGGATTAGGATCCGGATTACGATCAAGATAAGGATCAGGATCAGGATAAGGATAAGGATCATGATCAGGATTAGGATTAGGATTAGGATTACGGTTAGGGTTAGGGTTAGGATAAGGATATGGATCAGGATTTGGAATAGGATTAGGATTAGGATTAGGAGGAGGATCAGGATCATGATTAGGATTAGGATCATGATCAGGATTAGGATGAGGATCAGGATCAGATCAGGATCAGGATTAGGATTAGGATGAGGATCAGGATTAGGATTAGGATTAGGATTAGGATCATAATCAGGATTAGGATGACGATTAGGATGAGGATTAGGATTAGGATCAGGATCAGGATCATGATCAGGATCATGATCAAGATCAGGATCAGGATTAGGATTAGGATTAGGATTAGGATTCAAGTTCGAATTAAGATAAGGATAAGGATTTGGATTAGGATTAGGATTCGGATTAGGATCAGGATCAGGATCAGGATCAGGATTAGGTTAGCATTAAGATTAGGATTAGGATTGGGATTAGGATCATGATACGGATGAGGATTAGGATAAGGATTAGGATTTGGGTTCGAATTAAGATTAGGATAAGGATTTGGATTAGGATTAGGATTAGGATTAGGATTAGGATTAGGATGAGGATCAGGATCAGGATCAGGATCAGGATCAGGATCAGTATCAGAATTAGGATTAGGATTAAGATGAGTATGAGAATGAGGATTAGGATTAGGATCAAGATCAGGATTAGGACCAGGATCAGGATCAGGATCAAGATCAGGATCAGGATCAAGATCAAGATCAGGATTAGGATGAGGATGATAATTAGGATCAGGATCAGGATGATGATCATGATGAGGATGAGGATCAGGATCCGGATCAGAATCAGGATCAGGATCAGCATCAGCATCAGGATTAG
>NC_032017.1:18079762-18085644 GCF_001865875.1 Lupinus angustifolius
TTGGATTAGGATTAGGATTAGGATTATGATTAGGACTAGTATTAGGATTAGGATACAGATTAGGATTCGGGTTCGAATTACGATTAGGATTAGGATTAATATTAGGTTTAGGATTACGATTAGGGTTAGGGTTAAGTTTAGGATAAGGATATGGATAATGATTTGGATTAGGATTAGGATTAGGATTAGGATGAGGATTAGGATCAGGATCAGGATCAGGATCGGATAAGGATGAGGATGAGGATCATGATCAGGATCAAGATCAGGATGAGGATCAGGATCAGGATAAGGATTAAGATTAGGATGAGGAGGAGCATCAGGATCAGGATTCGGGGTTCGAATTAGGATTAGGATTAGGATTACGATTAGGTTTAGGGTTAGGATAAGGATATGGATAAGGATTTGGATTAGGATTAGGATTAGGATGAGGATGACGATTAGGATGAGGATCAGGATCAGGATGAGGATCAAGATCCGGATCATGATCAGGATCAGGATTAGGATTAGGATCAGGATCAAGATTAGGATTAGGATCAAGATCAGGATCAGGATGAGGATAAGGACCAGGATCAGGATCAGGCTTCGGGTTCGAATTAAGATTAGGATTAGGATTAGGATTACGATTAGGTTTAGGGTTAGGATAAGGATATGGATAAGGATTTGGATTAGGATTAGGATTAGGATTAGGATTAGGATTAGCATGAGGGTTAGGATTAGGATTAGGATTAGACTTAGGATTAGGATTAGGATTAGGATGAGGATTAGGATGAGGCTTAGGATTAGGTTCAGGATTAGGATTAGGATCAGGATCAGGAGCAGGATTAGGTTAGGATTCAGGTTAGGATTAGGATTGGGATTAGGATCAGGATCTCGATGAGAATTAGGATTAGGATTCGGATTTGGATTCAGGTTCGAATTAAGATTAGGATAAGGATTTTGATTAGGATTAGGATTAGGATTACGATTAGGGTTAAGGTTAGGATTAGGATGAGGATGAGGAGTAGGATCAGGATTAGGATTAGGATTAGGATTCAGTTTTGAATTAAGATAAGGATAAGGATTTGGATGAGGATTAGGATTAGGATTCGGATTAGGATCAGGATGAAGATCAGGATCAGCATGAGGATTAGGTTAGGATTAAGATTAGGATTAGGATTGTGATTAGGATTAGGATCAGGATTAGGATTAGGATGAGTATCAAGATGAGGATCAGGATCAGGATGAGGATCAGGATCAGGATTAGGATCAGGATCAAGATCAGGACCACGATCAGGATCAGGATCAGGATGATGATCACGATCAGGATCAGGATTAGGATTACGATACGGATTAGGATTCGGGTTCGAATTAAGATTAGGATAAGGATTTGGATTAGGATTAGGATTATGATTAGGATTACGATTAGGGTTAGGGTTAGGGTTAGTATAAGGATAGGGATTAGGATTAGGATCAAGATGAGGATCAGAATGAGGATGAGGATCAGGATCAGGATGAGGATCAAGATCAGGATGAGGATTAGGATGAGGATCGGGATCAGGATCAGGATCTAGATCAGGATCAGGATCACGATCAGGATCAGGATCAGGATCAAGATCAGGATCAAGATGAGGATGAGGTTAGGATTAAGATTAGGATTAGGATAGGGATTGGGACTAGGATTAGGATTAGGATTAGGATTATGATTAGGACTAGTATTAGGATTAGGATACAGATTAGGATTCGGGTTCGAATTACGATTAGGATTAGGATTAATATTAGGTTTAGGATTACGATTAGGGTTAGGGTTAAGTTTAGGATAAGGATATGGATAATGATTTGGATTAGGATTAGGATTAGGATTAGGATGAGGATTAGGATCAGGATCAGGATCAGGATCGGATAAGGATGAGGATGAGGATCATGATCAGGATCAAGATCAGGATGAGGATCAGGATCAGGATAAGGATTAAGATTAGGATGAGGAGGAGCATCAGGATCAGGATTCGGGGTTCGAATTAGGATTAGGATTAGGATTACGATTAGGTTTAGGGTTAGGATAAGGATATGGATAAGGATTTGGATTAGGATTAGGATGAGGATTAGGATTAGTTTCAGGATTAGGATTACGATCAGGATCAGGATCAAGATCAGGTTCAGGATCAGGATCAGGATGAGGATTAGGTTAGGATTAAGATTAGCATTAGGATTTGGATTAGGATCCGGATTAGGATTAGGATTAGGATTCAGATTAGGATTAGGATCAGGATCAGGATCAGGATGAGGATTAGGTTAGGATACAGATTAGGTTTAGGATTGGGATTAGGATGAGGATCATTATTAGGATTAGGATACAGATTAGGATATTGGTTCGAATTAAGATTAGGATAAGGATTGGGAGTAGGATTAGGATTACGATTACGGTTAGGGTTAGGATAAGGATAAGGATTTGGATTAGGATTAGGATTAGGATTATGATTAGGATTAGGATCAGGATCAGGATTAGGATTCGGGTTCGAATTAAGATAAGGATAAGGATTTTGATTAGGATTAGGATTCGAATTAGGATTAGGATCAGGATCTGGATCAAGATCGGTATCAGGATGAGGATTAGGTTAGGATTAAGATTAGGATTAGGATTGTGATTAGGATTAGGATCAGGATTAGGATTAGGATGAGTATCAAGATAAGGATGAGGATGAGGATTAGGTATCAGGATCAGGATAAGGATCATGATCAGGATCAGGATCAGGATCAAGATCATGATTAGGATTAGGATTAGGATTTGGGTTCGAATTAAGATAAGGATAAGGATTTGGATTAGGATTAGGATTCGGATTAGGATTAGGATCAGGATCAGGACTAGGATCAAGATCAGGATCCAGATCCGGATGAGGATTAGGTTAGGATTAGGATTGGTATTAGGACCAGGATCAGGATTAGGATTACGATTAGGATATGGATTAGGATTCGTGTTCGAATTAAGATTAGGATAAGGTTTAGGATTAGGATTAGGATTAGGATTACGATTATGATTAGGGTTAAGGTTAGGATTAGGTTAAGGATTTGGATTAGGATTAGGATGATGATTTGGATGAGGATCAGGATGAGTATCAGGATTAGGATCAGGATCAAGATCTGGATCAAGATCAGGATCAGGATCAGGATGAGGGTCAGGAATAAGATTAGGATGAGGATCAAGATCAGGATTAGGATAAGGATCAGGATCAGGATTAGGATGAGTATTAGGATCAGATCAGAATCAGGATCAGGATCCGGATCAGGATCAAGATAAGGATCAAGATCAGGATCAGGATAAGGATAAGGATCATGATCAGGATTAGGATTAGGATTAGGATTACGGTTAGGGTTAAGGTTAGGGTTAGGATAAGGATATGGGTAAGTATTTGGATTAGGATTAGGATTAGGATTAGTATTAGGATGAGGATTAGGATTAGGATTAGGATCAGGATCAGGATCATGATCAAGAACAGGATCAGGATTAGGATTAGGATTAGGATTAGGATTCAGGTTCGAATTAAGATAAGGATAAGTATTTGGATTAGTATTAGGATTCGGATTAGGATCTGGATCAGGATCAGGATCAGGATCAGGATCAGGATTAGGTTAGGACTAAGATTAGGATAAGGATTGGGATTAAGATCAGGATCCGGATGAGGATTAGGATTGGGATACGGATTAGGATTCAGGTTCGAATTAAGATTAGTGTAAGGATTTGGATTAGGATTTGGATTAAGATTAGGATCAGGATTAGGATCAGGATTAGGATCAGGATCAGGATCAGGATGAGGATTAGGTTAGGATTAAGATTAGGATTAGGATTGGGATTAGGATCCGGATCCGGATGAGGATGAGGATTAGGATACGAATTAGGATGAGTGTTCGAATTAAGATTAGGATAAGGATTAGGATTAGGATTAGGATTACGATTAGGGTTAGGGTTAGGGTTAGGATTAGGATTAGGATACAGATTAGGATAAGGATGAGGATGAGGATTAGGTATCAGGATCAGGATAAGGATCATGATCAGGATCAGGATCAGGATCAAGATCATGATTAGGATTAGGATTAGGATTTGGGTTCGAATTAAGATAAGGATAAGGATTTGGATTAGGATTAGGATTCGGATTAGGATTAGGATCAAGATCAGGGTCAGGATGAGGATTAGGTTGGGATTAAGATTAGGATTAGGATTGGGATTAGGATCAGGATCATGATTAGGATTAGGATGAGGATAAGGATCAGCATCAAGATCAGGATCATGATCATGATGAGGATCCGGATCAAGATCACGATCAGGATCATGATGAGGATTAGGATCAAGATCAAGATCAAGATCAGGATCAGGATCAGGATGAGGATCAAGATTAGGATTAGGATACAGATTAGGATTCTGGTTCGAATTAAGATTAGGATAAGGATTTGGATTAGGATTAGGATTACGATTACGATTAGGGTTAGGGTTAGTATAAGGATATGGATAAGGATTAGATTAGGATGAGGATGAGGATGAGGATGAGGATGAGGATGAGGAAGAGGATCAGGATGAGGATCAGGATGAGGATCAGGATGTGGATGAGGATCAGGATCAGGATGAGGATCAGGATGAGGATCAGGACAAGGATTAGTATCAGGATCAGGATCAGGTTCAAGATCAGGATCACGATCAGGATCAGAATGAGGATGAGGATGAGGTTAGGATTAAGATTAGGATTAGGATTGGGATTAGGATTAAGATTACGATTATGATTATGATTAGGATTAGTATTAGGATACGAATTAGGATTCGAGTTCGAGTTACGATTAGGATAAGGATTTGGATTAGGATTAGGATTAGGATTACGACCAGGGTTAGGCTTGGGGTAAGGATATGGATAAGGATTTGGATTACGATTGGGATTAGGATTCGCATTAGGATGAGGATGAGGATGAGGATCAAGATCAAGATCAGGATCAGGATCAGGATGAGGATCAGGATCAGGATCAGGATCAGGATGACGATGAGGATCAGGATCAGGATTAGGATCAGGATCAGGATCAGGATTAGGATTAGGATTAGGATTAGGGCCAGGATCAAGATCAGGATCAGGATGAGGATCAGGATGAGGATCAGGATCAGGATCAGGATAAGGATTAGGATTAGGATTAGGACCAGGATCAGGATCAGGATGAGGATCAGGATGAGGATCAGGATCAGGATCAAGATCAGGATCAGGATCAGGATCAGGATTAGGATTAGGATAAGGATTAGGATTCGGGTTCGAATTAAGATTAGGATAAGTATTTAGATTAGGATTAGGATTACGATTAGGGTTAGGGTTAGTATAAGGATATGAATAAGGATATGGATTAGGATTAGGATCAGGATGAGGATGAGGATCAGGATCAGGATCAGGATAAGGATAAGGACCAGGATGAAGATTAGGATGAGGATCGGGATCAGGATCAGGATCAGGATCTGGATCTGGATCAGGATCAGGATCAAGATGAGGATGAGGTTAGGATTAAGATTAGGATTAGGATTAGGATTGGGATTAGGATTATGATTAGTATTAGGATTACGATTAGGATCAGGATTAGGATCATGATCAGGATGAGGATTAGGTTAGGATTAAGATTAGGATTAGTGATGACAACCTCTAGGGGATACCTTTGTTTTAAGGATCGTTTAGCTTGATAGTTTAGGACTTTTGGAGTCCAAATTCAGTTTTGTGAAATTAGGGTAATATTAGGGTTTGTTTTGTGCGTGAGGCAGGTTGTATGAGTTGTAGGTTAAGGTTGAAGGTGGAAAAGAATGGAAGGGGAGAAGTGCCACAAGCATGGAAGCTTGATAAGCTATGGAGTTCGCCACAAGCAAGGATGCTTGATGAGAACAATAATGGTGG
>NC_032017.1:18085744-18085961 GCF_001865875.1 Lupinus angustifolius
AACTCAAAATTCAACTTAACGTTTTTATTAATGAATAAACAAAATTATAAATAGGCAGATTTGCCTTGCTGAAAAGATAGAGATAAGATCTAATTTAAAAAATTGAAATTTGAATATAAAATCCTAACTAACATAATCCTAACAAGCCTAATCTAATTTGATCTGATCAATTTCGGTTGGATTGAGTTGTTGAAGATTTGAATTTGAATTAGCCTTG
>NC_032017.1:18086061-18086334 GCF_001865875.1 Lupinus angustifolius
GAATTTCCTTGCTTGAGTAGACTTGATCATCTTCTCTTCATCCCTTAAGTATAGCCACAAGTTGGTTCTGAAATTGTTACATTGTTCCTATTTTCCTGTCACATTGTTTATGCTACACCACTGAACCACTACTATGCCAAATTACAAGGAAATAAATAATTTCCCAATCCCCAAAATACATCAAATTAAATACTAAAATACTTGAATGAAAAATAAACATAAATCCTAAGACTACATGAGAATTAAATTCTCATTTATTAATAACAATGCAAA
>NC_032017.1:18086434-18089106 GCF_001865875.1 Lupinus angustifolius
CCCCCCCTTGATTTACATCATACCCTCCTTCTTGAAAAGAATTTGTCCTCAAATTTGAGGTACCATCACCTCCTGGATCAAAGACCACATTTTTGAATTGTTGGAACCAACTCTCCACATATTCATCATTGGTTATAACCTTGATCAATAATCTAGCAATAAGCCAAACACCCATGATCTTTGTTGGTAAAAAACGTGCATCTTTAAAAAATAATGTAAGAGTTGAATCTTCATGGCTTGTTCTCATCACATCTATAGGAATAGCTTCACCAACGTAAAAGTCAGCCTCCCATAAGGCTGGATGATCAAGTGCTTCTTCTTTGAGAAAGATTACTCCAATGTCTTGCAAAAAATTTTGGACAAAACCAGACAGAGAGTTGTTATTGGTGAACAAAAAGTTTCTACCTTGGAGTGGGGATAGAGGTTGCTTTGGACCCAACACATTCCCAACTTTACTTTTTTTTGTAGGGAAATTTCTCTCCTCTTCACAAATCTTCCTCTTTCTTCCAATGACTCTTTTCTCCTTATTTTCCTTTTCACTCTCAATTTTGCACAATTCTTCCTTTCTCTCCTCCTCAATTTTTTCTTCAAAGTCTTCTGATCCTTAATCACTTGTGCAGGAGATAAGGGACGTAACACCATCTTTCGGTTTTGGTGAAAAAGAGTATATTTGTTTGAGAATCCATCATGGATGGTCCTCTTATCCATTTGCCATGGACGACCCAAACGTATATGGCTGGTCTCCATGTGAACCACATCACAAAGAACTACATCTTCATATTTCCCTATTGAAAAGGGAACCTCCACTTGCTGGTTCACAATAATCTTCCCAATCTCACTTAACCATTGTAGTTGGTAAGGAGTGGGATGTGGTTTAGTCTCAAGGTTTAGTTTTGAAACTAACCTTGAACTAGCCATGTTGGTACAACCACCATCAATACTTAATAGGCAGATGTTTCCTTGGACCAAACACCTAGAAAGGAAGATGTTTGTCCTTTGGTTGGCCTCATTAGCCATGACTTGGGTTTCAAGCCAAAACTAGCTCTGATGACCACTTGATGACAACCTCTTGGGGCTGCCTTTGAATTAAAGGATCGTTTTAGCTTGAACTTAGATTTGTGAATGTGTGAATTCGGTTTTGGGGAATTAGGGTAATTTTGGGGTAGATGTGGCTTCGGTTTGGGATGTATAATTAGGCTAGGGTTTGTGTATGGTTTGTAGGATGAAGGTGAAGGTGGAAAAGAATGGAAGGTGAGGAGCGCCACAAGCAATGCTGCTTGATAAGCTATGGGGTTCGCCACAAGCAAGGATGCTTGATAAGAACAAGTATGGTGGTGGCCACGGCCAACCTAGGTTTAGGAGAAGTGCTCTCAACTAAAACAATTCAAATTTACTCAAAATTCAACTTAACTTTTATTAATGATTTGATCAAAATATAAATAGGCAAAGTTGCCTTGGCTGAATAGATAAAATAGAAGATAGAAATCAAATTATCTTCTAATAAACATAAAAATAAAATCCTAAGTAATATCAATTGGTTGAGCTGAATTGCTTGTTTGACTTAGTCTTGAGTGTAATTCGGTTTTGGTGGATGGTTGGCCGAATTTGTTGAGGAGAAGGAAGAGACTTGATCAATTTGACTTCATCTTGAGGAACTAATCATATTTAATTTGAATCCAATCTGATTTGTTGTTGGTTGGAGATGAGATTAGGATTCCCTATTTTATAGCCTTGTGCACCTTAAAAGATTGAGCTTCCTATCTTCTTTCCTTGTTTCTAGCCGTGTGCATCTTTGGGAGATTGATTAATCTCTCTTTAATCTTCATATAATCTTCTCTTTATCTCCAAGTTTGAAAACGTGTGCCATATACCCTTGAATTCAAATTCAAATCTATCTTCTTTCAAATCCAAATTCAAATTCAAATTCAAATTCAAATTGCTAAAACAAACCTATCTTCTTTTAAATTCGTTTTCCCTCCATGCCTTATCTCCTTGTTTGCCTTAGAGATAAAGTGTTAGCTGAATTGCCTTATCTCCTTGTTTGTCCTTATAGATAGAGTTCCTTACGTGCCTCCTTCCTTGAAATGATCATGCATTGACTTCCATTTGCCCTAGCCACGTGAAAGGCTTACCCTTGAACCTAAGTAAACTACTTGGTCATGAATATGGACCAATGTTACAAATAATTCCCAACCCATATTACATGAATTAAATACTAAAAATACTTGAAGGAAATTAAACCTAAGAGGATTAGGATTAGGATTAGGATCAAGATCAGGGTCAGGATGAGGATTAGGTTGGGATTAAGATTAGGATTAGGATTGGGAGTAGGATCAGGATCATGATTAGGATTAGGATGAGGATAAGGATCAGGATCAGGATCAGGATCATGATGAGGATCAGGATCAAGATCACGATCAGGATCATGATGAGGATTAGGATCAAGATCAAGATCAGGATCAGGATCAGGATCAGGATCAGGATCAGGATCAAGATTAGGATTAGGATAGGGATTAGGATTCTGGTTCAAATTAAGATTAGGAGAAGGATTTGGATTAGGATTAGGATTACGATTAGGGTTAGGGTTAGTATAAGGATAAGAATAAAGATATGGATTAGGATTTGGATTAGGATTAGGATCAGGACAAGGATGAGGATCAGGATCAGGATGA
>NC_032017.1:18089206-18104163 GCF_001865875.1 Lupinus angustifolius
AGGATCAGGATTAGGATTAGGATTAGGATAAGTATTTGGATTAGGATTAGGATTAGGATTAGGATTATGATTACGATTAGGGTTAGGGTTAGTATAAGGATATGAATAAGGATTTGGATTAGGATTAGGATTAGGATGAGGATGAGGATTGGGATCAGGATCAGGATCATGATAAGGATCAGGATCAGGATCAAGATCATGATTAGGATTAGGATTAGGATTTGGGTTCGAATTAAGATAAGGATAAGGATTTGGATTAGGATTAGGATTAGGATCAAGATCAGGGTCAGGATGAGGATTAGGTTGGGATTAAGATTAGGATTAGGATTGGGATTAGGATCAGGATCATGATTAGGATTAGGATGAGGATAAGGATAAGGATCAGGATCATGATGAGGATCAGGATCAAGATCAGGATCAGGATCATGATGAGGATTAGGATCAAGATCAAGATCAAGATCAGGATCAGGATGAGGATCAAGATTAGGATTAGGATACGGATTAGGATTCTGGGTCAAATTAAGATTAGGATAAGGATTTGGATTAGGATTAGGATTACGATTAGGGTTAGGGTTAGTATAAGGATATGGATAAGGATTTAGATTAGCATCAGGATGAGGATGAGGATGAGGATGAGGATCAGGATCAGGATCAGGATCAGGATTAGGATGAGGATCAGGATGAGGATAAGGATGAGGATCAGGCAAGGATTAGTATCAGGATCAGGATCAGGTTCAAGATCAGGATCAGGATCAGGATCAAAATGAGGATGAGGATGAGGTTAGGATTAAGATTAGGATTAGGATTGGGATTAGGATTAGGATTAGGATTACCACCAGGGTTAAGGTTAGGGTAAGGATATGGATAAGGATTTGGATTAGGATTTGGATTAGGATTAGGATTAGGATTACCACCAGGGTTAAGGTTAGGGTAAGGATATGGATAAGGATTTGGATTAGGATTCGGATTAGGATTCGCATTAGGATGAGGATGAGGGTCAAGATCAAGATCAGGATCAGGATCAGGATCAGGATGAGGATCAGGATCAGGATGAGGATCAGGATCAGGATCAGGATCAGGATCAGGATCTGGATTAGGATTCGGGTTCGAATTAAGATTAGGATAAGTATTTAGATTAGGATTAGGATTACGATTAGGGTTAGGGTTAGTATAAGGATATGAATAAGGATATGGATTAGGATTAGGATCAGGATGAGGATCAGGATTAGGATCAGGATCAGGATGAGGATCAGGATGAAGATTAGGATGAGGATCGGGATCAGGATCAGGATCAGGTTCTAGATCAGGATGAGGATCAGGACAAGGATCAGGATCAAGATCAAGATCAGGATCAGGATCAAGATGAGGATGAGGTTAGGATTAAGATTAGGATTAGGATTGGGATTAGGATTAGGATTAGGATTATGATTGGGATTAGGATACTGATTAGGATTCGGGTTCGAATTAGGTTTAGCATAAGGATTAGGATTAGGATTAGGATCTTGATTATGGTTAGGGTTAGGATATGGATATGGATAAGGATTTGGATTAGGATTAGGATTAGGATTAGCATTACGATGAGGATGAGGATGAGGATTAGGATGAGGATCAGGATCAGGATTTGTATGAGGATCAGGATCAGGATGAGGATCAATATCAGGATCAGGATCTGGTTTAGGATGATGATGAGGATCAGGATCAGAATGAGGATTAGGATCAGGATCAGGATTCGGGTTCGAATTAAGATTTCGATCAGGACTTGGATTAGGATTAGGATTACGATTAGGTTTAGGGTTAGGGTTAGGATAAGGATATGGATAAGGATTTGGATTACGATTAGGATTAGGATTAGACTTAGGATTAGGATTAGGATTAGGAGTAGACTTAGGATTACGATTAGGATTAGGATGACGATGAGGATTAGGATCACGATCAGGTTGAGGATTAGGTTAGGATTAAGATTAGGATTAGGATTGGGATTAGGATAAGGATTCGGATAAGGATTAGGATTAGGATACGAATTAGGATTTGGGTTCGAATTAAGATTAGGATAATGTTTTGGATTAGGATTAGGATTATAATTACAATTAGAGTTAGGGTTAGGATTAGGATAAGGATATGGATAAGGATTTGGATTAGGATTAGGATTAGGATTAGGATGAGGATGAGGATGAGGATTAGGATCAGGATCAGGATCATGATAAGGATAAGGATCAGGATCAGGATCAAGATCATGATTAGGATTAGGATTAGGATTATGATTAGGATTAGCATTAGGATTTGGGTTCGAATTAAGATAAGGATAAGGATTTGGATTAGGATTAGGATTCAGATTAGGTTTAGGATCAAGATCAGGATCAGGATGAGGATTAGGTTGGGATTAAGATTAGGATTGGGATTAGGATCAAGATCATGATTAGGATTAGGATGAGGATTAGGATCAGGATCATGATGAGGATCAGGATCAAGATCAAGATCTGGATCATGATGAGGATCAGGATGAGGATCAAGATTAGGATTAGGATTATGATTAGGGTTAGGGTTAGTATAAGGATATGGACAAGGATTTAGATTAGGATAAAGATGAGGATAAGGATGAGGATCAGGATCAGGATCAGGATCAGGATCAGGATGAGGATCAGGATGAGGATCAGGACTAGGATTAATATCAGGATTAGGATCAGGATCAGGATCAGGATCAAGATCAGGATCAGGATCAGAATGAGGATGAGGATGAGGTTCAGATTAAGATTAGGATTAGGATTGGGATTAGGATTAGGATTAGGATTATGAATAGGATTAGGATTAGGATACATATTAGGATTCAGGTTCAAATTACGATTACGATTAGGATTAGGATTGGGATTATGATTAGGATGAGGATGAGTATTAAGATGAGGATCAGGATCAGGATTAGGATGAGGATCAGGATGAGGATGAGGATCAGATCGAGATCAGAATCAGGAAAAGGATCAGGATTAGCATTAGGATGAGGATCAGGATCAGGATCAGGATGAGGATTAGGACTAGGATCAGGATCAAGGTTCGGGTTCGAATTATGATTTGGATAAGGATTTGGATTAGGATTAGGATTACGATTAGGTTTAGGGTTAGGATAAGGGATAAGGATTTGGATTAAGATTAGGATTAGGAGTAGGATTAGACTTAGGATTAGGATTTGGATTAGGATGAGGGTTAAGATTAGGTTCAGGATTAGGATTAGGAACATGATCAGGATCAAGATCAGGATAAGGAACAAGATTAGGATCAAGATCAGGATTAGGGTAGGATTAAGATTAGGATTAGGATTGGGATTAGGATCAGGATACGGATGAGAATTAGGATTAAGATTAGGATTAGGATTCAGGTTCGAATTAAGATTAGGATAAGGATTTGGATTAGGATTACGATTAGGGTTAGGGTTAGGGTTAGGATAAGGATTTGGAATAGGATTAGGATTAGGATCAGGATGAGGATTAGGATCAGGATCAGGATCAGGATCAGGATCAGGATCATGATCAGGATCAGGATCAGGATCAGGATCAATATCAGGATCAAGATCAGGATTAGGATTAGGATTAGGATTAGGATTCGAGTTCGAATTAAGATAAGGATAAGGATTTGGATTAGGATTAGGATTAGGATTCGGATTTGGATTAGGATAAGGATGAGGATCAGGATGAGGATGAGGAATTGGTTAGGATTAAGATTAGGATTAGGATTGGGATTAGGATCAGGATCAAGATTAGGATTAGGATAAGGATTAGGATTAGGATTCGGGTTCGAATAAGGATTAGGATAAGTATTTGGATTAGGATTAGGATTAGGATTAGGATTACGATTAGGGTTAGGGTTAGTATAAGGATATGACTAAGGATATGGATTAGGATTAGTATTAGGATTCGGATTAGGATCAGGACCAGGATGAGGATCAGGATCAGGATGAGGATCAGGATCAAGATCAGGATGAGGATCAGGATCACGATCAAGATCAAGATTAGGATCAGGATGAGGATTAGGATCAGGATCAGGATTAGGATTAGGATTAGGATAAGGATTAGGATTCGGGTTCAAATTAAGATTAGGATAAGTATTTGGATTAGGATTAGGATTAGGATTAGGATTACGATTAGGGTTAGGGATAGTATAAGGATATGAATAACGATATGGATTAGGATGAGGATGAGGATCAGGATCAGGATCTGGATGAGGATCGGGATCAGGATCAGGAACTGGATGAGGATCATGATTAGGATGAGGATCAGGATAAAGATTAGGATGAGGATCGGGATCAGGATCTGGATGAAGATGAGGATCAGGATCCGGATTAGGATCAGGATCAAGATCAGGATCACGATCAGGATCACGATCAGGATCAAGATGAGGATGAGGTTAGGATTAAGATTAGGATTAGGATTGGGATTGGGATTGGGATTAGGATTAGGATTAGGATTAGGATCAGGATCAGGATCAAGATCAGGATCAGGATCAGGAACAGGATTAGGATCAGGATCAGGATTAGGGTAGGATTAAGATTAGGATTAGGATTAGGATTGGGATTAGGATCAGGATACGGATGAGAATTAGGATTCAGGTTCGAATTAAGATTAGGATAAGGATTTGGAATAGGATTAGGATTAGGATTAGGATTAGGATGAGGAATAGGATCAGGATCAGGATCAGGATCAGGATCACGATCATGATCATGATCAGGATCAGGATCAAGAATAGGATCAGGATTAGAATTAGGATTAGGATTCAGGTTCGAATTAAGATAAGGATAAGGATTTGGATTAGGATTAGGATTCAGATTAGAATTAGGATAAGGATCAGGATCAGGATGAGAATGAGGAATAGGTTAGGATTAAGATTAGGATTAGGATTGGGATTAGGATCAGGATCAAGATTAGGATTAGGATTAGGATTAGGATAAGGATTAGGATTAGGATTCGGGTTCGAATTAAGATTAGGATAAGTATTTGGATTAGGATAAGGTTTAGGATTACGATTAGGGTTAAGGTTAGTATAAGTATATGATTGAGGATATGGATTAAGATTAGGATTAGGATTAGGATTAGGATCAGGACCAGGATGAGGATCCGGATTAGGATGAGGATCAGGATCAAGATCAGGATGAGGATCGAGATCACGATCAGGATAAGGATTGGGATCACGATCAGGATCAAGATTAGGATCTGGATCAGGATCTGGATCAGGATCATGATTAGGATTAGGATTAGGATAAGGATTAGGATTTTGGTTTGAATTAAGATTAGGATAAGTATTTGGATTAGGATTAGGATTAGGATTACGATTAAGATTAGGACTAGGATTAGGATACAGATTAGGATTCGGGTTTGAATTACGATTACCATAAGAATTTGGATTAGGATTAGGATTAGGATTACGATTAAGGTTAGGGTTAGGATATGGATATGGATAAGGATTGGGATTAGGATTAGGATTAGGATTACGATTAGGATTAGGATTAGGATGAGGATGAGGATGAGGATGAGGATGAGGATCAAGATTAGGATCAAGATTAGGATTAGGATGAGGATTTGGATTAGGATTCAGATTAGGAGTAGGATCAGGATGAGGATCAGGATCAGCATGAGGATTAGGTTAGGATTAAGATTAGGATTAGGATTGGGATTAGGATTAGGATTAGGATACGGATTAGGATTACGATTAGGTTTAGGGTTAGGGTTAGGGTTAGGATAAGAATATGGGTAAGGATTTGGAATAGGATTAGGATTAGGATGAGGATTAGGATTAGTTTCAGGATTAGGATTAGGATCAGGATCACGATCAAGATCAGGATCAGGTTCAGGATCAAGATCAGGATCAGGTTCAGGATCAAGATCAGGATCAGGATTAGGTTATGATTAAGATTAGCATTAGGATAGAGATTAGGATCAGGATCCGGATGAGAATTAGGATTTGGACTAGGATTAGGATTCAGGTTCGAATTAAGATTAGGATAAGGATTTGGATTAGAATTAGGATTACGATTAGGGTTAGGGTTAGGGTTGGGATAAGGATATGGTTAAGGATTTGGAATAGGATTAGGATTAGGATGAGGATGAGGATTAGGATCAGGATCAGGATCACGATCAGGATCAGGATCAGGACTAGGATTAGGATTAGGATTCAGGTTCGAATTAAGATATGGATAAGGATTTGGATTAGAATTAGGATTCAGATTAAGATTAGGATTAGGATTAGGATTAGGGTTAGGATAAGAATCAGGATTAGGATTAGGATTAGGATTAGGATTAGGACCAGGATCAGGATCAGGATGAGGATCAGGATGAGGATGAGGATCAGGATCAGGATCAGGATCAGGATCAGGATCAGGATTAGGATCAGGACTAGGATTAGGATAAGGATTAGGATTCGAGTTCGAATTAAGATTATGATAAGTATTTGGATTAGGATTAGGATTAGGGTTAGGATCGGGATGAGGATCAGGATGAGGATGAGGATCAGGATCAGGATGAGGATCAGGATCAGGATAAGGATCACGATGAAGATTAGGATAAGGATTGGGATCAGGATCAGGATCAAGATGAGGATGAGGTTAGGATTAAGATTAGGATTAGGATTAGTATTGGGATTAGGATTAGGATTAGGATTAGGAATAGAATTAACGATTAGGGTTAGGGTCAGGGTAAGGATTTGGATTAGAATTCTGATTAGGATGCGGATCGGGATGAGGATGAGGTTGAGGACCAAGATCAAGATCAGGAACAGGATGAGGATGAGGATCAGGATCAGGATGAGGATCATGATCAGGATCAGGATTAGGATACGGATTAGGATTCGGGTTCGAATTAAGATTAGGATTAGGATTTGAATTAGGATTAGGATTAGGATTACGATTATGGTTAAGGTTAGGGTTAGGATAAAGATATGGGTAAGGATTTGGATTAGGATTAGGATGAGGATGAGGATGAGGATGAGGATCAAGATCAGGATCAGGATTAGGATTATGATGAGGATCAGGATCAGGATTCGGGTTCGAATTATGATTAGGATAAGGACTTGGATTAGGATTAGAATTATGATGAGGTTTAGGGTTAGGGTTAGGATAAGGATATGGATAAGGATTTGGATTAGGATTAGGATTAGGATTAGGATGAGGATCAGGATCAGGATCAGGATCAGGATCATGATAAGGATCATGATCAGGATCAGGATCAAGATCATGATTAGGATTAGGATTAGGATTTGGGTTCGAATTAAAATAGGGATAAGGATTTGGATTAGGATTAGGATTCGGATTAGGATTAGGATTAGGGTTCGGATTAGGATTAGGATCAAGATCAAGATCAGGAAGAGGATTAGGTTGGGATTAAGATTAGGACTAGGATTGGGATTAGGATAAGGATCATGATTAGGATTAGGATCAGGATCAGGATAAGGATCATGATGAGGATGAGGATCAAGATCACGATCATGATGAGGATGAGGATCAAGATCAGGATCAAGATCAGGATCAGGATCAGGACCAGGATCAGGATCAAGATTAGGATTAGGATACGGATTAGGATTCTGGTTCGAATTAAGATTAGTATAAGGATTTGGATTTGGAATAGAATTAAGATTACGATTAGGGTTAGGGTTACGGTTATTATAAGGATATGGATAAGGATTTAGATTAGGATCAGGATGAGGATGAGGATCAGGACGAGGATGAGGATCAGGATCAGGATCAGGAAGAGGATGATGATCAGGACAAGGATTAGTACCAGGATCAGGATCAAGATCAAGATCAGGATCTGGATCACGATCAGAAGGAGGATGAGGATGAGGTTAGGATTAGGATTATGATTAGGGTTAGGGTAAGGATTTGGATTAGAATTCTGATTAGGATGAGGATCGGGATGAGGATGAGGACCAAGATCAAGATCAGGAACAGGATGAGGATCAGGATCAGGATCAGGATGATGATCAGGATCAGGATTAGGATACGGATTAGGATTCGGGTTCGAATTAAGATTAGGATTAGGATTTGAATTAGGATTAGGATTAGGATTATGATTATGGTTAAGGTTAAGGTTAGGATAAAGATATGGGTAAGGATTTGGATTAGGATTTGGATTGGGTTTAGGATTAGGATGAGGATGAGGATTAGGATTAGGATTCCGATTAGGGTTAGGGTCAGGGTAAGGATTTGGATTAGAATTCTGATTAGGATGCGGATCGGGATGAGGATGAGGTTGAGGACCAAGATCAAGATCAGGAACAGGATGAGGATGAGGATCAGGATCAGGATGAGGATCATGATCAGGATCAGGATTAGGATACGGATTAGGATTCGGGTTCGAATTAAGATTAGGATTAGGATTTGAATTAGGATTAGGATTAGGATTATGATTATGGTTAAGGTTAGGGTTAGGATAAAGATATGGGTAAGGATTTGGATTAGGATTTGGATTGGGTTTAGGATTAGGATGAGGATGAGGATTAGGATGAGGATCAGGATCAGGATCAGGATGAGGATCAGGATCAGGATGAGGATCAAGATAGGGATCAGGATCAGGATCAGGATTAGGATTAGGATGAGGATGAGGATCAGGATGAGGATCAGGATCAGGATCATGATTCGGGTTCGAATTATGATTAGGATAAGGATATGGATAAGGATTTGGATTAGGATTAGGATTAGTATTAGGATTAGACTTAGGATCAGGATCAGGATCAGGATGAGGATTAAGTTAGGATTAAGATTAGGAATAGGATTGGGATTAGGATCAGGATCCAGATGTTAGGATAAGGATATGGATAAGGATTTGGATTAGGATTAGAATTAGTATTAGACTTAGGATTACGATTAGGATTAGGATTAGGATTAGGATTAGGATGAGGATTAGGATTAGGTTCTGGATTAGGATCAGGATCAGGATCATGATCAGGATCAGGATCAGGCGCAGGATCAGGATTAGGTTAGGATTAAGATTAGGATTAGGATTGGGATTAGGATCAGGATTGGGATGAGGATTAGGATTAGGGTTAGGGTTAGGATAAGGATATGGATAAAGATTTGGATTTGGATTAGGATTAGGATTAGGATTAGGCTGAGGATGGGGATTAAGATCAGGATCAGGATGAGGATGAGGATCATGATCAGGATCAGGATCAGGATCAAGATCATGATTAGGATTTGGGTTCGAGTTAAGATAAGGATAAGGATTTGGATTAGGTTTAGGAATCGGATTAGGATTAGGATCACGACCAGGATCAGGATCAAGATCAGGATTAGATTGGGATTAAGATTAGGATTAGGATTAGGATTGGGATTAGGATCAGGATCATGATTAGGATTAGGATGAGGATCAGGATCAGGATTAGGATCCTGATGAGGATCAAGATCAAGATCAAGATCAGGATCAGGATCAGGATCAGGACCAGGATCAGGATCAAGATTACGATTAGGATACGGATTAGGATTCTGGTTCGAATTAAGATTAGTATAAGGATTTGGATTTGGATTAGAATTAAGATTACGATTAGGGTTAGGGTTACGGTTATTATAAGGATATGGATAAGGATTTGGATTAGGATCAGGATGAGGATGAGGATTTAGGATCAGGATCAGGATCAGGATCAGGATCAGGATCAGGATCAGGATCAGGATCAGGATGAGGATAAGGATTAGGTTAGGATTAAGATTAGGAGTAGGATTATGATTAGGATCTGGATTAGGATTAGGATTAGGATTAGGATCAGGATCAGGATGAGGATCAAGATCAGGATCAGTATCAGGATCATGATCAGGATCAGGATTAGGATTAGGCTTCAGGTTCGAATTAAGATTAGGATAAGGATTTGGATTAGGATGAGGATTAGGATTAGGATTAGGCTTCTGATTAGGATTAGGATTAGGATCAGGATCAGGACCAGGATCCATATCATGATGATGATTAGGTTAGCATTAAGACTAGGATCAGGATTAGGATTAGGATTAGGATATGGATTAGGATTCGTGTTCGAATTAAGATTATGATAAGGATTAGGATTACGATTAGGGTTAAGGTTAGGGTTAGGATAAGGATATGGATAAGGATTTGGACTAGGATTAGGATTAGGATTAGGATTAGGATTAGGATGTGGATTAGGTTGAGGATCAGGATCAGGATCAAGATTTGGATCAGGATCAGGATCAGGATTAGGATGAGAATGAGGATCAGGATTAGGATTAGGATCAGGATCAGGATTAGGATGAGGATGAGGATCAGATCAGGATCTAGATCAGGATCAGGATTAGGATTAGGATGAGGATCAGGAACAAGATTAGAATTAGGATCAGGATCAGGATTAGGATTCGGATCAGGATCAGGATGAGGATCAGGATGAGGATCAGGATCAAGATGAGGATTAGGATCAGGATCAGGATGAGGACCAGGATGAGGATCAGGATGAGGATGAGGATGAGGATCAGGATCAGGATCAGGATCAGGATTTGGATCAGGATTAGGATTAGGATTACGATTAGGGTCAGGGTTAAGATTAGGATTATGATTACGATTAGGATGAGGATCAGGATCAGGATCAGAATCAGGATCAAGATCAGGATTAGGTTAGGATTAAGATTAGGATTAGGATTAGGATTAGGATGAGGATGAGGATAAGGATTAGGATTAGGATACAGATTAGGATCCGGGTTCGAATTAAGATTAGGGTAAGGATTTGGATTAGGATTAGGATTAGGATTAGGATTAGGATTACGATGAGGGTTAGGGTTAGGGTTAGGATAAGGATATGGATAAGGATTTGGATTAGGACTAGGATTAGGATTAGAATTAGGATTAGGATTAGGATGAGGATTAGGATTACTATCAGGACCAGGATCAGGATCATGATCTAGATCAGGATATGATTAGGATACGGATTAGGATTCGTGTTCGAATTAAGATTAGGATAATGATTTGGATTTGGATAAGGATTACGATTAGGGTTAGGGTTAGGATAAGGATATGGATAAGGATTTGGATTAGGATTAGGATTAGGATTATTATGAGGATTAGGATGAAGATCAAGATTAGGATCAGGATTACGATTAGGATTCAGTTTCGAATTAAGACTAGGATAAGGATTAGGATTAGGATTAGGATTAGGATTAGGATTAGGATTAGGATTAGGATTAGGATTAGGATTAGGATGAGGATGAGGATGAGGATTAGGATTAGGATAAGGATTAGGATTAGTATTAGGATTAGGATCAGGATGAGGATGAGGATCAGGATCAGGATCAGGATCAGGATCAGGATTATGATTAGGATGAGGATTAGGATCAAGATTAGGATTAGGTTGAGTATGAGTATGAGGAGCAAGATCAGGATCAGGATGAGGATCAAGATCAGGATGAGGATCAAGATCATGATCAGGATGAGGATCACGATCGGGATCAGGACCAGGGTGAGGATGAGCATCAGGATCAAGATCAGGATCAGGATCAGGATCAGGATCAGGATTAGAATCAGGATTAGAATTAAGAATCAGGATTAAGTTAGGATTAGGATTAGGATTAGGATTAGGATACAGATTAGGATTCAGGTTCGACTGAAGATTAAGAATAAAATTTGGATTAGGATTAGGATTGGGATTAGGATTAGGATTATGATTAGGGTTAGGCTTAGGGTTAGGATAAGGATATGCATAAGGATTTGGATTAGGATTAGGATTAGGATTACGATGAGTATTAGGATGTGGATTAGGATTAGGTTTAGGATTAGGATCAGGATGAGGATTAGGTTAGGATTAAGATTAGGATTAGGATTGGGATTAGGATGAGGATCATGATTAGGATTAGGATACGGAATAGGATTCGGGTTCAACTTAAGATTAGGATAAGGATTTGGATTTGGATTAGGATTAGGATTATGATTACAATTAGGATTACGATTACGGTTAGGGTTACGGTTAGGATAAGGATATGGATAAGGATTAGGATGAGGATCAGGATCAGGATTAGGATGAGGATGAGGATCAGGATGAGGATCAAGATCCAAATCAGGATCAGGATCAGGATTAGGATTAGGATGAGGATCAGGATCAGGATGAGGATCAGGACCAGGATCAGGGTTCAGGTTCGAATTAAGATTAGGATAATGATTTGGATTAGGACTAGGATTAGGATTACGATTAGGTTTAGGGTTCGGGTTAGGATAAGGATATGGATAAGGATTTGGATTAGGATTAGGATTAGGATTAGGATTAGACTTAGGATTAGGATGAGGATTAGGATTAGATTCAGGATTCGGATTAGGATTAGGATCAAGATTAGGATCAGGATCAGGATTAGGATAGGATTAGGATTGGGATTAGGATTGCGATTAGGATCAGGATCCGCATGAGAATTAGGATTATGATTCAGGTTCGAATTAAGATTAGGATAAGGATTTGGATTAGGATTAGGATTACGATTAGGGTTAGGGTTAGGGTCAGTATGTGGATCAAGATGAGGATCAGGATCAGGATCAGGATGAGGATCAAGATCAGGATGAGGATTAGGATGAGGATCGGGATCAGGATGAGGATCAGGATCAGGATGAAGATCAGGATCAGGATCAAGATGAGGATGAGGTTAGGATTAAGATTAGGATTAGGATTGGGATTGGGATTGGGATTAGGATTAGAATTATGATTAGGATTAGGATACAGATTAGGATTCAGGTTCGAATTACGATTAGGATAAGGATTTGGATTAGGATTAGGATGAGGATACGGATGAGGATATGAGGATTAGAATTAGGATTAGGATTAGGATGAGGATGAGGATGAGGATGAGGATGTGGATGAGGATTCAGGTTTGAATTAAGATTAGGATTAGGATTTGGATTAGGATTAGGATGTGGATTAGGATCTGGATGAGGATAAGGATGAGGATGAGGATCAGGATCAAGATCAAGATCATGATCAGGATCAGGAAAAGGATAAGGATTAGGATTAGGATCTGGATCAGGATCTGGATCAGGATCTGGATCAGGATCTGGATCAGGATCAGGATTCAGGTTCGAATTAAGATTAGGATAAGGACTTGGATTAGGATTAGGATTTGGATTACGATTAGGTTTAGGGTTAGGGTTAGGATAAGGATTTGGATAAGGATTTGGATTAGGATTAGACTTAGGATTAGGATTAGGATTAGGATTAGGATGAGGATTAGGATTAGGTTCAGGATTAAGATTAGGATTAGGATCAGGATCAGGATCAGGAATAGGATCAAGATCAGGATGAGGATCAGGATCAGGATCAGGATTAGGTTAGGATTATGAATAGGTTTACGATTGGGATTTGGATCAGGATCCGGATGAGGATTAGGATTAGGATTAGGATACAGATTAGGATTCGGGTTCGAATTAAGATTAGGATAAGGATTTGGATTAGGATTTGGATTAAGATTACGATTAGGGTTAGGGTTAGGGTTAGGATAAGGATATGGATAAGGATATGGACAAGGATTTGGATTAGGATTAGGATTAGGACGAGGATTAGGATCAGGATCAAGATCAGGATCATGATCAGGATCAAGATCAGAATCAGGATCAAGATTAGTATTAGGATTTGGGTTCGAATTAAGATACGGATAAGGATTAGGATTCGGATTTGGATTAGGATCAAGAACAGAATGAGGACCAGGTTGGGATTAAGATTAGGATTAGGATTGGGATTAGGATTAGGATCAGGATTAGGATTAGGATTAGGATGAGGATCAGGATGAGGATCAGGATCATGATAAGGATCAGGATCAAGATCAAGATCAGAATCAGGATTAGGATCAGGATCAGGATCAGGATTAGGATATGGATTAGGATTCTGGTTCGAATTAAGATTAGGATAAGAATTTGGATTAGGATTACGATTAGGATTACGATAAGGGTTAGGGTTAAGGTTAGTATAAGGATATGGATAAGGATTTAGATTAGGATTAGGATGAGGATGAGGATCAGCATGAGGATCAGGATTAGGATCAGGATGAGGATCAGGATAAGGATTAGTATCAGGATCAGGATCAGGATCAGAATCTGGATCAAGATTAGGATCAGGATCAGGATGAGGATCAAGATCAAAATCAGGATCAGGATCAGAATGAGGATGAGGACGAGGTTAGGATTAAGATCAGGATTAGGATTGGGATTAGGATTAGGATTAGGATTAGGATTAGGATTAGAATACAGATTAGTATTCGTGTTCCAATTACGATTAGGATAAGGATTTGGATTAGGATTAGGATTAGGATTACGATTAGGGTTAGGGTTAGGATAAGGATATGCATAAGGATTTGGATTAGGATTAGGATGAGGATTTGGATGAGGATCAAGATCAAGATCAGGATCAAGATCAGGATCATGATCATGATTAGGATTATGATTAGGATTATGATTAGGATTAAGATTAGGATTAGGATTATGATTAGGATTAGGATTAGGATGTGGATTAGGATTAGGATTAGGATCAGGATGAGGATTAGATTAGGAATAAGATTAGGATTAGGATTGGGATTAGAATTAGGATTAGGATTAGGATACTGATTAGGATTCAGGTTCGAATTAAGATTAGGATAAGGATTTGGATTAGGATTAGGATTAGGATTAGGATTACGATTAGGGTTAGGGTTAGGATAAGGATATGGATAAGGATTTGGATTAGGATTAGGATTAGGATTAGGATTAGGATGAGGATGAGGATTAGGATCTAGATCATGATCAGGATTAGGATGAGGACCAGGATCAGGAATAGGATCAGGATAAGGATCAAGATCCGGACCAGGATCAGGATCAGGATCAGGATTAGGATTAGGATGAGGATCAAGTTCAGGATCAGGATGAGGATCAGGACCAGGATCAGGATTAGGGTTCAGGTTCGAATTAAGATTAGGATAAGGATTTGGATTAGGATTTGGATTAGGATTACGATTAGGGTTAGGGTTAGGGTTAGGATAAGGATAT
>NC_032017.1:18104263-18108251 GCF_001865875.1 Lupinus angustifolius
TTTGGATTAGGATTAGGATTAGGATTAGGATTAGGATTAGGATTAGGATCAGGATCAGGATGAGGATCAGGATCATGATGAGGATCAGGATCAAGATCAAGATCAGGATCAGGATCAGGATCAGGATCAGGATCAAGATCAGGATGAGGATTAGGATCAGGATCAGGATCAGGATTAGGATACGGATTAGGATTCTAGTTCGAATTAAGACTAGGATAAGGATTTGGATTAGGATTAGGATTATGATTAGGGTTAGTGTTACGGTTTGTATAAGGATATGGATAAGGATTTAGATTAGGATTAGGATGAGCATGAGGATCAGGATTAGGATCAGGATGAGGATTAGTATCAGGATCAGGATCAGGATCAAGATCAGGACCAGGATCCGGATCAGGATGAGGATGAGGATCAGGATGAGGATCAACATCAAAATCAGGATCAGAATCAGAATGAGGATGAGGATGACGTTAGGATTAAGATCAGGATTAGGATTGGGATTAGGATTAGGATTAGGATACGGATTAGGATTCGTGTTCGAATTACGATTAGGATAAGGATTTGGATAAGGATTAGGATTAGGATTAGGATTAGGGTTAGGGTTAGGATAAGGATATGGATAAGGATTTGGATTAGGATTAGGATTCGGATTAGGATGAGGATCAGGATGAGGATTAGGATGAGGATGAGGATCAAGATCAAGATCAGGATCAGGATCAAGATCTGGATCAGGATTAGGATTACCATTACGATCACGATCACGGTTAGGGTTAGGATAAGGATATGGATAAGGATTTGGATTAGAATTAGGATTAGGATTAGGATTAGGATGTGGATGTGGATTAGGATTAGGATGTGGATTAGGATGAGGATGAGGATTAGGATGTGGATTAGGATTAGGATTAGGATCAGGATGAGGATTAGGTTAGGATTAAGATTAGGATTAGGATTGGGATTAGGATTAGGATTATGATTAGGATTCGGGTTCGAATTAGGATAAGGATTTGGATTAGGATTAGGATTATGATTACGATTATGATTACGATTAGTGTTAGGGTTAGGGTTAGGGTTAGGATACGGATATGGATAAGGATTTGGTTTAGGATTAGAATTAGGATTAGGATTAGGATGAGGATGAGGATTAGGATCAGGATCAGGATCAGGATTAGGATTAGGATGAGGATCAGAATCAGGACCTGGATCAGGATCAGGGTTCAGGTTCGAATTAAGATTAGGATAAGGATTTGAATTAGGAATAGGATTAGGAATAAGATTAGGTTTAGGGTTAGGATAAGGATATGGATAAGGATTTGGATTAGGATTAGGATTAGGATTAGTATGAGGATTAGGATTAGGTTCAGGATTAGGATTAGGATAAGGATCAGGATCCAGATCAGGATCGGGTTCAGGTTCAGGATCAGGATCGGGTTCAGGTTCAGGATCAGGATCAGGATGAGGATGAGGATTAGGATCAGGATGAGGAGTAGTATCAGGATCAAGATCAGGATCAAGATCAGGACCAGTATCCGGATCAGGATGAGGATCAGGATCAGCATGAGGATCAAGATCAAAATCAGGATAAGGATCAGAATGAGGATGAGGATGACTTTAGGATTAAGATCAGGATTAGGATTGGGATTAGGATTATTATACGGATTAGGATTCGTGTTCGAATTACGATTAGGATAAGGATTTGGATAAGGATTAGGATTAGGATTAGGGTTAGGGTTAGGATAAGGATATGGATAAGGATTTGGATTAGTATTAGGATTAGGATTAGGATGTGGATTAGGATGTGGATGTGGATTAGGATTAGGATGTGGATTAGGATTAGGATGAGGATTAGGATGTGGATTAGGATTATGATTAGGATCAGGATGAGGATTAGGTTAGGATTAAGATTAGGATTAGGATTGGGATTAGGATTAGGATTATGATTAGGATTAGGATACGGATTAGGATTCGGGTTTGAATTAGGATAAGGATTTGGATTAGGATTATGATTACGATTATGATTACGATTAGGGTTAGAGTTAGGGTTAGGGTTAGGATAAGGATATGGATAAGGATTTGGTTTAGGATTAGGATTAGGATTAGGATGAGGATTAGGATGAGGATGAGGATTAGGATCAGGATCAGGATCAGGATTAGGATGAGGATGAGGATCAGGATCAGGATGAGGATCAAGATCCGGATCAGGATCAGGATTAGGATTAGGATGTGGATCAGGATCAGGGTCCAGGTTCGAATTAAGATTAGGATAAGGATTTGGATTAGGATTAGGATTAATATTAGGGTTAGGGTTAGGGTTAGGGTTAGGATAAGGATATGGATAAGGATTTGGATTTGGATGAGGATTAAGATTAGGATTAGAATTAGGATTAGTATGAGGATTAGTATGAGGATTAGGATTAGGTTCAGGATTAGGATTAGGATAAGGATCAGGATCAGGTTCAGGATCAGGATCAGGATCAGGATTAGGTTAGGATTAAGATTAGCATTAGGATAGGGATTAGGATCAGGATCCGGATGAGAGATGAGGATGAGGATGAGGATTGGGATTAGGATTATGATTAGGATAAGGAATAGGATTAGGATTAGGATTAGGATTACGATTAGGGTTAGGGTTAGGGTTAGGATAAGGATATGGTTAAGAATTTGGAATAGGATTAGGATTAGGATTAGGATGAGGATTAGGATCAGGTTCAGGATCAGGATCATGATCAGGATCAGGATCAGGAATAGGATCCTGATCCTGATTAGGATTAGGATTAAGATTTGGGTTCGAATTAAGATAAGGATAAGGATTTGGATTAGGATTAGGATTAGGATTAGGATTAGGATTAGGATTAGGATTATGATTAGGATTAGGATTAGGATACAGATTAGGATTCGGGTTCGAATTACGATTAGCATAAGGATTTGGATTAGGATAAGGATTACGATTAGGGTTAGGGTTAGGATATGGATATGGATGAGGATCAGGATTAGGATAAGGATCAGGATGACGATCAGGATGAGGATGAGGATCAGGATCAGGCTGAGGATGAGGATGAGGATCAATATCAGGATGAGGATCAGGATTAGGATTAGGATGAGGATCAGGATCAGGATCAGGATTAGGATCAGGATCAGGATTCGGGTTCGAATTAAGATTAGGATAAGGACTTGGATTATGATTAGTATTACGATTAGGTTTAGGGTTAGGGTTAGGATAAGGATATGGATAAGGATTTGGATTAGGATTAGGATTAGAATTAGGATGAGGATTAGGATTAGGATCAGGATCAGGATTCGGGTTCGAATTAAGATTAGGATAAGGACTTGGATTATGATTAGTATTACGATTAGGTTTAGGGTTAGGGTTAGGATAAGGATATGGATAAGGATTTGGATTAGGATTAGGATTAGAATTAGGATGAGGATTAGGATTAGGATTAGGATTACGATGAGGGTTAGGGTTAGGGTCAGGATGAGGATATGGATAAGGATTTGGATTAGGATTAGGATTAGAATTAGGATGAGGATTAGGATTAGGATCAGGATCAGGATCAGGATCATGATAAGGATCATGATCAAGATCAGGATCAGGATCAAGATGATGATTAGAATTAGCATTACGATTTGGGTTCGAATTAAGATAAGGATAAGGATTTGGATTAGGATAAGTATTCAGATTAGGATTAGGATCAAGATCAGAATCAGGATTAGGATTAGGTTGGGATTAAGATTAGGATTAGGATTCGGATTAGGATCAGGATCAAGATCAAGATCAGGATCATGATGAGCATCAGGATCAAGATCAAGATAAGGATCATGACCAGGATCAGGATCAGGATGAGGATCAAGATTAGGATTAGGATACGGATTAGGATTCTGGCTTGAATTAAGATTAGGATAAGGATTTGGATTAGGATTAGGATTACGATTAGGGTTAGGGTTACGGTTAGTATAAGGATATGGATAAGGATTTAGATTAGGATCAGGATGA
>NC_032017.1:18108351-18112317 GCF_001865875.1 Lupinus angustifolius
GATCAGGATGAGGATCAGGACAAGGATTAGTATGAGGATCAGGATCAAGATTAGGATCAGGATCAGGATCAGGATCAGAATGAGGATGAGGATAAGGTTAGGATTAAGATTAGGATTAGGATTGGGATTAGGATTAGGATTAGGATTATGATTAGGATTAGGATTAGGATACATATTAGGATTCGGTTTCGAATTACGATTAGGATAAGGATTATGATTAGGATTAGGATTAGGATTATGATTAGGATTAGGATTAGGATTAGGATTACGATTAGGGTTAGGATTAGGATTACGATTACGATTAGGGTTAGGGTTAGGGTAAGGATATGGATAAGGATTTGGATTAGGATTCGGATTAGGATTCGGATTAGGATGAGGATTAGGATGAGGATGAGGATCAGGATCAAGATCAAGATGAGGATGAGGATCAGGATCAAGATCAGGATGAGGATCAGGATCAGGATCAGGATCAGGATCAGGATCAGGATCAGGATCAGGATCAGGATCAGGATCAGGATCAGGATCAGGATCAGGATCAGGATCAGGATCAGGATCAGGATCAGGATCAGGATCAGGATCAGGATCAGGATCAGGATCAGGATCAGGATCAGGATCAGGATCAGGATCAGGATCAGGATCAGGATCAGGATCAGGATTAGGATCAGGATCCGGATCAGGATTAGGTTAGAATTAAGATTAGTATTAGGATTGGGATTAGGATCAGGATTCGGATGAGAATTAGGATGAGGATTAGGATTAAGATTCAGGTTCGAATTAAGATTAGGATAAGGATTTGGATTAGGATTAGGATTACGATTAGGCTTAGGATAAGGATATGGATAAGGATTTGGAATAGGATTAGGATTAGAATGAGGATGAGGATCATGATCAGGATCAGGACAAGGGTTAGGATTATGACTCGTGTTCGAATTATGATAAGGATAAGGATTTGGATTAGGATTAGGATTAGGATTCAGATTAGGATTAGGATCAGGATGAGGATCAGGATCAGGATGAGGATTAGGTTAGGATTAAGATTAGGATTAGGAGTGGGATTAGGATCAGGATCAAGATTAGGATAAGGATTAGGATCAGGATCAGGATCACGATCTGGATTAGGATCAGGATCAAGATCAGGATCACGATGAGGATCAGGACGATGATCAAGATCAGGATCAGGATCAGGATCAGGATCAGGATTCTGATGAGGATCAGGATCAGGATCAGGATCCTGATGAGGATCAGGATGAAGATCAAGATCAGGATCTTGATAAGGATCAAGATCAAGATCACGATCAGGATCACGATCAAGATTAGGATTAGGATACGGTTTTGGATTCTGGTTCGAATTAAGATTAGGATAAGGATTTGGATGAGGATAAGGATAAGGATTAGGATCAGGATGAAGATGAGGATCTGGATCAGGATGAGGATCAGGATCAGGATCACGATGAGGATCAGGATCCGGATGAGGATCACGATGAGGATCAGGACAAGGATTAGTATCAGGATCTGGATCTGGATCAGGATCAGAATGACGATGAGGATGAGGTGAGGATTAAGATTAGGATTACGATTGGGATTAGGATTAGGATTAGGATTAGGATTAGGATTAGGATTAGGATTAGGGTTAAGGTTAGGGTAAGAATATGGATAAGGATTCGGATTAGGATGAGGATTAGGATGAGGATGAGGATCAGAATGATGATGAGGATCAGGAAGAAGATCAAGATGAGGATCAGGATCAGGATGAAGATTAGGATCAGGATCAGGATGAGGATCAGGATCAGGATCAAGATTAGGATCAGGATCAAGATCAGGATCAGGATCTGCTTAGGATTAGGATACGGATTAGAATTCGGGTTCGAATTAAGATTAGGATAAGGATTTGGATTAGGATTAGGATTACTATTAGGGTTAGGGTTAGGGTAAGGATATGGATAAGGATTTGGATTAGTATTCAGATTAGGATTTGGATTACGATGAGGATCAGGATCAGGATGAGGATGAGGATCAGGATCAAGATCAAGATCAGGATCAGGATTAGGATGAGGATAAGGATCAGGATCAGGATGACGATCAGGATCAAGATCAGGATCAGGATCAGGAATAGATTAGGATTAGGATACGGATTAGGATTCGGGTTTGAATTAAGATTAGGATAAGGATTTGGATTAGGAATAGGATTACGATTACGATTAGGGTTAAGGTTAGGGTTAGGATAAGGATATGGATAAGGATTTGGATTAGGATGAGGATGAGGATGAGGATTAGGATGAGGATCAGGATCAGGGTTAGGATGAGGATCAGGAGAAGGATGAGGATCAAGATCCAGATCAGGATCAGGATCAGGATTAGGATTAGGATGAGGATCAGGTTCAGGACCAGGACCAGGATCAGGATCAGGGTTCGGGTTCGAATTAAGATTAGGATAAGGATATGGATTAGGATTAGGATTATGATTACGATTAGGTTGAGGGTTAGGGTTAGGATAAGGATATGGATAAGGATTAGGATGAGGATTAGGATCAGGATTAGGATTAGGACCAGGATCAGGATTAGGTTAGGATTAAGATTAGGATTTGGATCAGGATTAGGATCAGGATCCGGATGAGAAATAGGATTAGGATTAGGATTAGGATTCAGGTTCGAATTAAGATTAGGATAAGGATTTGGATTAGGATTGGGATTAGGGTTAGGGTTAGGATAAGTATTTCGAATAGGATTAGGATTAGGATGAGGATGAGGATTAAGATCAGGATCAGGATCATGATCAAGATCATGATCAGGATCAGGATCAGGATCTTGATCAGGATTAGGATTCGGATTAGGATTCGGGTTCGAATTAATAAGGATAAGGATTTGGATTTGGATTAGGATTAGGATTAGGATTCGGATTAGGATTAGGATCAGGATGAGGATCAGGATCAGGATTAGGTTAGGATTAAGATTAGGATTAGGATTAGGATTAGGATCAGGATCAATATTAGGATTAGGATCATGATCAGGATCAGGATCAGGATCAGGATCAGGATTAGGATCAGGTTCAAGATCAAGATCAGGATTAGGATCCGGCTGATGATCAAGATCAGGATCAGGATCAGGATTAGGATTAGGATACGGATGAGGATTAGGTTGAGGATCGGGATCAGGATCAGGATTAGGATTAGGATTATGATTAAGATTAGGATTAGGATTATGATTAAGATTAGGATTAGGATTATGATTAAGATTAGGATTAGGATTATGATTAAGATTAGGATTAGGATTATGATTAAGATTAGGATTAGGATTATGATTAAGATTAGGATTAGGATACGGATGAGGATTAGGTTGAGGATCGGGATCAGGATCAGGATCAGGATCTGGATCAACATGAGGTTCAGGATCAGGATCAAGATCAGGATCAGGATTGGGATTGGGATTAGGTTTAGGATTAGGATTATGATTAAGATTAGGATTAGGATACAGATTAGGAATCGGGTTCGAATTACGATTAGTATTTGGATTAGGATTAGGATTACGATTAGGGTTAGGGTTAGGATAAGTATATGGACAAGGATTTGGATTAGGATTAGGATTAGGATTAGGATTAGGATGAGGATTAGGATCAGGATCAGGATAAGGATGAGGATCAGGATGAGGATCTAGATCAGGATTAGGATTAGGATCAGGATCAGGATCAGGATCAGGATTAGGATCAAGATGAGGTTCAGGATCAGGATCAGGATTAGGATTCGTATCAAATTAAGATTAGGATTAGGACTTGGATTAGGATAAGGATTAGGATTACGATTAGGGTTAGGGTTAGGGTTAGGATAAGGATTAGGATTCGGGTTCGAATTAAGATTAGGATATGGATTTGGATTAGGATTAGGATTAGGATTACGATTAGGGTTAAGGTTAGGGTTAGGATAAGGATATGGATAAGGATTTGGATTAGGATTAGGATGAGGATGAGGATTA
>NC_032017.1:18112417-18115069 GCF_001865875.1 Lupinus angustifolius
GGATTTGGATTAGGATTAGGATTAGGGTTAGGGTTAGGATAAGGATTTCGAATAGGATTAGGATTAGGATGAGGATGAGGATTAAGATCAGGATGAGGATCATGATCAGGATCAGGATCAGGATCAGGATCTTGATCAGGATTAGGATTCGGATTAGGATTCGGGTTCGAATTAATAAGGATAAGGATTTGGATTAGGATTAGGATTAGGATTCGGATTAGGATTAGGATTAGGATGAGGATGAGGATCAGGATCAGGATTAGGTTAGGATTAAGATTAGGATTAGGATTGGGATTAGGATCAGGATCAATATTAGGATTAGGATTAGGATCAGGATCAGGATCAGTATCAGGATTAGGATTAGGATCAAGATCAAGATCAGGATTAAGATCCGGCTGATGATCAAGATTATGATCAGGATCAGGATCAGGATTAGGATTAGGATACGGATTAGGATTCGGGTTCGAATTAAGATTAGGATAAGGATTTGGATTAGGATTAGGATTAGGATTACGATTAGGTGTAGGATTAGGGTTAGGGTTAGGGTTAGTATAAGGATATGGATAAGGATTTGGATGAGGATTAGGATCAGGATGAGGACCAGGATCAGGATGAGGATCAGGATCAAGATGAGGATTAGGTTGAGGATCGGGATCAGGATCAGGATCTGGATCAACATGAGGTTCAGGATCAAGATCAGGATCAGGATCAGGATCCAGATGAGGATAAGGTTAGGATTAAGATTAGGATTAGCATTGGGATTGGGATTAGGATTAGGTTTAGGATTAGGATTATGTTTAGGATTAGGATTAGAATACAGATTAGGAATCGGGTTCGAATTACGATTAGGATTTGGATTAGGATTAGGATTACAATTAGGCTTAGGGTTAGGATAAGGATTTGGATTAGTATTAGGATTAGGATTAGGATGAGGATGAGGATTAGGATCAGGATCAGGATAAGGATGGGGATCAGGATGAGGATCGAGATCAGGATCAGGATTAGGATCAGGATCAGGATTAGGATCAGGATTAGGATTAGGATGAGGATCAGGATCAGGATGAGGATCAGGATCAGGATTAGGATTCGGGTTCGAATTAAGATTAGGATAAGGACTTGGATTAGGATCAGGATTAGGATTAGGATTACGATTAGGGTTACGATTAGGGTAAGGATATGGATAAGGATTTGGATTAGTATTCCGATTAGGGTTTGGATTAGGATGAGGATCAGGATCAGTATCAGGATGAGGATCAGGATGAGGATCAGGATCAGGATCATGATCAAGATCACGATCAGGATCAGGATCAGGATGAGGATCAGGATCAGGATCAGGAATAGATTAGGATTAGGATACGGATTAGGATTAGTGTTCGAATTAAGATTAGGATAAGGATTTGGATTAGGATTAGGATTAGGATTACGATTAGGGTTAAGGTTAGGGTTAGGATAAGGATATGGATAAGGATTTGGATTAGGATTAGGATGAGGATGAGGATTAGGATGAGGATTAGGATGAGGATCAGGATCAAGATTAGGATGAGGATCAAGAGCAGGATGAGGATCAAGATCCAGATCAGGATCAGGATCAAGATCAGGATTAGGATTAGGATGAGGTTCAGGATCAGGACCAGGACCAGGATCAGGATCAGGGTTCGGGTTCGAATTAAGATTAGGATAAGGATTTGGATTAGGATTTGGATTAGGATTACGATAAGGTTTAGGGTTAGGGTTAGGATAAGGATATGGATAAGGATTTGGATGAGGATAAGGATCAGGATCAAGATCAGGATTAGGATTAGGATCAGGATTAGGTTAGGATTAAGATTAGGATTTGGATCAGGATTAGGATTAGGATTAGGATTAGGATACGGATTAGGATGAGGATCAGGATCAAGATCACGATCAGGATCAAGATCACGATCAGGATCAAGATCACGATCAGGATCAAGATCACGATCAGGATCAAGATCACGATCAGGATCAAGATCACGATCAGGATCAAGATCACGATCAGGATCAAGATCACGATCAGGATCAAGATCACGATCAGGATCAGGATGAGGATCAGGATGAGGATCAGGATCAAGATCACGATCAGGATCAAGATGAGGATCAGGATCAGGATCAGGATCAGGATGAGGATCAGGATCAGGATCAAGATCAGGATCAGGAAGAGATTAGGATTAGGATACGGATTAGGATTCGGGATCGAATTAAGATTAGGATAAGGATTTGGATTAGGATTAGGATTAGGATTAGGATTAAGATTAGGATTACGATTAGGGTTAGGGTTAGGGTTAGTAAAAGGATATGGATAAGGATTTGGATTAGGATTAGGTTCAGGATGAGGACCTGGATCAGGATGAGGATCAGGATCAAGATGAGGATTAGGTTGAGGATCGGGATCCGGATCAGGATCAGGATAAACATGAGGTTCAGGTTCAGGATCAGGATCAAGATCAGGATCAGGATCAAGATGAGGATAAGGTTAGGATTAAGATTAGGATTAGGATTAGGATTGGGATTAGGATTAGGTTTAGGATTAGGATTATGATTAGGATTAGGATTAGGATACAGATTAGGAATCGGGTTCGAATTACGATTAGTATTTGGATTAGGATGAGGATTACGATTAGGGTTAGGGTTGTG
>NC_032017.1:18115169-18119739 GCF_001865875.1 Lupinus angustifolius
TTAGGGTTAGGATAAGGATTAGGATACGGATTAGGATTCGGGTTCGAATTAAGATTAGGATAAGGATTTGGATTAGGATTAGGATTAGGATTACGATTAGGGTTAGGGTTAGGGTTAGGATAAGGATTAGGATACGGATTAGGATTCGGGTTCGAATTAAGATTAGGATAAGGATTTGGATTAGGATTAGGATTAGGATTACGATTAGGGTTAGGGTTAGGGTTAGGATAAGGATTAGGATACGGATTAGGATTCGGGTTCGAATTAAGATTAGGATAAGGATTTGGATTAGGATTAGGATTAGGATTACGATTAGGGTTAAGGTTAGGGTTAGGATAAGGATATGGATAAGGATTTGGATTAGGATTAAGATGAGGATGAGGATTAGGATGAGGATCAGGATCAGGATTAGGATGAGGATCAGGAGCATGATGAGGATCAAGATCCAGATCAGAATCAGGATTAGGATTAGGATGAGGATCAGGTTCAGGACTAGGACGAGGATCAGGATCAGGGTTCGGGTTCGAATTAAGATTAGGATAAGGATTTGGATTTGGATTAGGATTAGGATTAGGATTAGGATTACGATTAGGTTTAGGGTTAGGGTTAGTATAAGGATATGGATAAGGATTTGGATGAGGATTAGGATCAGGATTAGGATTAGGATCAGGATCAGGATTAGGTTAGGATTAAGATTAGGATTAGGATCAGGATTAGGATCAGGGTCGGGATGAGAATTAGGATTTGGATTAGGATTAGGATTCAGGTTCGAATTAATATTAGGATAAGGATTTGGATTAGGATTAGGATTAGGGTTAGGGTTAGGATAAGGATTTCGAATAGGATTAGGATTAGGATGAGGATGAGGATTAGGATCAGGATGAGGATCATGATCAGGATCATGATCAGGATCAGGATCAGGATCTTGATCAGGATCAGGATCAGGATCTTGATCAGGATTAGGATTCGGATTAGGATTCGGGTTCGAATTAATAAGGATAAGGATTTGGATTAGGATTAGGATTAGGATGAGGCTTCGGATTAGGATGAGGATGAGGATCATGATCAGGATTAGGTTAGGATTAAGATTAGGATTAGGATTGGGATTAGGATCAGGATCAATATTAGGATTAGGATTAGGATCAGGATCAGGATCAGTATCAGGATTAGGATTAGGATCAAGATCAAGATCAGGATTAAGATCCGGCTGATGATCAAGATTATGATCAGGATCAGGATCAGAATTAGGATTAGGAGACGGATTAGGATTCGGGTTCGAATTAAGATTAGGATAAGGATTTGGATTAGGATTAGGATTAGGATTACGATTAGGTGTAGGATTAGGGTTAGGGTTAGGGTTAGTATAAGGATATGGATAAGGATTTGGATTAGGATTAGGATCAGGATGAGGACCAGGATCAGGATGAGGATCAGGATCAAGATGAGGATTAGGTTGAGGATCGGGATCAGGATCAGGATCAGTATCTGGATCAACATGAGGTTCAGGATCAAGATTAGGATCAGGATCAAGATCAGGATCAGGATCAAGATTAGGATAAGGTTAGGATTAAGATTAGGATTAGGATTGGGATTGGGATTAGGATTAGGTTTAGGATTAGGATTATGATTAGGATTAGGATTAGGATACAGATTAGGAATCGGGTTCGAATTACGATTAAGATTTGGATTAGGATTAGGATTAGGATTACAATTAGGGTTAGGGTTAGGATAAGGATATGGATAAGGATTTGGATTAGGATTAGGATTAGGTGAGGATGAGGATTAGGATCAGGATAAGGATGAGGATCAGGATGAGGATCTAGAGGATCAGGATTAGGATTAGGATGAGGATCAGGATCAGGATGAGGATCAGGATCAGGATTAGTATTCGGGTTCGAATTAAGATTAGGATAAGGATTTGGATAAGGATATGGATTAGGATTACGATTAGGGTTAGGGTTAGGGTAAGGATATGGATAAGGATTTGGATTAGTATTCAGATTAGGATTTGGATTAGGATGAGGATCAGGATCAGGATCAGGATGAGGATGAGGATCAGTATCAAGATCAAGATCACGATCAGGATCGGGATAAGGATCAGGATCAGGATCAGAATCAGGATCAGGATCAGGATCAAGATCAGGAATAGATTAGGATACGGTTTAGGATTCGGGTTCGAATTAAGATTAGGATAAGGATTTGGATTAGGATTAGGATTAGGATTACGATTAGGGTTAAGGTTAGGGTTAGGATAAGGATATGGATAAGGATTTGGATTAGGATTTGGATTAGGATTAGGATGAGGATGAGGATTAGGATGAGGATCAGGATCAGGATTAGGATGTGGATCAGGAGCAGGATGAGGTTCAAGATCCAGATCAGGATCAGGATCAAGATCAGGATTAGGATTAGGATGAGGTTCAGGAACAGGACCAGGACCAGGATCAGGATCAGGACCAGGACCAGGATCAGGATCAGGGTTCGGGTTCGAATTAAGATAAGGACAAGGATTTGGATTAGGATTACGATAAGGTTTAGGGTTAGGGTTAGGATAAGGATATGGCTAAGGATTTGGATGAGGATTAGGATCAGGATCAAGATCAGGATTAGGATTAGGATCAGGATTAAGATCAGGATCAGGATTAGGATCAGGATCAGGATTTGGTTAGGATTAAGATTAGGATTAGGATCAGGATTAGGATCAGGATCCGGATGAGAATTAGGATTAGGATTAGGATTAGTATTCAGGTTCGAATTAAGATTAGGATAAGGATTTGGATAAGGATATGGATTAGGATTACGATTAGGGTTAGGGTTAGGGTAAGGATATGGATAAGGATTTGGATAAGGATATGGATTAGGATGAGGATCAGGATCAGGCTGAGGATCAGGATGAGGATGAGGATCAGGATCAGGCTGAGGATCAGGATGAGGATGAGGATCAGGATCAGGCTGAGGATCAGGATGAGGATGAGGATCAGGATCAGGCTGAGGATCAGGATGAGGATGAGGATCAGGATCAGGCTGAGGATCAGGATGAGGATCAGGATCAGGATCAAGATCAGGATCAGGAATAGATTAGGATTAGGATACGGTTTAGGATTCGGGTTCGAATTAAGATTAGGATAAGGATTTGGATTAGGATTAGGATTAGGATTACGATTAGGGTTATGGTTAGGGTTAGGATAAGGATATGGATAAGGATTTGGATTAGGATTTCGATTAGGATCAAGATCATGATCAGGATGAGGATCAGGATCAGGATAAGGATCAGGATCAGGATCAGGATTAGGTTAGGATTAAGAATAGGATTAGGATTGGGAATGAGGATCAGGATCCGGATGAGGATTAGGATTAGGATTAAGATCAAGATTAGGTTAGGATTAAGAATAGGATTAGGATTGGGATTAGGATCAGGATCTGGATGAGGATGAGGATTAGGATTAGGATTAGGATTAGGATTAGGATTAGGATTTGGATTAGGATGAGGATAAGGATGAGGATGAGGATCAAGATCAGGATCAAGACCAAGATCAAGATCAGGATCAGGATCAAGATTAGGATTTGGGTTCGAATTAAGAAAAGGATAAGGATTTGTATTAAGATTAGGATTCGGATTAGGATTAGGATCAAGATCAGAATGAGGATCAGGTTGGGATTAAGATTTTCAGGATCAGGATCAGGATGAGGATGAGGATCAGGATCAGGATCAGGATGAGGATCAGGATCATGATGAGGATCAGGATCAAGATCAAGATTAGGATTAGGATCAGGATCAGGATCAAGATCAGGATGAGGATTAGGATTAGGATCAAGATTAGGATTAGGATACGGATTAGGATTCTGGTTCGAATTAAGATTAGGATAAGGATTAGGATTAGGATTATGATTAGGGTTAGGGTTAGGGTTTGTATAAGGATATGGATAAGGATTTAGATTAGGATTAGGATGAGGATGAGGATCAAGATGAGGATGAGGATCAGGAGGAGGATCAGGATAAGGATTAGTATCAGGATCAGGATCAGGATCAAGATCAGGATCAAGATCAGGATCAGGATCAGGATGAGGATCCGGATCAGGATGAGGATCTGGATCTGGATGAGGATGAAGATCAAAATCAGGATCAGGATCAAAATGAGGATGAGGATGAGGTTAGGATTAAGATCAAGATTAGGATTGGGATTAGGATTTGGATTATGATTAGGATTAGGATTAGAATACAGATTAGGATTCGTGTTCGAATTACGATTAGGATAAGGATTTGGATTAGGATTACGATTAGGGTTAGGGTTAGGATAAGGATATGCATAAGGATTTGGATTAGGATTAGGATGAGGAGTAGGATGAGGATCAAGATCAAGATCAGGATCAAGATCAGGATCAGGATCAGGATCAGGATTAGGATTAGGATTAGAATTAGGATTAGGATTAGGATTAGGATTAGGATGTGGATTAGGATTAGGATTAGGATCAGGATGAGGATTAGATTAGGAATAAGATTAGGATTAGGATTGGGATTAGAATTAGGATTAGGATTAGGATACAAATTAGGATTCAGGTTCGAATTAAG
>NC_032017.1:18119839-18127811 GCF_001865875.1 Lupinus angustifolius
GATAAGGATTTGGATTAGGATTAGGATTAGGATTAGGATTAGGATGAGGATGAGGATTAGGATCTGGATTAGGATTAGGATGAGGACCATGATCAAGATCAGGATTAGGATGAGGATCAAGATCCGGACCAGGATCAGGATCAGGATCAGGATTAGGATTAGGATGAGGATCAAGATCAGGATCACGATGAGGATCAGGACCAGGATCAGGATCAGGGTCCGGGTTCGAATTAAGATTAGGATAAGGATTTGGATTAGGATTAGGATGAGGATGAGGATGACGATTAGGATCTAGATCAGGATTAGGATTAGGATGAGGACCAGGATCAGGATGAGGATGAAGATCCGGACCAGGATCAGGATCAGGATCAGGATTAGGATTAGGATTAGGATGAGGATCAAGATCAAGATCAGGATCAGGATCAGGATCAGGACCAGGATAAGGATATTGATAAGGATTTGGATTGGGATTAGGATTAGGATTAGACTTAGGATTAGGATTAGGATTAGAATGAGGATTAGGATTAGGTTCAGGATTAGGATTAGGATCAGGATCATGATGAGGATGAGGATCAGGATGAGGATCCGGATCAGGATCAGGATGAGGATCAAGATCAAAATCAGGATCAGGGTCAGAATGAGGATGAGGATGACGTTAGGATTAAGATCAGGATTAGGATTGGGATTAGGATTAGGATTAGGATACGGATTAGGATTCGTGTTCGAATTACGATTATGATAAGGATTTGGATAAGGATTAGTATTAGGATTAGGATTAGGGTTAGGGTTAGGATAAGGATATGGATAAGGATTTGGATTAGGATTAGGATTCGGATTAGGATGAGAATCAGGATGAGGATGAGGATCAAGATCAAGATCAGGATCAGGATCAAGATCGGGATCAGGATTAGGATTACTATTACGATCACGATTAGGGTTAGGGTTAGGATAAGGATATGCATAAGGATTTGGATTAGGATTAGGATGAGGAGTAGGATGAGGATCAAGATCAAGATCAGGATCAAGATCAGGATCGGATTAGGATGTGGATGTGGATTAGGATTAGGATGTGGATTAGGATTAGGATTAGGATCAGGATGAGGATTAGGTTAGGATTAAGATTAGGATTAAGATTGGGATTAGGATTAGGATTATGATTAGGATTTGGATACGGATTAGGATTCGGGTTCGAATTAGGATAAGGATTTGGATTAGGATTAGGATTATGATTACGATTATGATTACGATTAGGGTTAGAGTTAGGGTTAGGGTTAGGATAAGGATATGGATAAGGATTTGGTTGAGGATTAGGATTAGGATTAGGATCAGGATCACGATGACGATCAAGATCCGGATCAGGATCAGGATCAGGATTAGGATGAGGATTAGGATCAGGATCAGGATCAGGATCAAGATCCGGATCAGGATCACGATCAGGATCAGGATTAGGATTAGGATGAGGATCAGGATCAGGACCTGGATCAGGATCAGGGTTCAGGTTCGAATTAAGATTAGGATAAGGATTTGGATTAGGATTCGGATTAAGATTAGGTTTAAGGTTAGGATAAGGATATGGATAAGGATTTGGATTTGGATGAGGATTAAGATTAGGATTAGAATTAGGATTAGTATGAGGATTAGTATGAGGATTAGGATTAGGTTCAGGATTAGGTTTAGGATCAGGATCAGGATCAAGATCAGGATCGGGTTCAGGTTCAGGATCAGGATCAGGATTAGCTTATGATTAAGATTAGCATTAGGATTGGGATTAGGATCAGGATCCGGATGAGAATTAGGATTAGGATACGGATTAGGATTCAGTTAGGGTTAGGGTTAGGATAAGGATATGGATAAGGATTTGGATTAGGATTAGGATTAGGATTACGATTAGGGTTAGGGTTAGGATAAGGATATGGTTAAGAATTTGGAATAGAATTAGGATTAGGATGAGGATGAGGATTTGGATCAGGATCAGGATCAGGATCATGATCAGGATCAGGATCAGGATTAGGATCCTGATCCTGATTAGGATTAGGATTAAGATTCGGGTTCGAATTAAGATAAGGATTAGGATTAGGATTAGGATTATGATTAGGATTAGGGTCAGGATACATATTAGGATTCGGGTTCGAATTACGATTAGCATAGGGATTTGGATTAGGATTAGGATTACGATTAGGGTTAGGGTTAGGATATGGATATGGATGAGGATCACGATCAGGATAAGGATCAGGATCAGGATCAGGATCAGGATCAGGATGAGGATCAGGATCAGGATCAGGCTGAGGATCAGGATGAGGATCAATATCAGGATGAGGATCAGGATCAGGATTAGGATTAGGATAAGGATCAGGATCAGGATGAGGATTAGGATCAGGATCAGGATTCGGGTTCGAATTAAGATTAGGATAAGGACTTGGATTACGATTAGGATTACGATTAGGTTTAGGGTTAGGGTTAGGATAAGGATATGGATAAGGATTTGGATTTGGATTAGGATTAGGATTAGACTTAGGATTAGGATTAGGATTAGGATTAGGATGAGGATTAGGATCAGAATCAGGAACAGGATCAGGATCAGGATCAGGATCAGGATTAGGTTAGGATTAAGATTAGGACTAGGATTGGGATTAGGAGCAGGATCCGGATGAGGATTAGGATTAGGATTAGGATTACGATGAAGGTTAGGGTTAGGGTTAGGATAAGGATATGGATAAGGATTTGGATTAGGATTAGGATTAGAATTAGGATGAGGATGAGGATTAGGATAAGGATCAGGATCAGGATCAGGATCATGATAAGGACCATGATCAGGATTAGGATCAGGATCAAGATGATTATTAGAATTAGCATTAGGATTTGGGTTCGAATTAAGATCAGGATAAGGTTTTGGATTAGGATTAGTATTCAGATTAGGATTAGGATCAAGATCAGGATCAGTATTAGGATTAGGTTGGGATTAAGATTAGGATTAGGATTGGGATTAGGATCAGGATCATGATTAGGATTAGGATGAGGATGAGGATCAGGATCATGATCAGGATCAGGATCAGGATCATGATGTGGATCAGGATCATGACGAGGATCAGGATCAAGATCAAGATAAGGATCATGACCAGGATCAGGATCAGGATGAGGATCAAGATTAGGATTAGGATACAGATTAGGATTCTGGCTTGAATTAAGATTAGGATAAGGATTTGGATTAGGATTAGGATTACGATTATGATTAGGGTTAGGGTTACGGTTAGTATAAGGATATGGATAAGGATTTAGATTAGGATCAGGATGAGGATGAGAATGAGGATCAGGATCAGGATTAGGATGAGAATGAGGATGAGGATGAGGATGAGGATCAGGATCAGGATCAGGATGAGGATCAGGACAAGGATTAGTATCAGGATCAGCATCAAGACTAGGATCAGGATCAGGATCAGAATGAGGATGAGGATAAGGTTAGGATTAAGATTAGGATTAGGATTGGGATTAGGATTAGGATTAGGATTATGATTAGGATTAGGATTAGGATACAGATTAGGATTCGGTTTCGAATTACGATTAGGATAAGGATTTGGATTAGGATTAGGATTAGGATTAGGATTACGATTAGGGTTAGGGTTAGGGTTAGGGTAAGAATATGGATAAGGATTTGGATTAGGATTCGGATTAGGATTCGGATTAGGATGAGGATCAGGATGAGGATGAGGATCAGGATCAAGATCAAGATGAGGATCAGGATCAGGATGAAGATCAGGATCAAGATCAAGATGAGGATCGGGATCAGGATTAGGATGAGGATCAGGATCAGGATCGGGATCAGGATCAGGATCACGATCACGATCAGGATCAGGATCAGGATCAGGATCAGGATTAGGATCAGGATTAGGTTAGGATTAATATTAGGATTAGGATTGGGATTAGGATCAGGACTCGGATGAGAATTAGGATTAGGATTAGGATTAAGATTCAGGTTCAAATTAAGATTAGGAAAAGGATTTGGATTAGGATTAGGATTACGATTAGGATTTGGGTTAGGGTTAGGATAAGGATATGGATAACGATTTGGAATAGGATTAGGATTAGTATGAGGATGAAGATCATGATCAGGATCAGGATAAGGATTAGGATTAGGATTCGGGTTCGAATTATGATAAGGATAAGGATTTGGATTAGGATTAGGATTAGGATTCAGATTAGGATTAGGATCAGGATGAGGATCAGGATCAGGATGAGGATTAGGTTAGGATTAAGATTAGGATTAGGAGTGGGATTAGGATCAGGATCAAGATTAGGATTAGGTTTAGGATCAGGATCAGGATCACGATCTGGATTAGGATAAGGATCAAGATCAGGATCAGGATGAGGATCAGGATGATGATCAAGATCAGGATCAGGATCAGGATCCTGATGAGGATCAGGATGAAGATCAAGATCAGGATCATGATGAGGATCAAGATCAAGATCAAGATTAGGATCAGGATCAGGATCAGGATCAAGATTAGGATTAGGATACGGATTAGGATTCTGGTTCGAATTAAGATTAGGATAAGTATTTGGATTAGGATTAGGATAAGGATTAGGATCAGGATGAAGATGAGGATCAGGATCAGGATGAGGATGAGGATCAGGATCACGATGAGGATCAGGATCCGGATGAGGATCACGATGAGGATCAGGACAAGGATTAGTATCAGGATCCGGATCAAGATCAGGATCCGGATCAAGATCAGGATCAGGATCAGGATCAGAATGACGATGAGGATGAGGTGAGGATTAAGATTAGGATTACGATTAGGATTAGGATTAGGATTAGGATTATGATTAGGATTAGGATTCAGGTTCGAATTACGATTAGGATAAGGATTAGGATTAGGATGAGGATTAGGATTAGGATTACGATTAGGGTTAGGGTTAGGGTAAGAATATGGATAAGGATTTGGATTAGGATTCGGATTAGGATGAGGATTAGGATGACGATGAGGATCAGGATGAGGATGAGGATCAGGATCAAGATCAAGATGAGGATCAGGATCAGGATGAAGATCAGGATGAGGATCAGGATCAGGATGAGGATCAGGATCAGGATGAGGATCAGGATCAGGATGAGGATCAGGATCAGGATGAGGATCAGGATCAGGATGAGGATCAGGATCAGGATGAGGATCAGGATCAGGATGAGGATCAGGATCAGGATGAGGATCAGGATCAGGATGAGGATCAGGATCAGGATGAGGATCAGGATCAGGATGAGGATCAGGATCAGGATGAGGATCAGGATCAGGATGAGGATCTGGATCAGGATCAAGATCAGGATCAGGATCAAGGTCAGGATCAGGATCTGATTAGGATTAGGATACGAATTAGAATTCGGGTTTGAATTAAGATTAGGATAAGGATTTGGATTAGGATTACGATTAGGGTTAAGGTTAGGGTTAGGATAAGGATATGGATAAGGATTTGGATTAGAATTTGGATTGGGATTAGGATTAGGATGAGGATGAGGATTAGGATGAGGATCAGGATTAGGATAAGGATCAAGATCAGGATGATTTTCAAGATCGGGATCAGGATCAGGATCAGGATTAGGATTAGGTTGTGGATTAGGATTAGGATTACGATTAGGGTTAGGCTTAGGGTTAGTATAAGGATATGGATAAGGATTTAGATTAGGATCATGATGAGGATCAAGATGAGGATCAGGATCAGGATGAGGATCAGGATCAAGATCACGATGAGGATCACGATGAGGATCAGGACAAGGATTAGTATCAGGATCAGGATCAAGATCAGGATCAGGATCAGGATCAGGATTAGGTTAGGATTAGGATTGGGATTAGGATCAGGAACCGGATGAGAATTAGGATTAGGATTAGGATTAAGATTCAGGTTCGAATTAAGATTAGGTTAAGGATTTAGATTAGGATTAGGATTACGATTAGGGTTTGGGTTAGGGTTAGGATAAGGATGTGGATAAGGATTTGGAATAGGATCAGGATCAGGATAAGGATTAGGATTAGGATTAGGATTCAGGTTCGAATTATGATAAGGATAAGGATTTGGATTAGGATTAGGATTAGGATTCGGATTAGGCTTAGGATCAGGATGAGGATCAGGATCAGGATGAGGATTAGGTTAGGATTAAGATTAAGATTAGGATTGGGATTAGGATCAGGATCAATTTTAAGATTAGGATTAGGTTCAGGATCAGGATCACGATCTGGATTAGGATCAGGATCAAGATTAGGATGAGGATCAGGATGATGATCAAGATCAGGATCAGGATCCTGATGAGGATCAGGATCAGGATCCTGATGCGGATCACGATCAGGATCCTGATGAGGATCAGGATGAAGATCAAGATCAGGATCATGATGAGGATTAGGATCAAAAACAAGATCAGGATCAGGATCAGGATTAGGATCAAGATTAGGATTAGGATACGGATTTGGATTCTGGTTCGAATTAAGATTAGGATAAGGATTTGGATTAGGATTAGGATTACGATTAGGGTTAGGCTTAGGGTTAGTATAAGGATATGGATAAGGATTTAGATTAGGATCATGATGAGGATCAAGATGAGGATCAGGATCAGGATGAGGATCAGGATCAAGATCACGATGAGGATCACGATGAGGATCAGGACAAGGATTAGTATCAGGATCAGGATCAAGATCAGGATCAGGATCAGGATCAGGATCAGAATGAGGATGAGGATGAGGTGAGGATTAAGATTAGGATTACGATTAGGATTACGATTGGGATTAGGATTAGGATTAGGATTATGATTAGGATTAGGATACGGATTAGGATTCGGCTTCGAATTACGATTTGGATAAGGATTTGGATTAGGATTAGGATTACGATTAGGGTTAGGGTTAGGGTAAGGATATGGATAAGGATTTGGATTAGGATTCAGATTAGGATTTGGATTAGGATGAGGATCAGGATCAGGAGGAGGATGAGGATTAGGATCAAGATCAAGATCAGGATAAAGATTAGGATGAGGATAAGGATCAGGATCAGGATGAGGATCAGGATCAAGATCAGGATCAGGATCAGGAAGAGATTAGGATTAGGATACGGATTAGGATTCGGGTTCGAATTAATATTAGGATAAGGATTTGGATTAGGATTAGGATTAGGATTAGGATTACGATTAGGGTTAAGGTTAGGGTAAGGATAAGGATATGGATAAGGATTTGGATTAGGATTAGGATTAGGATGAGGATTAGGATGAGGATCAGGAGCAGGATGAGGATCAAAATCCAGATCAGGATCAGGATCAGGATTAGGATTAGGATGAGGATCAGGATCAGGATCAGGACCAGGATCAGGATCAGGGTTTAAGATTAGGATAAGGATTAGGATGAAGATCAGGATCAGGATTAGGATGAGGATCAGGAGCAGGATGACGATCAAGATCCAGATCAGGATCAGGATTAGGATTAGGATGAGGATCAGGATCAGGACTAGGACCACGATTAGGATCAGGGTTCAGGTTCGAATTAAGATTATGATTTGGATTAGGATTAGGATTAGGATTAGGATTACGATTAGGTTTAGGGTTAGGGTTAGGATAAGGATATGGTTAAGGATTTGGATGAGGATTAGGATCAGGATTAAGATTAGGATCAGGATCAGGATTAGGTTAGGATTAAGATTAGGATTTGGATCAGGATTAGGATCAACATCCGGATGAGAATTAGGATTAGGATTAGGATTAGGATTCAGGTTCGAATTAAGATTAGGATAAGGATTTGGATTAGGATTAGGATTAGGATTAGGGTTAGGGTTAGGATAAGGATTTTGAATAGGATTAGGATTAGGATGAGGATGAGGATTAGGATCAGGATCAGGATCATGATCAGTATCAGGATCAGGATCTTCATCAGGATTAGGATTCGGATTAGGATTCGGGTTCGAATTAATCAGGATAAGGATTTGGATTAGGATTAGGATTAGGATTAGGATT
>NC_032017.1:18127911-18128275 GCF_001865875.1 Lupinus angustifolius
AGATCAGGATCAGGATCAGGATCAAGATTAGGATTAGGATTCGGGTTCGAATTAAGATTAGGATAAGGATTTGGATTAGGATTAGGATTAGGATTACGATTAGGTGTAGGATTAGGGTTAGGGTTAGGGTTAGTATAAGGATATGGATAAGGATTTGGATTAGGATTAGGATCAGGATGAGGACCAGGATCAAGATGAGGATTAGGATCAAGATGAGGATTAGGTTGAGGATCGGGATCAGGATCAGTATCAGGATCTGGATCAAGATGAGGTTCAGGATCAGGATCAAGATCAGGATCAGGATCAAGATGAGGATAAGGTTAGGATTAAGATTAGGATTAGGATTGGGATTGGGATTAGGATT
>NC_032017.1:18128375-18129851 GCF_001865875.1 Lupinus angustifolius
TAGGATTAGGATTAGGATTAGGATGAGGATGAGAATTAGGATCAGGATCAGGATAAGGATGAGGATCAGGATGAGGATCTAGATCAGGATCAGGATTAGGATCAGGATCAGGATCAGGATCAAGATTAGGATTAGGATGAGGATCAGGATCAGGATGAGGATCAAGATCAGGATTAGGATTCGGGTTCAAATTAAGATTAGGATAAGGACTTGGATTAGGATTAGGATTAGGATTACGATTAGGGTTAGGGTTAGGGTAAGGATATGGATAAGGATTTGGATTAGTATTCAGATTAGGATTTGGATTAGTATTCAGATCCTAATCCTCATCCTTATCCTAATCTTGATCCTGATCCTGATCCTGATCCTGATCCTCATCCTTATCCTGATCCCGATCCTCGTCCTCATCCTGATCATGATCATGATCCTGATCCTGATCCTAATCCTAATCCTCATCCTAATCTTAATCCTCATCTTCATCCTAATCCTAATCCTAATCCTAATCCAAATCCTTATCCATATCCTTATCCTAACCCTAACCCTAACCCTAATCGTAATCGTAATCGTAATCCTAATCCTAATCCTAATCCTAATCCAAATCCTTATCCTAATCTTCATTCGAACCCGAATCCTAATCTGTATCCTAATCCTAATCCTAATCGTAATCCATATCCTCATCCTCATCCTAATCCTAATCCTAATCCTATTCCTTATCCTAATCTTAATTTGAACCTGAAAGGTTTACAAGATTCAGACCCAGAACTGTAAGAGAAGAAAAGCCTGCTGGTCGAAGGAAAAGCCCAGAGTTTCAAATTGGGACTGATGGGGTACTCAAGTGCAAAAACAGAATTTACATGCCAAGAGACCCTGATTTGAGGATGGCAATCGAGGACGAAGCACACCGGAGCAAGTTGAGTATTCACCCGGGAACTACCAAGATGTATCAAGATTTGAAGAAAATGTTCTGGTGGTCAGGGATGAAGAAAGAGGTAGCCGAGTATGTTTCCTGTTGTTTGACATGCCAGAAAGCGAAGATTGAACACAAGCGACCTGGTGGAGAACTACAACCATTGGATATTCCGGTTTGGAAATGGGACAGCATTTCGATGGACTTCGTGAGTGGATTTCCGAAGACTCAGAAGGGTTACGATGCTGTTTGGGTAATTGTGGACCGTTTGACCAAGACAACTCACTTTCTGCCTATCAACATGAAGTACTCTTTGGAGAGATTGGCGAAGTTGTACATTAAAGAGATTGTTCGATTGCATGGTATTCCCACAGATATCATCTCAGATAGAGATCCACGCTTCACTTCCAAGTGCTGGAATGGTTTGCAATCAGCTTTGAGGACTAAGTTAAGCATGAGTTCAGCTTATCACTAGCAGACCGATGGTCAATCAGAAAGGACGATCCAATCATTGGAGGATCTCCTTAGAGCATGTGTGTTAGAGAACCCAGGAAGTTGAGTTGACCATT
>NC_032017.1:18129951-18130979 GCF_001865875.1 Lupinus angustifolius
TCATGAGAGTGGTTCCGACAACTGGTATTGGCAGGTTATTAAAAGCCCGTAAGCTTACCCCAAAATTCATTGGACCTTACCAAATCCTTAGGAAAGTTGGACCAGTAGCTTACCAAATAGCCTTGCCACCTTTATTATCTAATCTACACAACGTTTTTCATGTGTCTCAACTTAGAAAATACATTAGTGACCCGTCGCACATAATCGAACCCGATTCAATTCAATTAAAGGATAATCTTATGTATGAAACATTGCCAGTAAGGATCGGTGATCGGAGTATCAAGACTCTTCGAGGGAAAGAAATCGCATTCGTTAAGGTCATATGAAGTCAAGCGAATGGCGAAGATGCGACTTGGGAGGTCGAGGATGCGATGAGAGAATCCTATCCCCATCTGTTTGAGTGAGAGGTATGTTCTATTTTCAAGGACGGAAATCTTTTAAGGGGGGGAGGATTGTAACACCGCGAATTTTACGATTTTGAAATATAAGATTTTACTAATATTTTCATTAATTATATATTCGAAAATGAATTTCTGGGAATTTTCGGTAAAGAATTAGACGAAACTCTAGCTGAGTTTTATTCTTGAAATTTTATTTCCGATTTTGTGGTAAAGTTTGGTAATTTTCGGAGACAGTCGGTTCTGAACCACTGTCGGGGCCGAAATACACCCGGTACGGCTCAAAAAGCATTTTTTGAGTTCTGTAACTCGGAATTGAGTTCCAATCGCGCCGTTGGCTTCGTAATTTAATTTCGAGTCAAAATAGACCTTGATTACACCTGTACCTACTTTCTAAATATTTTTCACTCGGAATACCGAAATCCGAAATTCTAATCGGATATTAGGATCGGGCGATTTAAAATACCCGATCGAGTATAGGCCGATAATACTAGGGCATGATTATCACACGTGTCCGCGAGGTGATTATTTCACATTGGGAGGAGAGATTTGACTTCCATAAAGCAAATCTCCCATCACTTTCACCATATCTCATGAGCTCATCATTAGCCACCCTAGGAGATTTGTCAT
>NC_032017.1:18131079-18149429 GCF_001865875.1 Lupinus angustifolius
TTGATCTCTCAACATTCAACCAATGGATGTTGATGAGATTTAAGTATGTTGTTCACGAGTATGTCAAGAACATATTCAACCGTTGAAATTTTCTAAAACGCTTTCTAACTCATTTTCTCTTCAAAACCGAAAATGATGTTGTTCTTGAACTTATGAAAATATTTTGTTGAAACCATGAACAACTTGTGTTCATGGAGTTGTTATAATATATTACTACATATATTTTGTTGTTCTAGCTAAAGGGGATGATGATAAAATCAAAGGAACCTTTAGGAAGTGTTTTTGGGAAAAATGAGAATGTATGTATATTCTATTTGTTGTTAGATTTAAAACCATGGCTTGGAACAAGTTGGAAAAATAGAGATCTTTGTTAAAAATGATGTTGAGGTTTATGAGTACATGAAGGTCTCATGAAACTCTTAAATGATACTTTGTATAACTTACTTTAAAGTGGTAAGATTATCAAAGAATGTTTTAAATCGGAATATGGAGTTTTAAGTATTTTGGTAACGATTTTAGAAATATCGGAAACTAACGAGTTTTATTATGGTAGTTACGAAGATTTCCGGCATTTGAACCTTGCAACCCAACCGAACCATAGGGATTTCGTAAAGCACGCTTCATTAAGGTGAGAGAGAACACATCGTGACATAGTGGTGTCCGAATATGACACCCGGATCTCCTAAACCATCTCAAAGGTTTTGGAGTTAACTTGGGTTTAAGAAACCCAAGATTTTTATGTTTGAATGCTTTTGAATATATATGATTGTTGATGAAATGTGTTGAATATTGTATATGAATGTTGTTGGGAACTTTTCTGGGTGCAGGTGTTGTAAAAGCATGTTTAAATGTGTTTCGGTTGTCGAAAATGGCAAAAATTGGTCTTCTGTCCATGTCCCTGTCGCTCGGGCGAGCAAAAGTCCGCCTGGGCGAGCAAAAGCCCGCCTGGGCGAGCAAAAGCCCGATTGTGCAAAAAAAAATCAAAAAAAAAATCTAGAATTTTAATGAGTTTCTAGAACTCTCTCGCTTGGGCGAGAAGAGACCTTGCTTGGACGATAATACCTTCGCCTGGGCGAGGAAAGCTTCAGTTTATTTGAGACTTAAAGACGAACCGTCGCTTGAGCGAGGGACAGTGTGGAAAGATTGAAATAAGATGAGGTTGTGAACAATGCGATGAACCCGGGTAGGGTGTTGTGGTATAAAGTTGTGGAATGAGATCATGTCTTAAATGGTATAAAGATGATGTTGTGAAAGTATTGTTTATGTTGATGCCTTGTTGGGCAAGTATCCGATTTGAAGTTGTGAACTAGGAGGGTACCCTAGTAAGGATACATAATATCACTGTACAACGATCGACCGACCGTAAGAGGCTTGCTCATGTGACCGTCCAGGATTATCCGGGGATGAGATGTAGTGATTGAGATGTTACCTTGAGCATGTACGGTTGACGTACTATCGGGTCCCATGAGAAGCATTCCTTGTCGGGAGATGGCTTAAGGGTGGGCCGATCATGTGTTTGATTAATACGATTGCATTTGACTTTGATTAGAAATGCGTTACATGGTGACCATGAAGTATTGGAGAGGAAATGACGGGACGACTTAGAGCACCGTGAAGTAAGCAGGGACAGCAATGATTGGACGGTGATTCACCAACAATGTCTTGAGGGAGAGTCTGGGTGAGACGAGTCCCTTGTATTCCTGGGGAGGTACCCTGTTGGATCGGACAGTTCTCACAGGCCAAACTAGGCAATCTCTGACAACCCCTGGATTGCATTCGAGATCAATGAGAGGGTGCCCAGAAAGCGTTTGTACGACCTAGGTCCAGGTAGGACTGTTCCTGAGGGAACCGATCGATCTATTTTTAATTCCTTGCGAGGATATGTTATTGGTACGGGACCTGTACTCTCGATTATTTCCGATTAGGATGTTGGATGGATATTGGTGTAAGGTGGATGATCATGACATATCATGCATACATTATCATTATGGAAGTAAATTCTCACTTGTGAGTTACAAGTATAGTGTATTCCTATGTTTATGTATGTGATCTGATTATGAGTATAATGTTGAAATAAATGGTATGTTATGAATTTCTTCATGATGTTGATGATAAATGATGAATTATATGTTTAAATATATTTTATGTTTGAGTGTGATATTCTGAGTAAGTCCTCGCCATCAATGAATTTATGTTCATTAGATGTCTTACTCTCTCTTTTGTATTGTTCTTGTTTTCTATATGTTTGCTATGCAGATGGCCAACAACAACATCCACATTCACGGCTATCACTTCACGATGCCCCCGGCGGGAAAATGGGTCAGTGATGGGCACTGATACACTTACACAGGCCCCTGCGGTCTGTCGTTGCACATGGAGTGCAACGGGTCATCGATGATGATCCCTCACCCTGACGCTTACATTGATGCTTCCTTCACATTAACGCCAAAGAGGATGGACTTCGATACCCGCCAGTCAGGAGTGATGGCGCTGCTCCCTCCCACGGTCATCGGACGTGGTCAGATTGTTTGGATGCTCCATCATCCAGTAGAGCCCAGAGGAGCCGGGTTCTTGGAGGAGGTCCTTGCAAGAAGACTCCGAGTTTGAGAATGTCATCCCCACCAAATTATGCCGCTGGGTTATGGCATAACGAAGTGGAGGAAGAAGAGGTTTCGGTGGAGGTGATCAACCATGTGACGGACTCAGAAGAGGAGGAGGACCCGAGTGAAGGGTCTATCATTCCTGGAATCTTCTAAGTCAGCTTGGGGGACAGTCGATGTTCTCCTTTTGGTTTTTAATGGGGGGCTGTGTATCTGGTGATTTTGTACATGTAGTGGCGATGTAGATTCCGCCTTTGATGATGTAGTTTGTATGAACTAATTATGACTTAAATAATTATATGCATTGTGTTATTCAGGAAATTGTGAATTAGGTTAAGTTATCATTCGATAACGATAAGTTGATTGTCAACATTCGAGTTACTTAAAGTGATGTCCCGGAAAAGGAAGGTTTTAAAAAGGAAACAATTTTATACATCACCATTTCAACAAAAAACAATTTTACCCATTTTTCCGCAATGTTTTTTAGAAGTATTTTTCGCGGCGTTACAAAAACACCATATGAGCATTAAACTGGACGAAAGCCTAGTCTAATCCTAATCCAAATCCTTATCCTAATCTTAATTCGAACCCGACTCCTAATCCGTATCCTAATCCTAATCCTAATCCTGATCCTGATCCTAATCCCAATCCTAATCCTAATCCCAATCCTAACCTAATCCTCATCCTGATCCTGATCCTAATCCTCATCCTAATCCTAAGCCGAATCCTAATCCTAATCCTAATCCCAATCCTAATCCAAATCCTTATCCTAATCTTAATTCGAACCTGAATCCTAATCCTAATTCTGATCCTGATCCTAATCCTGATCATGACCCTGATCCTGATCTATATCCTAATCCGTATCCTAACCTAATATGTATCCTAATTCGTATCCTAATCCTAATCCTAATCCAAATTTTTAATCTAACCTTAACTCGATCACGAATCCTAATCCTAATCCTAATTCTGATCCTGATCCTGGAACTGATCCTGATCCTGATCCTGATCCTGATCCTGATATTGATCCGGATCCTCATCCTCATCCTCATCCTCATCCTAATCCTGATCCTAATCCTAATCCTGATCCCAATCCTCACCATAATCCTAATCCTGATCCTGATCCTTATACTCATCCTGATCCTCATCGTGATCCTCATCATGATCCTCATCCTAATCCTCATCCTAATCCCAATCCTGATCCCGATCCTAATCCCAATCTTAACCCTAATCTTAATCCTAACCTAATACTCATCCTGATTCTGGTCCTGATCCTGATCCTAATCCTAATCCTAAACCTAATCCTAATCCTAATCCTAATCTAATTCCTTATCCATATCCTTATCCTAACCCTAACCCTAATCGTAATCCTAATCCTAATCCAAATCCTTACCTTAATAATTCGAACCCGAATCCTAATCCGTTTCCTAATCCTAATCCTGATCCCGATCCTGATCCTGATCCGGATCCTGATCCTCATCCGGATCCTGATCCTGATCCGGATCCTGATCCTGATCCTGATCCTGATCCTGATCCTAATCGTTATCCTCATCATGATCCTGATCTTGATCCTGATCCTCATCCTTATCCTAATCCTGATCATGATCCTTATCCTCATCCTAATCCTAATCCTCATCCTCATCCTAATCCTCATCCTAATCCTAATTCTAATCCTAATCCAAATCCTTATCCCAATCTTCATTCGAACTTGAATCCTAATCCGTATCCTAATCCTAATCCTAATTCTGATCCTGATCCTAATCCCAATCCTAATCCTAATCTTAATCCTAACCTAATATCCTAATCCTAATCCTAATCCTCATCCTAATCCTAATCCTAAACCTAATCCTAATCCTGATCCTCATCCTGATCTTGATCCTCTTCTTCTTCTTGATCCTGATCCTGATCCTGGTCCTGATCTAGATCCTCATCCTCATCCTGATCCACATGCTGATCCTCATTCTCATCCTAATCCTCATCCTAATCCTAATCCTCATCCTCATCCTAATCCTAATCCTAATCCTAATCCTAATCCTAATCCTAATCCTAATCCTAATCCTAATCCTAATCTAAATCCAAATCCAAATCCTGATCCTCATCCTAATCGTGATCCTGATCCTAATCCTCATCCTAATCCTTATCCTTTTCCTGATCCTGATCCTGATCTTTATCCTAATCCTGATCCTGATCCTGATCCTGATCTTGATCATGATCTTAATCCTGATCCTAATCCTCATCCTGATCCTCATCCTAATCCTAATCCCAATCCTAATCCTAATCTTAATCCTAACCTAATCCTGATCCTCATCCTGATCCTCATCCCGATCCTAATCCTCATCCTGATCTTTATCCTGATCCTGATCTTTATCCTAATCCTAATCCTAATCCTAATCATGATCCTGAACCTGATCCTCATCCACATCCTGATCCTGATCCTCATCCTAATGTTGATCGTGATCCTTATCCTGATCCTGATCCTAATCCTGATCCTTATCCTGATCCTGATCCTGATCCTGATCCTGATCATGATCCTAATCCTCATCCTAATCCTAATCCTGATCCTGATCCTGATCCTGATCCTGATCCTGATCCTGATCCTGATCCTGATCCTGATCCTGATCATGATCCTAATCCTCATCCTGATCTTTATCCTGATCATGATCTTTATCCTAATCCTAATCCTAATCCTGATCCTGATCCTGATCCTGATATTTATCCTGATCCTGATCCTGATCCTGATCCTTAATCTCATCCTGAATCTCATCCTCATCCTAATCCTAATCCGAATTCAAATCCTTATCGTAATCCTAATCCTAACCCTAATCCTAATCCTAATACGAATCTTAATCCGAATCCTAATCCTAATCCTAAAACAAATCCTAATCTTAATCCTAATCCAAATCCTTATCATAATCTTATTTCGAACCCGAATCTTAATCCTAACCTAATCCTCATCCTGATCCTTATCCTGACCCTATCCCTAACCCTAATCCTAATCCTAATCCTAATCCTAATCCTAATCCTTATCCTAATGTTAATCCTAATCCTAATCCTGATCCTCATCTTGATCCTCATCCTAATCCTGATCCTGATCCTAATCCTAATTCAAATACTGATCCTGATCCTCATCCTAATCCTAATCCTAATCCTGATCCTGATCATGATCCTGATCCTGATCCTGATCCTCATCCTGATCCTCATCCTAATCCTAATCCTTATCCATATCCCTATCATAACCCACACCTAACCCTAATCCTAATCGTAATCCTAATCCTAATCCTAATCCACATCCTTACCCTAATCTTAATTCGAACCCGAATCCTAATCCGTATGCTAATCCTAATCCTAATCCTGATCCTGATCCTAATCCCAATCCTAATCCTAATCTTAATCCTAACCTAATCGTCATCCTGGTCCTGATCTTGATCCTAATCCTAATCCTCATCCTAATCCTAATCCGAATCCTAATCCTAATCCTAATCTTAATTCGAACTTGAATGCTAATCCTAATCCTGATCCTGATCCTAATCATGATCCTAATCATGATCTGTATCCTAATCCGTATCCTAACCTAATCCATATCCTAATCCTAATCCTAATCCAAATTCTTATCCTAATCTTAATTCGAACCCGAATCCTAATCCTAATCCTCATCCTGATCCTGATACTGATCCTGATCCTGATACAGATCCTGATCTTGATCCTGATCTTGATCTTGATCTAGATCCTTATCCTGATCCTGATCTTGATCCTGATGCTGATCCTTATCTTGATGCTGATCCTGATCCTGATCCTGATCTTGATCCGGATCCTTATCCTGATCCTAATCCTCATCCTCATCCTCATCCTAATCCTCATCCTGATCCTAATCCTAATCCTCATCATAATCCTAATCCTTATCCTCATCCTGATCCTGATCCTAATCCTAATCCTCTTCCTAACCCTAATCCTAATCCTAATCCTTATCCTAATCATAATTCGAACCCGAATCCTAACCCGTACACTAATCCTAATCCTGATCCGGATCCTGATCCTCATCGTGATCCTGATCCTGATCGTTATCCTCATCCTGATCCTGATCCTCATCCTCATCCTGATCCTTATCGTGATCATGATCATGATCTTGATCCTAATCCTAATGCTCATCCTAATCCTAATCCTAATCTTCATCCTAAATCTATACCTAATCGTAATCATAATCCTAATCCTAATCCTAATCCTAATCCAAATCCTTCTCCTAATTTTCATTAGAACCTGAATCCTAATCCGTATCCGAATCCTAATCCTGATCCTGATCCTAATCCCAATCATAATCCTAATCTTAATCCTAATCCTGATCCAGATCCTGATCCTGATCCTGATCCTGATCCTGATCCTGATCCTGATCTTGAACCTAATCCTAATCCTCATTCGAATCGTAATCCAAAAAACTAATCCTCATCCGTATCCTTATCCTAATCTTAATTCGAACCAGAATCCTAATCCTAATCTTAATCCTCATCCTGATCCTAATCCTAATCCTAATCCTAATCCTCATCCTAATCCTAATCCGAACCCTAATCTGAATCCTAATCCTAATCCTAATCTTCATCCTAATGCTAATCCAAATCCAAATCCTAATCCTCATCCTGATCCTGATCCTAATCCTAATCCTGATCCTGATTCTGACCCTGATTCGGACCCTGATCCTGATCCTGATCCAGATCTTGATCCTGATCCTGATCCTGATCCTCATCCTCATCTAGATCTTGATCCACATCCTCATCCTGATCCTCATCCTGATCCTAATCATAATCCTAATACAAATCCATATCCTAATCTTAATTCGAATCCTTATCCTAATCCTAATACTGATCCTAATCCTAATCCTCATCCTCATCCTGATCCTCATACTGATCCGCATCCGGATCCTAATCCTGATCCTAATCCTGATCCTGATCTTGATCGTCATCCTCATCCTGATCCTGATCCTCATCCTCATCCTGGGCCTCATCCTCATCCTGATCCTAATCCTAATCCTCATCCTCATCCTAATCCTAATCGTAATCCTAATCCTAATCCAAATCCTAATCCAAATTCTTATCCTAATCTTAATTCGAACCGGAATCCTGATCCTAATCCTAATCCTGATCCTATTCCTGACTCTGATCCTCATCCTTATCTTCATCCTAATCCTAATCCTAATCCTAAAATCCTTATCCTTATCCTAACCCTAATCGTAATCGTAATCCTAATCCTAATCCAAATCCTTATCCATATCCTAATCCTAACTGTAATCCAAATCCTAATCCTAATCCTGATCCTGATCTTTATCTTTATCTTGATACAGATCCTGATCCGGATCCTGATCCTAATTCTGATCCGCATCCTTATCCTCATCCTAATCGTAATCCTAATCCGAATCCAAATCCTTATCCTAACCCTAACCCTAATCGTAATCATAATCCTAAACCAAATCCTTATCCTAATCTTAATTTGAACCCGAATCATAATCGGTTTCCTAATCCTAATCTTTATCCTGATCCTAATCTTGATCCTCATCCTGATCTTGATCCTGATCCTGATCCTCAGCCTGATCCTAATCCTAATCCTAATCCTCATCCTAATCCTAATCCTAATCCTAATCCTTATCCTAATCTTAATTCGAACCCGAATCCTAATCCTAATCCTGATCTTGATCTTGATCCTGATCCTGATCCAGATCCTGATCCTCATCTTAATCCTGCTCATGATCCTCATCCTCATCCTCATCCTCATCCTCATCCTGAACCTAATCCTAATCCTAATCTTAATCCTAATCCTAATCCTGGTCCTGATCCTGATCTTGATCCTAATCCTCATCCTGATCCTGATCATGATCCTAATCCTAATCCTAATCCTAATCCTAATCCTAATCCTAATCCTCATCCTAATCCTCATCCTCATCCTAATCCTAATCCTAATCATAATCCTTATCCTAATCTTAATTCGAACCTGAATCCTAACCCTAATCCTGATTCTGATCTTGATCCAGATACTGATCCTGATCCTAATCTTGATCTTTATCCTGATCCTGATCCTTATGATGATCCTGATCCTGATCCTGATCCTGATCATGATCCTCATCCTTATCCTGATCCTCATCCTCATCCTGATCCTTATCCTGATCCTGATCCTAATCCTCATCCTAATCCTGATTCTCATCCTAATCCTAATCCTTATCCTAATCTTAATTCGAACCCGAATCCTAACCCTAATCCTGATCCTGAACTTGATCCACATACTGATCCTAATCCTGATCTTGATCTTTATCCTGATCCTGATCCTGATCCTAATCCAAATCCTAATCCTGATCCTGATCCTGATTCTGATCCTCATCCTTATCCTCATCTTAAGCCTAATCCTAATCCTAATCCAAATCCTTATCCTAACCCTAACCCTAATTGTAATCGTAATCCTAATCCTAATCCTAATCCTAATCCAAATATTTATCCTAATCTTAATTTGAACCCGAATCGTAATTCGTTTCCTAATCCTAATCATGATCTTATCCTGATCCAGATATTGATGCTCATCCTGATCTTGATCCTAATCCTCATCCTGATCCTGATCCTAATCCTAATCCTAATCCTTATCCTAATCCTAATTAGAACCCGAATCCTAATCCTAATCTTGATCCTTATCCTGATCGTGATCCTGATACAGATCCTGATCCTGATCCTTATTTTGATCTTGATCGTGATCATGATCCTGATCCTGATCTTGATGCTGATCCTGATCCTGATCCTGATCTGGATCCCGATCTTGATCCTCATCCTAATCCACATCCTGATACTCATCATCATCCTGATCATGATCCTCATCCTAATCCTCATCCTCATCCTCATCCTAATCCTAATCCTAAACCTAATCCTATCCAAATCCTTATCCTAATCTTAATTCGAACCCGAATGCTAATCCTTTTCTTGATCCTGATCCTGATCCTTATCCTAGTCCTGATCCTGATCTTCATCTGCATCCTCATCCTGATCCTGATCCTCATCCTTATCCTAATCCTAATCCTAATCCTTATCCTGATCCTCATCCTAATCCTAATCCTAATCCTAATCCTTATCCTAATCTTAATACGAACCCGAATCCTAATCCTTTTCCTGATCCTGATCCTGATCCTAATCCTGGTCCTGATCCAGATCTTGATCCGCATCCTCATCCTGATCTTGATCCTGATCCTCATCCTTATCCGAATCCTAATCCTTGTCCTTATCCTGATCCGCTTCCTAATCCTAATCCTAATCCTGATCCTTATCCTAATCTTAATACGAACCTGAATCCTAACCCTAATCTTGATCCTGATCATGATCTAGATACTGATCCTGGTCCTGATCTTGATCCAGATACTGATCCTGATCCTGATCTTTATCTTTATCCTGATCCTCATCCTGATGATGATCCTGATCCTGATCCAGATCCTGATCCTGATCCGGATCCTGATCCTGATCCGGATCCTGATCCGGATCCTAATCCTCATTCAGATCGTAATCCTAATCTTAATCCAAATCCTTATCCTAACTCTAACCCTAATCGTAATCGTAATCCTAATCCTAATCCTAATCCTTATCCTAATCTTAATTTGAACCCGAATCGTAATCTGTTTCCTAATCCTAATCATGATCTTGATTCTGATCCTGATCTTGATCCTCATCCTGATTTTGATCTTGATCGTGATCCTGATCCTGATCTTGATGCTAATCCTGATCCTGATCCTGATCTGGATCCTGATCCTGATCCTGATCCGGATCCTGATCTTGATCCTCATCCTAATCCACATCCTAATCCTCATTTTAATCCTGATCATGATCCTCATCCTCATCCTCATCCTAATCCTAATCCTATCAAAATCCTTATCCTAATCTTAATTCGAACCCAAATCCTAATCATTTTCCTGATCCTGATCCAGATCCCGCTCCTAATCCTGATCCTGATCTTGATCCGCATCCTCATCCTAATCCTGATCCTGATCCTGATCCTAATCCTAATCCTAATCCTATTCCTGATCCTCATCCTAATCCTAATCCTATTCCTAATCCTTATCCTCATCTTAATACAAACCCGAATCCTAACCCTAATCCTGATCCTGATCTTGATCCAGATACTGATCCTGATCTTGATCCAGATACTGATCCTGATCCTGATCTTTATCTTTATCCTGATCTTGATCTTGATCCTGATGATGATCCAGATCCTGATCCTGATCCAGATCCGGATCCTGATCCTAATTCTGATCCTCATCCTTATCCTCATCCTAATCCTAATCCTAATCCAAATCCAAATCCTTATCCTAACCCAAACCCTAATCGTAATCGTAATCCTAATCCTAATCCTAATCCTGATCCAAATCCTTATCTTAATCTTAATTTGAACCCGAATCGTAATCCGTTTCCTAATCCTAATCATGATCTTGATCTTGATCCTCATCCTGATCTTGATCTTGATCCTGATTATGATCCTGATCCTCATCCTGATCCTAATCATAATCCTAATCCTAATACTAATACTTATCCTAATGTTAATTGGAACCCGAATCCTAATCCTAACCCTGATCCTGATCCCGATCATGATCCAGATCCTGATCCTGATCCTGATCTTGATCTTGATCGTGATCCTGATCCTGATCCTGATCTTGATGCTGATTCTAATCCGGATCCTGATCCTCATCCTGATCCAGATCCAGATCCTGATCCTCATCTTAATCTTGATCATGATCCTCATCCTAATCCTCATCCCCATCCTCATCCTCAACCTAATCCTAATCCTAATCCTATCGAAATCCTTATCCTAATCTTAATTCGAACCCGAATCCTAATCCTTCTCCTGATCCTGATCCTAATCCTGGTCGTGATCATCATCCTGATCTTGATCCTCATCCTCATCCTCATCCTGCTCCTAATCCTAATCCTAATCCTAATCCTCATCCTCATCCTAATCCTAATCCGAATCCTTATCCTAATCTTAATTCGAACCTGAATCTTAACCCTAATCCTGATCCTGATCTTGATCCAGATACTGGTCCTGATCCTGATATTGATCTTTAACCTGATCCTGATCCCGATGATGATCCTGATCCTGATCCTGATCCGGATCCTGATCTTGATCCTCATCCTAATCCTAATCCTAATCCTAATCCTAATCCAAATCCTTATCCTAACCCTAACCCTAATCGTAATCGTAATCCTAATCCTAATCCAAATCCAAATCCTTATCCTAATCTTAATTTGAACCTGAATAGTAATCTGTTTCCTAATCTTAATCATGATCTTGATCATGATCCTGATCTTGATCCTCATCCTAATCCTCATCGTGAACCTGATCCTGATCCTCATCCTGATCCTAATCATAATCCTAATCCTAATCCTCATCCTCATCCTCATCCTAATCCTAATCCTTATTTTAATCTTAATTCGAACCCGAATCCTAATCCAGATCCTGATCCCGATCCTGAACCAGATCCTGATCCTGATCCTGATCCTGATCTTGATCTTGATCGTGATGCTGATCCTGATCCTAATCTAGATGCTGATCCTGATCCTCATCCTGATCCTAATCAGAATCCTAGTCCTCATCCCCATCCTCATCCTAATCCTAATCCTAATCCTCATCTTAATCCTGGTCATGATCCTCATCCTAATCCTCATCCTAATCATAATCCTAATCCTATCCAAATCCTTATCCTAATCTTAATTCGAACCCGACTCCTAATTCTTTTCCTGATCTTGATTCTGATCCTGATCCTAATCCTGGTCCTGATCCTGATTCTAATCCTAATCCTAATCCTCATCCCTTATCCTAACCCTAACCCTAATCGTAATCCTAATCCTAATCCTAATCCTAATCCAGATCCTTATCCTAATCTTAATTTGAACCCGAATCGTAATCCGTTTCCTAATCTTAATCATGATCTTGATCCTGATCCTGATCTTGATCCTCATCCTGATCTTGATCCTGATCCTCATCCTCATCCTGATCCTAATCCTAATCCTAATCCTAATCCTAACCCTAATCCTAATCCTCATCCTAATCCTAATCCTAATCCTAATCCTAATCCTAATCCTAATCTTTATCCTAATCTTAATTCGAACCCGAATCCAAATCCTAATCCTGATCCTAATCCAGATCCTGATCCAGATCCTGATCCGGATCCTGATCTTGATCCTAATCGTGATCCTGATCCTGAACTTGATGCTGATCCTGATCCGGATCTTGATCCTGATCCTGATCCGGATCCTGATCCTCATCTTAATCCTGATCATGATCCTAATCCTCATCCTCATCCTCATCCTCAACCTAATCCTAATCCTAATCCTAATCCTAATCCTATCCAAATCCTTATCCTAATCTTAATTCGAACCCGAATCCTAATCCTAACCCTGATCCTGATCCCGATCCTGATCCAGATCCCGATCCTGATCCTGATCTTGATCATGATCCTGATCCTGATCCTAACCCTGATCTTGATGATGATCCTGATCCGGATCCTGATCCTAATCCTGATCTAGATCCTGATCCTCATCTTAATCCTGATCATGATCCTCATCCTAATCCTCATCCTCATCCTCTTCCTCAACCTAATCCTAATCCTAATCCTATCCAAATCCTTATCCTAATCTTAATTCGAACCCGAATCCTAATCCTTTTCCTAATCCTGATCCTAATCCTGGTCCTGATCCTGATCTTGATCCTAATCCTCATCCTGATCCTAATCTTGATCCTGATCGTCATCCTGATCCTGATGCTCATCCTCATCCTGATCCTAATCCTAATCGTGATCCTAATCCTCATCCTCATCCTAATCCTAATCCTAATCCTTATCCTAATCTTAATTCGAAATTGAATCCTAACTCTAATCCTGATCCTGATCTTGATCCAGATACAGATCTTGATCCTGATCTTGAACTTTATCCTGATCCTGACCCTGATGATGATCCTGATCCGGATCCTGATCTTAATCCTCATCCTTATCCTCATCCTCATCCTAATCCTAATCCTAATCCAAATCCTTATCCTAACCCTAACCCTAATCGTAATCCTAATCCTAATCCAAATCCAAATCCAAATCCTTATCCTAATCTTAATTTGAACCCGAATCGTAATCCGTTTCCTAATCCTAATCATGATCTTGATCATGATCCTGATCTTGATCCTCATCCTAATCCTCATCGTGATCCTGATCCTGATCCTGATCCTGATCCTAATCATAATCCTAATCCTCATCCTCATCCTAATCCTGGTCCTGATCCCGATTCTGAACCAGATCCTGATCCTGATCCTGATCCTGATCTTGATCTTGATCGTGATGCTGATCCTAATCCTAATCTATGTACAATTATTGATAACTTAGTAATGTAGCTCTGCTTAGGAATTTATGGTGTTGTTGTTATTTCAGGTTAAGAAATAGAGAAAAGAGGAGAGAAAAAAGAAGAAGGTGAAGACTCTGAACATGGCAAGCCTCGTCTAAGCAAGGAAAGGGTCGCTCAAGCAACAAATAAGAGAAAAAGCACTAAAATACCTGATGCTTCTCGCTCAAGCGAAGGATTCTCGCCCAAGCGAGGGGTTCTAGCTCAAGCGAGGTACTGGGCGACAATTCACCAAATTGCTTCTGTTGACCTTTGCTCAAGCGAAGGACACCTCGCTAAAGCGAGGTGCTCAACCTGGGAATCTCTTGGATCCTCGCCCAAGCGAGAATCTTTAGCTTGGGCGAGAGCATGGAAGTTGGAATTAGAAGTAACGGTTTCAGAATGGGCAAATTATTATTCACTCATTGGAAAAAAAGAAATCTGGGCACGAAAGAGAGGGAGAAGAAGATAGAAATCGTGGAAACGATTCTATTACACACTTTCTTTGTATTAGTTCATGATTTAAGCGTTGTAATAGCGAGGATGAGTGGCTAGTTCTTCGTAGTTGGGAATCGAAATGTAATCTTCTTAACTTTTATACTCCTGGATTCAATTCTATATTATTATTATTTGAATTTGGAAAGTTTGTTCCATATTTATTGTATGATTTCAATTAGCTACGAACTTCATGATTAAAGGTTCAAGTTTAACTGGGAAGTTAAACTTGATACTGGATCTGAATTTTCTTTCTTTCTACATGATTGATCTAGGGATGGACAATGGTGTAGGAATTGCTTTTACATTTGAGTTTAATGCGAGTTAATCACCCAATTATCTGAGGAATTGGAAATTGAGTGATTATCTAAGAATGTTACAATCAGGGGACTGATGTAATTGATTTATGAAAAATGTGCAGCGAATTCAGTAACTTCACAAGTTATTGAGAATTGAATCCAAGGATGTATAAAGGGAAAGAATGATGAGTTTCGATCCCAACCATTTTATTTTATTACCTAAAATCGTTTACTCAAGTTATTAGTTCTAAAAACCAATGCAAATTTACCAACCAAATCTTGTATATAGTCGCTCAATTGATTTTTATAGGAATTAGTATAAACTCACTATGCTCCCTGAGGACGATATCCCGGTACTTTACCGGATTTTATTACTTGCACGATACGGTACACTTGCCGTTACATAATTATCTAACAAGTTTTTGGCGCCGTTGCCGGGGAGCATCGAGCGATTTATATTAGTTCTTTATAAATTTAATTGGGAGTTGAACATAGTTATTCTTTGATTATATTTTTCTGTATAGCTAACCCTTGTGCTAACTTCTACCATAGTTGTCTTATTTATGCTTTTGCGAGGTAAAGCTACTGACGAGCAATTGGAGTACAATCCTGAAATTGAGAAGTCAGCAAAGAGTAATCGTAAGTAAGCGAAAGAAAAGAAGAACCAAGGTATTAAGGAAGCACAGTCTAGCTCTGAACAGTCTGAAGATTCAGAGCCTCAGTCAATTCAAATGGAAAATAATGCTGCAGGGAATAACCAAAGGCCTAATCCTCCAAGGAGGACTTTAGGCGATTATGCCATGTACCAGGGCCCAAGGCACTACTCAAGCATTGTTATCCCACAAACGGATAGGACTGTGGAGATCAAGCCCGCTTATTTGAACCTGGTTAGTGCTCACCAATTTACAGGGAAAGATTATGAAGATCCGTATGCACATCTCGACAATTTCTATGAATTGGTGGCCACAATGGGTTATAATGATGCTCAGTGGGAAGCTGCTTATATGATGTTATTCCCATTCTCTTCGTTGGGTGAAGCTAGAGAGTGGTTGAAATCTCATCCAACTCAGAGCTTGACGAGTTCGAGTGACTTGGAGTCCAAGTTCTTAACAAGATTTTTCCCACCCGCTCGGTATGTACATGCGAAGTTTGAGATATCAACCTTCAGGCAAGGGGCTGATGAAGCACTCTATGAAGCTTGGGAGCGTTTTCAGGCGTTACTCGGGAAATGCCCGAATAATGGTTTCGAGGATATTGATCAACTGAACATCTTCTGCAATGGGTTAAAACCGGAAACGAAAATGACTCTAGATGCTGCAGCTGGTGGTACTATGATGTCGGTGGATGCCGAGCAAGCAACTAGAATTATCACCGCTTTATCTGCTACAGATAGACAAGCTCAGCATAACAGAATAACAGTGCAGAAGCGAGGAGTGTTGGATTTGAGTACTTCTGATGCAATTTTAGCTAAGAATAAGATTCTAACTCAACAGATTGAGGCACTAACCAAACAAATGACCAAGTTGCCTCAGCAACTTAATGTGGTTCAGACTCCTCTAGTCCATCAACAAGGTATTATGCTGCGAGTTTTGTGGTGGTGATCATGTTAGTGGTCATTGTTCGATGCATATCAACAGACCAGAAGAGGAAGTTCAGTATGTCAATAATCCACCCCGTCAGGTAATTTCCCCAACAACCCTCCGTTCAACAATCAGTTCTCACAGGGTTGGAGGGGGAACCAGAATCAGAATCAAAATTTTGGGTGGAGGCAAGAAGTTGGGCCATCTAACCAACAACCACCATATCATTCCTCATATCAACAAGGTCAACATCCACCACTGCATGAGCGACAAACAAAATTGGAGGAAACATTAGAAAAATTCATGCAAGTCTCTATTTCCAACCATAAAAATACTAATGCATCCATTAGGAATCTAGAGACTCAAGTGGGTCAGTTGGCCAAGCAAATGGTTGATCAGAATGCAGATAGACAGCAATTCTCTGCAAACACTTAGACCAATCCGAAAGAACACTGCAAGTCTATCACCACGAGAAGTGGAAAGGTAATTGGTAAGGGTATTGGAGAGAATTTAGCTATTGAGCAAGAAGTGTTGCACGAGACTGAAGCTGGAACCTCAGAAAAGGTAATCAGAGACATATACAAGGGTAAAGACGTAGAACATGAGGAAGGGGTTACTACTGAAAATGTTACAAGGGAGAGTAAAGATAAGAGAACGACTGAATTACCTCAGTTGAAGGATCTCCCTTATCCAAAGAGACCTTCCAAGAAAGAAAAAGAGCGACAATATGCTAGGTTCTTGGATTTATTCAAGAATCTTCAGATCAACATTTCTTTTATGGAGGCAATGGAACAAATGCCTGTCTATGCTAAATTCATGAAGGATTCGTTGACAAAGAAAAGAAAGTTGTTAGAAGAAACAGTGACTTTAGAAGCTGGGTGCAATGCAATAATTCAGAAGTCTCTACCTGAGAAGACTAAAGATCCGGGCAGCTTCACGATTCTGGTCACTATTGGAGAGTTATCTGTGGGAAAGGCACTTCTTGATCTGGGAGCCAGCATTAATCTTCTATGCTGAAAAGAATTGGGGATTTAGAGATCAAGCCTACTAGAATGACATTGCAACTTGCGGATCGATCTGTGAAATATCCATATGGAGTTGCAGAGGATGTTTTGGTGAAGGTGGATGGGTTAGTCTTTCCTGTGGATTTTGTCATTATGGATATTGAAGAGGACAAGGAAGTTCCTCTAATTCTGGGTAGACCCTTCATGAAAACTGCAAGGGTCATTATTGATGTTGATGATGGTAAGCTGAAGGTTAGGATGGAGGACGAAGAGGTCAACTTTAATGTGTTTGAAGCTATGCAACATCCAAGGGACAAGCAACATTGCTTTCGTGTGGTTGTCATTGAGGACTTATTTTTGCTTGATGACATTCATATGAAGAGCACTAATCCCTTGGAAAAGGTTTTGTTGGGAGAGATGGAAGGAAACAATCCAAGTGAGGATAAACTAATGAAGTTGTATTTGGCAGAGTTGGACGCATCCCGCAAGGTTGCATCCGATCAGAGTCATGTGGAGAAGTTGGGTACAGATCAAAGTTCCGAGGTTCCAAAGGTGGAGTTGAAACAATTTCCTGCGCACTTGAAATATGTGTTTTTGGAAGAAGGAGATCAGAAACCGGTGATTATCAGCAGCACGTTGTCATCCGTAGAAGAACAACAAGTCATTGAGGTGCTGAAGAAAAATGCTGGTGCGATAGGGTGGATACTGGCTGACTTACATGGAATCAGTGCATCCTATTGCATGCACAAGATTCACATGGAAGATGATTACATGCCGGTAGCACAACCTCAGAGACGTCTTAACCCAACCATGAAGGAAGTGGTAAAAAAAGAGGTGATCAAACCACTGGATGCTGGGATGATTTATCCCATATCTGATAGCAAGTGGGTGAGTCCAGTTTAGGTGGTCCCAAAAAAGGGGGGTATGATTGTGATTAGGAATGAAAAGGATGAACTAATTCCTACTAGAACAGTCACTGGTTGGCGCATGTGCATCGATTATCGAA
>NC_032017.1:18149529-18165876 GCF_001865875.1 Lupinus angustifolius
AGGCTACAATCAGATCACTGTGAATCCACAGGACCAGGAAAAGACAGCTTTCACATATCCTTTTGGTATATTCGCCTACAGGAAGATGCCATTTGGACTGTGCAATGCACCAACAACATTTCAACGATGCATGTTAGCTATCTTTTCTGACCTGGTGGAACAATGCATTGAAGTTTTCATGGATGACTTCTCGGTCTTCGGGTTGTCATTTGAGAGTTTTTTGGCAAATCTATACATCATTCTGCAATGATGTGTTGAAACAAAACTGGTGTTGAATTGGGAGAAGTGTCACTTCATGGTGACTGAGGGGGTAGTTTTGGGACACAAAATCTCGTCCCGAGGCATCGAAGTTGACAAGGTTAAGATTGAGGTCATCAAGGACCTCCCACCACCACTTAATGTCAAGGGAATTCGGAGTTTCCTTGGACATGCAGGTTTTTATAGAAGATTTATCAAAGATTTTTCTAAAATTGCAAAGCCACTCAGTAATCTTCTTAACAAAGATACTGCTTTTCATTTTGATGCTGAGTGCGCTAATGCTTTTGAAACCTTAAAGCAAAAACTGATTTCTGCTCCTGTTATAGTAGCACCCGACTGGCATCTTGATTTTGAACTAATGTACGATGCTAGTGATTATGCAGTCAGGGCGGTACTAGGACAGCGAAGATCTAAAGTTTTCCATGCCATACATTATGCTAGTAAGGTGTTGAATGAAGCACAGATCAATTATGCCACTACTGAAAAGGAATTACTAGCCATAGTGTATGCCTTGGAAAAATTTAGATCATACTTAATTGGGTCAAAAGTGGTCATTTATACTGACCATGCTGCTATAAAATATTTGCTAACCAAATCGGATTCCAAACCGAGATTGTTGCGTTGGGTGTTATTATTGCAGGAATTTGATTTAGTGATCAAGGACAAAAAGGGTAGTGAGAATTGTGTAGCGGATCACCTGTCACGGTTAGTAAATAAGGAGGTAACAGAGAAAGAATCAGAGGTGGTGGAGGACTTTCCGGATGACAAGCTTCTCTCGATTCTAGAAAGGCCATGGTTTGCTGACATGGCCAATTTCAAAGCTGCAGGGGTCCTCCCTGAAGAATTCTCCTGGCATCAAAAGAGGAAATTCTTGCGGGACTCCCGGCAGTTTGTGTGGGATGACCCTCATCTTTTTAAGACTGCGTCGGATGGAGTATTGAGGAGATGTGTGTCGGCTGAGGAGGCCAGCAGCATCTTATGGCATTGTCACAGTTCGCCATATGGAGGGCATTTCAATGGAGAGAGGACAGTTGCTAAAGTCCTCCAATCTGGTTTCTACTAGCCTGCTGTTTTTAAGGATGCACATCAATATGCCCAACAATGTGAAAAATGCCAAAGAACTGGCGGAATCTCCAAGAGGAATGAAATGTTGTTAACTAATATTCAGGAACTTGAAGTGTTTGATTGCTGGGGAATCGATTTCATGGGATCATTTCCACCATCATGCTCACATGTCTATATTTTGGTGATGGTGGATTATGTGTCTAAATGGGTCGAAGCGGTAGCTGCACAGAATGATGATGCCAAGACCGTAGTGAAGTTCCTGAAAAGAAATATATTCAATCAGTTTGGCACACCTCGGGTTCTAATTAGTTACGGAGGATCTCATTTCTGCAATTCTCAACTACAGAAGGTCCTTCAACATTATGGAGTCCGGTACAAGGTGGCATCTCCTTACCATCCGCAGACCAATGGGCAAGCGGAGGTATCTAATAGAGAGATCAAGAGAATACTCGAGAAAAATATATCAACCAAAAGAAAGGATTGGTCTCTCAAGTTGGATTATGCACTCTAGGCTTACCGTACCGCTTTTAAAGCCCCCACTGGACTATCTCCGTTTCAGCTGGTGTATGGGAAAGCTTGTCATTTNCCTGTTGAGCTTGAGCACAAGGCATTCTGGGCCTTAAAGTTCTTCAATCTGGATGCTAAGGCAGCGAGTGATCATAGGAAGTTGCAACTTCAACAATTGGACGAGATGAGACTCAGTGCTTATGAGTCTTCCAAATTGTATAAGGAAAAGGTCAAGCTGTATCATGACCGGATGATCAGAAAACAAGATTTCCAGGTGGGTCAAACTGTTTTTCTATTCAATTCCCGGATGAAACTCTTTCCGGGCAAGTTGAAGTCTAAATGGTCAGGACCATTTCTAATCAAAGAAGTCAAGTCACACGGTGCAATCGAATTGCAAGATCCAGCCTCTCAGCGGAGTTGGATAGTTAATGGTCAAAGATTAAAGCCTTACCTGGGTGGTGACGTCGAGCGGCTCACCACGATCATCCATCTTAAAGAAGCTTAAAAGAACAGGCGTCAAGCTAGTGACGTTAAAGAAGTGCTACCTGGAAGGCAATCCAGTCTCCTTTCGTTTTATTCGCATTTTATCTTTTGCAAAAAAAAAACAAAAAAAAAAAGAGTCACATAAAAGATCTCCTCGCTCAGGCGAGACCATTCAATTTACAGACTCGGATTTCTCGCTTAAGCGAGATATCCTCGCTCAAGCGACAAAAAAAGTTTTAGCTACTGTTTCTCGTCGCTCCAGCGACAACTCCTCGCTCAGGCGAGGAGAATAGGTAGGAAATTCTGAATTTTTCGCTTAAGCGAGAGTTACCTTGCCCAAGCGAGAAGTCAAGAGTCAGTTATCATTGTGCTCGCCCAGGCGAGAATACCTCGCCCGGGCGAGAGGGGCACGAATTGGTTCTTTAAAATGGACAGAAAAGGGGTTAGGGTTCATTCCCTCTCACCCCATTATCCAACAAAGAAGAGCAATTCGTGTTTCCTCTCCAAAATCTTGCATATCATCATCTTCATCATCTAAGAAGCACACATTCACTAATTGCATCATGAGCGGACAACTGTAAGTATACTTTTCTCCTTTTTGATTCTCCATTTTTCTCAGTTATATCGTTGTTAGTCTGTATTGGTGTTATGCATTTTCAAATTACAACTATCATGGATTTCAAGGGGTAACCTGGGAAACCTCAGAACTTCCATTCCGAAGTGATTCCATGAGTGTTGTTGTGTGCACAATACAAGGATGCCATAGTGTCTTGGATAGTGCATACATGATGTGGTTGCGGATTACTGAGTATACATATGTTTTGCAGGAGAAAGAAAACAGTTGCCCACAAGCAACCCCCTCCCCCAAAGAAACTAAGATGTGCATCGGGTTCACAACCCCCAAAGGAGTTCGATCGTTCTAAGTTCAGGAAGAGAGGAAAACAGGAACGATATAACTCGTTCTAAGTTGGATCGTTCCTGAACGACAAGTGCAAATAGAAGCAAATGAATACCCTGCTTTTCTGACAACCCTAAATGTGCTGAAGTGGGGTGTCATGGCAAAGCCACATGATAAGTTTGACCCTGAGGTGGTGCGTGAATTTTATGCTAATGCGTACCCATTGGATGGGGAAGAGTTTGTCAACAAATCCTGGGTGAGGGGAAAGACCATCCTTTTTTATAGGGATACAATCAACACCTTGCTGAATAACCCGTTTGAGGCTCGGGAGGGGGTTATGTGTGGCTTTTACCAAGCACTTGCTGACCAGGAGTTCACTCCAGGCAATACTGCTGCGTTATTATGTGTGCCTGGGTGATCCTATAGCTGCAATAATGATGGACAACCTCTTCGTATCTACCGGAAGTATATGACTCAGCTAGCTCAGGCGTGGATGATTTTTGTCCTGCATGATATTCAACCTAACAGCTACGTTTCCTCTATGCCCCTAGTTGTGTGTTATCTGGTGTTTGCTATCTTGCGGGGCATGACAATTGATGTAGCTGAAGTCATAGCACAAGAGATGTTCCGCATTGTGGTCCGTGCGGGCAAGAAAGGCTCTTTGGGTTATCCATCCTTGATCACTAAACTTTGTGCCCAATAAGGGGTTCAAGTGAATCGCATTGAAAAAATAAAACCCCCGATCACCATGCAATACATTATTCATAACTACACGGGGAATTCTGATCCCCAGCAAGGTCAAGGTTCTAATTCACAACCACCACCTCCAGATCTCTCACTTCAGGAGCACTTTCATCGCTTGAGCTTGCAAACTAAACACCTGAGCTTGCAAAATGAACATCTCGCACTTCAAAACGAGATGTTGAGACAAGGATAGGTCTTTCAACAACAAGGACTGTTTTCTGCATTTCAGTTCTTGAGTCTGGGAAACCAATTCTGGGGGTCCACGGATACTTTCACTCAACAATTTCCTTGGCCTGGGGTCATGCCTAACTTTCCGGAGGGGGTAGGACCTTCGGGTTATGCTGGAACCGATGCTGAGAATGTTGGCCAGGCGGAGGATGATGACATAGGTGGAGATGAAGATAACAATGATGAGGATGATGTTATGGTCCCATGAGCATCAAGCTGGCTGCAAAAATAATAATCAAAGACCTGGTTTTTCTGTATTTTTGTTGTTTACGTGTTTATGTATGTGTAGGATGCATGTTTAGGTTACAGCTGTATGTTTAGGTTGTATGTTTAGGATGTAGGTAGTAGTATGTTTATTGTGTGTTTGTGTACCATGTGTTTTGTATGTGTGGTTCAAGCTAGGTAACAAGTATAGTGAATTAAATCAAAATCTTGTTGAATGTGTTTATGCTATCTAAGTATGCTTGCTAGAAACATGTTAAGAACAGTTGTGATTCTATGATTGTGATTGATTAGAGTTCAGAATTCAATTGTTTCGGGGTGTGAATGTGATTCAGACACAGACCGAATAGGTTGAATAATGAGCAGTTAGTCAAAGGAATATGACCTTAACTTGGTGAGAGAAGAGATCTATACTCATATGAGTGATTTTTCTAGAATTACATTAATTAATTTTGCCTGATTTTTGGTTGTCATTAAGTAGGGAATATCAGGGAGATGACTAAGGCCTAGTCTAGGACAGTTAAGCTACAGCCAGAAAGCCAACCCGTATTAATCAATAACCCATTTTTTGTAGCCCCTTGAGCTAAAATGAAAATTTTGTTTGAAAAGTCATGCACCTAAACTTCAATGACATACATCAATTTCCACACCTTTGGAGACAGATTGTTAGTGCATATGAATGGTAAGTGTCATGTTGGGTATACAATGTGGATGTACATCTGAGTTGGAATGTGACTCCTTCTTCAAGCACATGAACATGAGGCAACAAAATGTAAATCTTGCCAAAAACAAAAAAAAAGAATGAAAATTCAAAATATAAGAGTCAATTGAAGAAGGAGAATCACAAGGATCGATAGTGAAAGTGTGGGGTGGTACAGAAATCTTGAAAATGGAATTAAAAGTGAACAATAGAAGCAAGTATTCTTATGCACTAATGACTTGCCCTCCTTTTTTGTATCCAAGAAAAACCAAGTTCTTTGTAGCCCAGCCTCATTACAACACAATGTTAAGTCCTTAAGATCCATAGTTGAACATGTGTACATGACTTGACTGAAATGTAAGGCAAAGTCAAATTAAATGGATCCAGCAAAGAATTGAGCGAAATACTTAACCTGTAAGCATGAGAGAATTCCTTTGATCTAATTGAGTAGTTATTCCTTCTATTCAGTTTGGAATTGAATGTATAAATACAAGAAATCAACCATTTGATTAGCCTTCAAAACAACACATTTGACTTCACAAGTCCAATCATAAAGATCCAAGCATAAATATCAATTCACTGTGAATGGACACACCTTTAAAGATATTCTGTTTTTTAAATAACTATCTTTTTGGTACTATTAAGGGTATCTTTCACCTTTTTGGGTGAAGAATGTTAAGTGCCAAATTGGAGTAAAATAGTATATAATTTGTGGGGCACTTAGTATGCATTTATGTTATAATTGTGTACAATTCCTGATAACTTAGTAATGTAGCTCTGCTTAGGAATTTATGGTGTTGTTGTTATTTCAGGTTAAGAAATAGAGAAAAGAGGAGAGAAAAAAGAAGAAGGTAAAGACTCTAAACATGGCAAGCCTCGCCCAAGCGAGGAAAGGGTCGCTCAAGCAACAAATAAGAGAAAAAGCACTAAAATACCTGATGCTTCTCACTCAAGCGAAGGACTCTCACCCAAGCGAGGGGTTCTAGCTCAAGCGAGGTACTGGGCGACAATTCACCAAATTGCTTCTGTTGACCTTCGCTCAAGCGAAGGACACCTCGCTCAAGCGAGGTGCTCAACCTGGGAATCTCTTGGATCCTCGCCGAAGCGAGAATCTTTAGCTTGGGCGAGAGCATGGAAGTTGGAATTAGAAGTAGCGGTTTCAGAATGGGCAAATTATTATTCACTCATTGGGAAAAAAGAATTCTGGGCAAGAAAGAGAGGGAGAAGAAGATAGAAATCGTGGAAACGATTCTATTACATACTTTCTTTTGTATTAGTTCATGAGTTAAGCGTTGTAATAGCGAGGATGAGTGGCTAGTTCTTCGTAGTTGGGAATCGAAATGTAATCTTCTTAACTTTTGTACTCCTGGATTCAATTCTATATTATTGTTATTTGAATTTGGAAAGTTTGTTCCATATTTATTGTATGATTTCAATTAGCTACGAACTTCATGATTAAAGGTTCAAGTTTAACTGGGAAGTTAAACTTGATACTGGATCTGAATTTTCTTTCTTTCTACATGATTGATCTAGGGATGGATAATGGTGTAGGAATTGCTTTTACATTTGAGTTTAATGCGAGTTAATCACCCAATTAACTAAGGAATTGGAAATTGAGTGATTATCTAAGAATGTTACAATCAAGGGACTGATGTAATTGATTTATGAAAAATGTGCAGAGAATTCAGTAACTTCACAAGTTATTGAGAATTGAATCCAAGGATGTATAAAGGGAAAGAATGATGAGTTTCGATCCCAACCATTTTGTTTTATTACCTAAAATCGTTTACTCAAGTTATTAGTTCTAAAAACCAATGCAAATTTACCAACCAAATCTTGTATATAGTCGCTCAATTGATTTTTATAGGAATTAGTATAAATTCACTCTGCTCCCTGAGGACGATATCCCGGTACTTTACCGGATTTTATTACTTGCACGATACGGTACACTTGCCGTTACATAATTATCTAACAAGTTTTTGGCGCCGTTGCCGGGGAGCATCGAGCGATTTATATTAGTTCTTTATAAATTTAATTGGGAGTTGAACATAGTTATTCTTTGATTATATTTTTCTGTATAGCTAACCCTTGTGCTAACTTCTACCATAGTTGTCTTATTTATGCTTTTGCGAGGTAAAGCTACTGACGAGCAATTGGAGTACAATCCTGAAATTGAGAAGTCAGCAAAGAGTAATCGTAAGAAAGCGAAAGAAAAGAAGAACCAAGGTATTAAGGAAGCACAGTGCAGCTCNGGATTAGGATGTGGATTAGGATGTGGATTAGGATTAGAATTAGGATCAGGATGAGGATTAGGTTAGGATTAAGATTTGGATTAGAATTGGGATTAGGATGAGGATCATGATTAGGATTAGGATACGGATTAGGATTCGGGTTCGAATTAAGATTAAGATAAGGATTTGGATTAGGATTAGGACTATAATTAGGATTAGGATTAGGGTTAGGGTAAGGGTTAGGATAAGGATATATCATCCCCATCCTCATCCTACCCTCCTCTTCACCCTCATCCTATCTGCGTCCTCATCCTATCCTCATACTCATCCTACATTAGGATTAGGATTAGGATGAGGATGAGGATTAGGATCAGGATCATAATCAGGATTAGGATGAGGATCAGGATCAAGATCAGGATGAGGATCAAGATCCGGATCAGGATCAGGATCAGGATTAGGATTAGAATGAGGATTAGGATCAAGATGAGGATCTGGACCAAGATCAGGATCAGGGTTCGGGTTCGAATTAAGATCATGATAAGGATTTGGATTAGGATTAGGATTACGATTAGGTTTAGGGTTAGGATAAGGATATGGATAAGGATTTGGATTAGGATTAGGATTAGGATTATGATTAGACTTAGGATTAGGATTAGGATGAGGATGAGGATTAGGATTAGGCTCAGGATTAGGATTAGAATCAGGATCAGGATCAAGATCAGGATCATGATTAGGATCAGGATCAGGATAAGGATTAGGATTAGGATTAGGATTCAGGTTCGAATTAAGATAACGATAAGGATTTGGATTAGGATTAGGATTCGGATTAGGATTAGGATCAGGATGAGGATTAGGTTAGGATTAAGATTAGGATAAGGATTGGGATTAGGATCAGGATCAGGATTAGGAATAGGATCAGGACCAGGATGAGGATCAGGATCAGGATGAGGATCAGGATCGATGCTCATCCTCCTCCTCCTCCTCCTCCTCCTCCTCCTCATCCTCATAATATCCTCCTCCACAACCTCATCCTCATCGTATCCTATCCTCATCCTCTTCGTCCTCCTCCTCTTCCTATCCGCATTCTCATCCTATCCTCGTCCTCATCCTATCCCTATCCTCATCCTCATCCTATCCCTATCCTCATCCTCATCCCCATCCTCATGCTCACCTATCCTCTTCCTCATCCTCCTTTTAGGATTAGGATTACGATTAGGGTTAGGGTTAGGGTTAGGGTTAGTATAAGGATATGGATTAGGATTAGGATCAGGATGAGGATCAGGATGAAGATTAGGTTGAGGATTAGGAAGAGGATCAGGATCAGGATCTGGATCAGGATGAGGATCAGGATCAAGATGAGGATGAGAAGAGGAATAAGATTAGGATTAGGATTGTGATTGGGATTAGGATTAGGATTATGATTAGTATTATGATTAGGATTATGATTAGGATACAGATTAGGATTCGGGTTCGAATTACGATTAGCATAAGGGTTTGGATTAGGATTAGGATTAGGATTATGATTAGGTTACAGATTAGGATTCGGGTTCGAATTACGATTAGCATAAGGGTTTGGATTAGGATTAGGATTAGGATGAGGACGAGGATGAGGATGAGGATGAGGATGAGGATCAGGATATGGATTCGGGTTCGAATTAGGATTAGGATAAGGACTTGGATTAGGATTAGGATTACGATAAGGTTTAGGGTTAGGGTTAGGATATGGATAAGGATTTGGATTTGGATTAGGATTAGGATTTGGATAAGGATTAGGATTAGGATTAGGATTAGACTTAAGATTAGGATGAGTATTAGGATTAGGTTCAGGATTCGGATTAGGATCAGGATCAAGATTAGAATCAAGATCAGGATTAGGATTAGGATACGGATTAGGATTTGGAATGGGATTAGGATCAGGATCCGGATGAGGATTAGGATTAGGATACGGATTAGGATTAGGATTAGGATTACGATTAGGATTGGGATTAGGATTTAGGTTCGAATTAAGATAAGGATAAGGATTTGGATTCGGATTAGGATTAGGATCAAGATCAGGATCAAGATCAGGATTAAGTTAGATTAGGTTGGGATTAGGATTTGGATTAGGTTGGGATTAAGATTAGGATTAGGATTGGGATTAGGATCAGGATCATGATTAGGATTAGGATCAGGATCAGGATCATGATGAGGATCAGGATCAGGATCAGGATCAGGATCAACATCAGGATCAGGATCAGGATTAGGATTAGGATACGGATTAGGATTCTGGTTCGAATTAAGATGAGGATCAGGATGAGGATGAGGATGAGGATCAGGATGAGGATCAGGACAAGGATTAGTATCAAGATCAGGATCAGGATAAGGATCAAGATCAGGATCAGAATGAGGATCAGGATGAGGATGAGGATCAAGATCAGGATCAGGATCAGGATTAGGATTAGGATACGGATCAGGATTTTGGTTCGAATTAAGATTAGGATAAGGATTTGGATTAGGATTACTATTAGGGTTAGGGTTAGGGTTAGTATAAGGATATGGATAAGGACTTAGATTAGGATCAGGATGAGGATGAGGATCAGGATCAGGATCAGGATTAGGTTAGGATTAAGATTAGGATTAGGAATGGGATTAGGATTAGGATCTGGATGAGGATTAAGATTAGGATACAGATTAGGATTAGGATTAGGATTAGGATTTGGGTTCGAATTAAGATAAGGATAAGGATTTGGATTAGGTTTAGGATTCAGATTAGAATTAGGATTAGGATCAAGATCAGTATTCGGATCCGGACCAGGATTAGGTTGGGATTAGGATCAGGATCATGATTAGGATTAGGATGAGGACCAGGATCAGGATCATGATGAGGAATATGATGAGGATCAGGATCAAGATCAGGATGAGGATGAGGATCAGGATGAGGATCAGGACAAGGATTTGTATCAAGATCAGGATTAGGATCAAGATCAGGATCAGGATTAGGATCATAATGAGGATGAGGATTAGGTTAGGATTAAGATTAGGATTAGGATTGGGATTAGGATTAGGATTAGGATTATGATTAGGATTAGGATTAGGATACGGATATGGATTTGGATTCGGGTTTGAATTACGATTAGGATAAGGATTTCGATTAGGATTAGGATTAGGATTAGGATTACGATTAGGGTTAGGGTTAGGATAAGGATATGGATATGGATATGGATTTGGATTTGGATTTGGATTCGGATTAGGATGAGGATCAGGATGAGGATCAGGATCAGGATCAAGATCAAGATCAGGATCAGGATCAAGATGAGGATCAGGATGAGGATCAGGATCAGGATAAGGATCAATATCAGGATCAGGATCAGGATCAGGATCAAGATCAGGATCAGGATCAGGATCAGGATTACGATTAGGATACGGATTAGGATTCTGGTTCGAAATAAGATTAGGATAAGGATTTGGATTAGGATTAGGATTAGGATTACTATTAGGGTTAGGGTTAGTATAAGAATATGGATAAGGATTTAGATTAGGATCAGGATGAGGATGATGATAAGGATCAGGATCAGGATCAGGATGATGATCAGGATCAAATCAGAATCAGGATCAGGAACCGGATCAACATCAGGATCAGGAACAAGATCTAGATCAGGAACAGGATCAGAATCAGGATCATGATCAGGATCAGGATCATGATCAGGATCAGGATCAGGATCATGACCAGGATGAGGATCAAGATTAGGATTAGGATTCGGGTTCGAATTAAGATTAGGATAAAGATTTGGATGAGTATTAGGATTAGGATTAGGATTACGATTAGGGTTAGGGTTAGGATAAGGATATGGATAAGGATTAGGATTAGGATTCGAATTAGGATGAGGATCAGGATGAGGATGAGGATTAGGATCAAGATCAAGATCAGGATGAGGATCAGGATGAGGATGAGGATCAGGATGAGGATCAGGATCAAGATCAGGATCAGGATCAGGATTAGCATTAGGATACAGATTAGCATTCGATTTTGAATTAAGATTAGGATCAAGATTTGGATTAGGATTAGGATTAGGATTAGGATTACGATTAGGGTTAGGGTTAGGATAAGGATATGGATAAGGATTTGGATTAGTATTAGGATTAGGATTTGGATTAGGATTATGATTAGGATTAGGATTATGAATAGGATTAGCATTAGGAATAGGATTAGGATTAGGATGAGGATTAGGATTAGTATCAAGATCAAGATCAGGATTAGAATCAGGAGAAGGATTAGGATCAGTATCTGGATCAGTATCAGGATCAGGATCAGGATCAATATCTGGATTAGGATTAGGATTCGGGTTCGAATTAAGATTAGGATAAGGATTTGGATGAGGATTAGGATTAAGATTAGGATTCGGATTAGGATTTGGATCAGGATCAGGACTAGGATCAAGATCAGGATCCAGATCAAGATGAGGATTAGGTTAGGATTAAGATTAGGATTAGGATGAGGATCAGGATCAAGATCAAGATCAGGATCCAGATCAAGATGAGGATCAGGATGAGGATCCGGATCCGGATCAAGATCACGATCAGGATCAAGATCAAGATCAGGATCCAGATCAAGATGAGGATCAGGATGAGGATCCGGATCCGGATCAAGATCACGATCAGGATCAAGATCAAGATCAGGATCCAGATCAAGATGAGGATCAGGATGAGGATCCGGATCCGGATCAAGATCACGATCAGGATCAAGATCAAGATCAGGATCCAGATCAAGATGAGGATCAGGATGAGGATCCGGATCCGGATCAAGATCACGATCAGGATCAAGATCAAGATCAGGATCCAGATCAAGATGAGGATCAGGATGAGGATCCGGATCCGGATCAAGATCACGATCAGGATCAAGATCAAGATCAGGATCCAGATCAAGATGAGGATCAGGATGAGGATCCGGATCCGGATCAAGATCACGATCAGGATCAAGATCAAGATCAGGATCCAGATCAAGATGAGGATCAGGATGAGGATCCGGATCCGGATCAAGATCACGATCAGGATCAAGATCAAGATCAGGATCCAGATCAAGATGAGGATCAGGATGAGGATCCGGATCCGGATCAAGATCACGATCAGGATCAAGATCAAGATCAGGATCCAGATCAAGATGAGGATCAGGATGAGGATCCGGATCCGGATCAAGATCACGATCAGGATCAAGATCAAGATCAGGATCCAGATCAAGATGAGGATCAGGATGAGGATCCGGATCCGGATCAAGATCACGATCAGGATCAAGATCAAGATCAGGATCCAGATCAAGATGAGGATCAGGATGAGGATCCGGATCCGGATCAAGATCACGATCAGGATCAAGATCAAGATCAGGATCCAGATCAAGATGAGGATCAGGATGAGGATCCGGATCCGGATCAAGATCACGATCAGGATCAAGATCAAGATCAGGATCCAGATCAAGATGAGGATCAGGATGAGGATCCGGATCCGGATCAAGATCACGATCAGGATCAAGATCAAGATCAGGATCCAGATCAAGATGAGGATCAGGATGAGGATCCGGATCCGGATCAAGATCACGATCAGGATCAAGATCAAGATCAGGATCCAGATCAAGATGAGGATCAGGATGAGGATCCGGATCCGGATCAAGATCACGATCAGGATCAAGATCAAGATCAGGATCCAGATCAAGATGAGGATCAGGATGAGGATCCGGATCCGGATCAAGATCACGATCAGGATCAAGATCAAGATCAGGATCCAGATCAAGATGAGGATCAGGATGAGGATCCGGATCCGGATCAAGATCACGATCAGGATCAAGATCAAGATCAGGATCCAGATCAAGATGAGGATCAGGATGAGGATCCGGATCCGGATCAAGATCACGATCAGGATCAAGATCAAGATCAGGATCCAGATCAAGATGAGGATCAGGATGAGGATCCGGATCCGGATCAAGATCACGATCAGGATCAAGATCAAGATCAGGATCCAGATCAAGATGAGGATCAGGATGAGGATCCGGATCCGGATCAAGATCACGATCAGGATCAAGATCAAGATCAGGATCCAGATCAAGATGAGGATCAGGATGAGGATCCGGATCCGGATCAAGATCACGATCAGGATCAAGATCAAGATCAGGATCCAGATCAAGATGAGGATCAGGATGAGGATCCGGATCCGGATCAAGATCACGATCAGGATCAAGATCAAGATCAGGATCCAGATCAAGATGAGGATCAGGATGAGGATCCGGATCCGGATCAAGATCACGATCAGGATCAAGATCAAGATCAGGATCCAGATCAAGATGAGGATCAGGATGAGGATCCGGATCCGGATCAAGATCACGATCAGGATCAAGATCAAGATCAGGATCCAGATCAAGATGAGGATCAGGATGAGGATCCGGATCCGGATCAAGATCACGATCAGGATCAAGATCAAGATCAGGATCCAGATCAAGATGAGGATCAGGATGAGGATCCGGATCCGGATCAAGATCACGATCAGGATCAAGATCAAGATCAGGATCCAGATCAAGATGAGGATCAGGATGAGGATCCGGATCCGGATCAAGATCACGATCAGGATCAAGATCAAGATCAGGATCCAGATCAAGATGAGGATCAGGATGAGGATCCGGATCCGGATCAAGATCACGATCAGGATCAAGATCAAGATCAGGATCCAGATCAAGATGAGGATCAGGATGAGGATCCGGATCCGGATCAAGATCACGATCAGGATCAAGATCAAGATCAGGATCCAGATCAAGATGAGGATCAGGATGAGGATCCGGATCCGGATCAAGATCACGATCAGGATCAAGATCAAGATCAGGATCCAGATCAAGATGAGGATCAGGATGAGGATCCGGATCCGGATCAAGATCACGATCAGGATCAAGATCAAGATCAGGATCCAGATCAAGATGAGGATCAGGATGAGGATCCGGATCCGGATCAAGATCACGATCAGGATCAAGATCAAGATCAGGATCCAGATCAAGATGAGGATCAGGATGAGGATCCGGATCCGGATCAAGATCACGATCAGGATCAAGATCAAGATCAGGATCCAGATCAAGATGAGGATCAGGATGAGGATCCGGATCCGGATCAAGATCACGATCAGGATCAAGATCAAGATCAGGATCCAGATCAAGATGAGGATCAGGATGAGGATCCGGATCCGGATCAAGATCACGATCAGGATCAAGATCAAGATCAGGATCCAGATCAAGATGAGGATCAGGATGAGGATCCGGATCCGGATCAAGATCACGATCAGGATCAAGATCAAGATCAGGATCCAGATCAAGATGAGGATCAGGATGAGGATCCGGATCCGGATCAAGATCACGATCAGGATCAAGATCAAGATCAGGATCCAGATCAAGATGAGGATCAGGATGAGGATCCGGATCCGGATCAAGATCACGATCAGGATCAAGATCAAGATCAGGATCCAGATCAAGATGAGGATCAGGATGAGGATCCGGATCCGGATCAAGATCACGATCAGGATCAAGATCAAGATCAGGATCCAGATCAAGATGAGGATCAGGATGAGGATCCGGATCCGGATCAAGATCACGATCAGGATCAAGATCAAGATCAGGATCCAGATCAAGATGAGGATCAGGATGAGGATCCGGATCCGGATCAAGATCACGATCAGGATCAAGATCAAGATCAGGATCCAGATCAAGATGAGGATCAGGATGAGGATCCGGATCCGGATCAAGATCACGATCAGGATCAAGATCAAGATCAGGATCCAGATCAAGATGAGGATCAGGATGAGGATCCGGATCCGGATCAAGATCACGATCAGGATCAAGATCAAGATCAGGATCCAGATCAAGATGAGGATCAGGATGAGGATCCGGATCCGGATCAAGATCACGATCAGGATCAAGATCAAGATCAGGATCCAGATCAAGATGAGGATCAGGATGAGGATCCGGATCCGGATCAAGATCACGATCAGGATCAAGATCAAGATCAGGATCCAGATCAAGATGAGGATCAGGATGAGGATCCGGATCCGGATCAAGATCACGATCAGGATCAAGATCAAGATCAGGATCCAGATCAAGATGAGGATCAGGATGAGGATCCGGATCCGGATCAAGATCACGATCAGGATCAAGATCAAGATCAGGATCCAGATCAAGATGAGGATCAGGATGAGGATCCGGATCCGGATCAAGATCACGATCAGGATCAAGATCAAGATCAGGATCCAGATCAAGATGAGGATCAGGATGAGGATCCGGATCCGGATCAAGATCACGATCAGGATCAAGATCAAGATCAGGATCCAGATCAAGATGAGGATCAGGATGAGGATCCGGATCCGGATCAAGATCACGATCAGGATCAAGATCAAGATCAGGATCCAGATCAAGATGAGGATCAGGATGAGGATCCGGATCCGGATCAAGATCACGATCAGGATCAAGATCAAGATCAGGATCCAGATCAAGATGAGGATCAGGATGAGGATCCGGATCCGGATCAAGATCACGATCAGGATCAAGATCAAGATCAGGATCCAGATCAAGATGAGGATCAGGATGAGGATCCGGATCCGGATCAAGATCACGATCAGGATCAAGATCAAGATCAGGATCCAGATCAAGATGAGGATCAGGATGAGGATCCGGATCCGGATCAAGATCACGATCAGGATCAAGATCAAGATCAGGATCCAGATCAAGATGAGGATCAGGATGAGGATCCGGATCCGGATCAAGATCACGATCAGGATCAAGATCAAGATCAGGATCCAGATCAAGATGAGGATCAGGATGAGGATCCGGATCCGGATCAAGATCACGATCAGGATCAAGATCAAGATCAGGATCCAGATCAAGATGAGGATCAGGATGAGGATCCGGATCCGGATCAAGATCACGATCAGGATCAAGATCAAGATCAGGATCAGGATCAAGATGAGGATCAGGATCAGGATCAATATTAGGATTAGGATTCGGGTTCGAATTA
>NC_032017.1:18165976-18166288 GCF_001865875.1 Lupinus angustifolius
ATCCTCATCCTCATCCTATCCTCATCCTCATCCTCTTCCTCATCGTCATCCTCATACTATCCTCATCCTATCATTTTCCACATCCTCTTCCTCTTCCTCTTCCTCATCCTAACCTCATACTCATCCTCATCCTATACTCCTCCTCATCCTCGTCCTATCCTCATCCCATCCTCATCCTCACCCTCATTCTATCCTCATCCTCATCCTATTCTCGTCCTCATCCTATCCTCGTCCTCGTCCTCATCCTATCCTCATCCTCATCCTCATCCCCATCCTCATCCTACCCTCCTCTTCATCCTCATCCTATATTCG
>NC_032017.1:18166388-18167382 GCF_001865875.1 Lupinus angustifolius
CCTCCTTCTCATCCTCATCCTATCCTCATCCTATCCTCCTCCTCCTCCTCAACCTCATCCTCCTCCTCATCCTATCCTCATCCTCATCATCATCCTATCCTCATCCTCATCCTATCCTAATCCTCATCCTCGTCCTCGTCCTCATGTTCATCCTCGTCCTTATCCTCCTCCTCATCCTCATCGTCATCCTATACTAATCCTCTTCCTCCTCCTATCCTCGTCCTCATCCTCCTCCTATCGTCATCTTCACCCTCTTCCTCATCCTCCTCCTCGTCCTCATCCTCATCATCCTCCTCATCCTCATCCTCATCCTATCCTCATCCTCTTCCTCCTCCTATCCTCGTTCTCATCCTCATCCTATCCTCTTCCCCATCCTCCTCCTCCTCCTATCGCTATCCTCATCCTCATCCTCCTGTTCCTCCACCTCATCCTATCCTCATCGTATCCGCATCCTCATCCTCATCCTATCCTCGTCCTCATCCTATCCTCATCCTCATCCTCATCCCCATCCTAATCCTACCCTTCTCTTCATCCTCATCCTCATCCTCATCCTATCCTCATCCTCATCCTCATCCATATCCTCATCCTACCCTCCTCATCCTATATTCTTCCTCATCCTCATCCCCATCCTATCCTCATCCTCATCCTCATCCCTATCGTCATCCTATCCTAAGCCTCATCCTCGTCCTCATTGTCATTCTATCCTCATCCTCATCCTATCCTCATCCTCATCCTCCTCCTCATCCTATCCTCATACTCATCCTTATCCTCATCCTCATCATCATCCTCATCCTCATCCTCGTACTATCCTCATCCTCATGCTCATCCTATCCTCATTCTCATCCCATCTTCGTCCTCAACCTCTTCCTCATCCATCTTCGTCCTCAACCTCATCCTATCCTCATCCACATCCCCATCCCAATCCTCATCCTACCCTCCTAGTCATCCTCATCTTCTTCCTCATCCTATCCTCGTCCTCATCCTCATCCTATCC
>NC_032017.1:18167482-18167908 GCF_001865875.1 Lupinus angustifolius
CTCATCCTATCCTCATCCTATCCTTCTCCTCATCCTCGTCCTATCCCCATCCTCATCCCATGTTATCCTCATCCTATCCCTATCCTATCCTTCTCCTCACCCTCATCCTCATCCACATCGTCATCCTATCCTCATCCTCATCCTCATACTATCCTCATCCTCATCCTCATCCTATTCTCATCCTCATCCTCATCCTCATCATGTCCTCGTGTTATCCCCATCCTCATTCTCATCCTCTTCCTCATCCTCATCCTATCCATGTCACCTCATTCTATCCTCGCCCTCATCCTCACCCTCATGCTATCCTCATCCTAGCCTTGTCCTCATCCTCATCCTCATCCTCTTCCTCATCCTATCCTCATCCTCTTCCTCAGTCTATCCTCATCGTCACCCTCATCCTATCCTCATCCTCATCCTCATCCTCAT
>NC_032017.1:18168008-18168791 GCF_001865875.1 Lupinus angustifolius
AGGATTAGGATTAGGATTAGGATAAGGGTTAGGATTAGGATGAGGATGAGGATGAGGATGAGGATTAGATTAGGATTAAGATTAGGATTAGGATTGGGATTTGGACCAGGATCAGGATTAGGATTAAGATATGGATTAGGATTCGTGTTCGAATTAAGATTAGGATAAGGATTAGGATTAGGATTAGGATTAGGATTAAGATTAGGGTTAAGGTTAGGGCTAGGATAAGGATATGTATAAGGATTTGGATTAGGATTAGAATTAGGATTAGGATGAGGATCAGGTTGAGGATTAGGATCAGGATCAAGATCAAGATCTGGTTCATGATCAGGATCAGGATGAGAATCATGATTAGGATGAAGATGAGGATCAGGATTAGGATTAGGATCAAGATCAAGATTAGGATTAGGATCAGGATCAGGATTAGGATCAGGATCTAGATCAGGATCAGGACTAGTCATGTTATCCTCATCCTCATCCTCTTCCTCATGCTCTTCCTCATCCTGATCTTCATCCTATCCTCATCCTCATGCTCATCCTCATCCTTATCCTCATCCTATCCTCATCCTCCTGCTCCTCCTCACCCTATCCTCGTCCTCATCCTACCCTCCTCTTCATTCTCATCATATCTTCGTCCCCATCCTCATCCCCATGCTCATCCTCATCCTATCCTCGTCGTCGTCCTCATCCTCATGCTCTTCCTCATTCTCATCCTCCTCCTCCAACTCCTCATCATATCCTCCTCCTCATCCTATTCTCATCCTCATCCTCCTCCTCATCCTC
>NC_032017.1:18168891-18173722 GCF_001865875.1 Lupinus angustifolius
GGATTAGGATTAGGATTAGGATTAGGATTAGGATTAGGATTAGGATTAGGATTAGGATTAGGATGAGGATGAGGATTAGGATTAGGATTAGATTAGGATTAGGATCACGATCAGGATGAGGATCAGGATGAGGATTAGGATCAGGATTAGGATCAGAATCAGGAACAGGATGAGGATTAGGATGAGGATGAGGATCAGCATTAGGATCAAGATCAGGATCCAGATCAGGATCAAGATGAGGATCAGGATCAAGATCAGGATCAAGATTAGGATTAGGATTAGGATGCTGATTAGGATTCAGGTTCGAATTAATATTAGGATAAGGATTTGAATTATGATTAGGATTGGGATTGGGATTAGGATTAGGATGAGGATTAGGATTACGATTAGGTTTAGGGTTAGGATACGGATATGGATAAGGATTTGGATTTGGATTAGGATTAAGATTAGGATTAGGATTAGGATTACGATTAGGGTTAAGGTTAGGGTTAGGATAAGGATATGTATAAGGATTTGGATTAGGATAAGAATTAGGATTAGGATGAGGATCAGGTTGAGGATTAGGATCAGGATCAAGAGCTGGATCAAGATCAGGATCAGGATGAGGATCATGATTAGGATCAGGATCAGGATTAGGATTAGGATCAGGATTAGGATTAGGATCAGGATCGGGATTAGGATTAGGATCAGGATCAGGATTAGGATGAGGATCAGGATCAGGACTAGGATTAGGATGAGGATCAGGACCAGGATTATGATTAGGATTAGGATCAGGATCAGGATTAGGATGTGGATCAGGACCAGGATTAGGATGAGGATGAGGATCAGGATTAGGATAAGGATGAGGATCAGGATCATATCAAAATCAGGATCAGGATCAAATCAGAATCAGGATCAGGATCCGGATTAGCATCAGGATCAGGAACAGTTTCTAGAACAGGAACAGGATCAGGATCAGGATCATGATCAGGATCAGGATGAGGATTAAGATTCGGATTAGGATTCGGGTTCGTATTAAGATTAGGATAAGGATTTGGATTAGTATTAGGATTAGGATTAGGATTATGAATAGGGTTAGGGTTAGGATATGGATAAGGATTTGGATTATGATTAGGATTAGGATTAGGATGAGGATTTGGATTAGGATTATGATTAGGATTAGGATCTGGATCAGGGTCAGGATCAGGATCAGGATAAGGATAGATTAGGATTAAGATTAGGATTAGGATTGGGATTAGGATTAGGATCAGGATCAGGATTAGGATGAGGATGAGGATGAGGATGAGGATCAGGATGAGGATCAGGATGAGGATAAGATCAGGATCAGGATGAGGATCAAGATCAGGATCAGGATTAGGATTAGGATGACAATCAAGATTAGGATTAGGATTAGGATACGGATTAGGATTCGAGTTCGAATTACGATTAGGATAAGGATTTGGATTAGGATTAGGATTATGACTAGGGTTAGGGTTAGGGTTAGTATAAGGATTTCGATTAGGATTAGGTTTAGGATTAGGATGAGGATTAGGATCAGGATCACGATCATGATCAGGATCAGGATCACGATCATGATCAGGATCAGAATCAGGATTAGGATTAGGATTAGGGTTCGAATTAAAATTAGGATCAGGATTTCGATTAGGATGAGGATTAAGATTAGGATTAGGATTAGGATTAGGATCAGGATCAGGATAAGCATCAGGATCAGGATCAAGATCAGGATGAGGATTAGGATCAGGATAAGGAATAGGATGAGGATCAGGATCAGGATTAGGATTAGGATTAGGATGAGGATCAGGATGAGGATGAGGATCAGGATCAGTATTAGGATTAGGATGAGGATTAGGATCAGGATTAGGATGACGATGAGGATCAGATCAGAATCCGGATCAGGATCCGGATCAGGATCAAGATCACGGTCAGGATCAAGATCAGGATCATGATCAGGATCAGGATTAGGATTAGGATTCGCGTTCGAATTAAGATTAGGATAAGGATTTGGATTAGGATTAGGATTAGGGTTAGGATTAGTATCAGGATGAGGATGACGATTAGGATTAGGATTAGATTAGGATTAGGATCAGGATCAGGATCAGGATGAGGATCAGGATCAGGATTAGGATCAGAATCAGGAACAGGATGAGGATTACGATGAGGATGAGGATCAGCATCAGGATCAAGATGAGGATCAAGATCAAGATGAGGATCAGGATCAGGATCAAGATTAGGATTAGGATTAGGATGCTGATTAGGATTCAGGTTCGAATTAATATTAGGATAAGGATTTGAATTATGATTAGGATTGGGATTGGGATTAGGATGAGGATTAGGATTACGATTAGGTTTAGGGTTAGGATAAGGATATGGATAAGGATTTGTATTTGGATTTGGATTAGGATTAGGATTAGGATCAGGATCAGGATCAGGATGAGGAATAAGTTAGGATTAAGTTTAGAATTAGGATTATGGTTAGGATCAAGATTAGGATAAGGATCAGGATCATGATATAGATTAGGATTAGGATACGGATTAGGATTCGGGTTCAAATTAAGATTAAGATAAGGATTTGGAATAGGATTAGGATTAGGATTAGGATGAGGATGAGGATCAGGATCAGGATCAGGATCAAGATTAGGATCAGGATCAGGAGCAGGATCAGGATCAGAATTAGGATTAGGATACGGATTACCATCCGGGTTCGAATTAAGATTAGGATAACGATTTGGAATAGGATTAGGATTAAGATTAAGATTAGGATTACGATTAGGATTACGATTACGATTAGAGTTAGGGTTAGGGTTAGGATAAGGATTTGGATTAGTAGTAGGATTAGGATTAGGATGAGGATTAGTATTAGTATCAGGATCAGGATCATGATCAGGATGAGGATTAGGATGAGGATGAGGATGAGGATTTGGATTCGGGTTCGAATTAAAATTAGGATAAGGATTTCAATGAGGATTAGGATTAGGATTAGGATTAGGATTAGGATCAGGATCAGGATGAGGATTAGGTTAGGATTAAGATTAGGATTTGGATTGGGATTAGGATCGGGATCAGGAATAGGATTAGGATTAGGATACAGATCAGGATTTGAGTTCGAATGAAGATTAGGATAAGGATTTGGATTAGGATTAGGATTAGGATGAGGATTAGGATTAGGATTAGGATCAGGATCAGGAACAGGATGAGGATTAGGTGAGGATTAACATTAGGATTAGGATTGGGATGAGGATGAGGATCATGATGAGGATTAGGATACGGATTAGGATCCGAGTTCGAATTAAGATTAGGATATGGATAAGGATTTGGATTAGGATTAGGATTAGTATTGGGATTAGTATTAGGATTAGTATTCGGATGAGGATTAGGATCAGGATCATGATCAGGATCAGGATTAGGATTTGGGTTCAAATTAAGATAAGGATAAGGATTTAGATTAGGTTTAGGATTCGGATTAGGATTAGGATCAGGATCGGGATCAGGATGAGGATTAGGTTAGGATTAAGATTAGGAGTAGGATTGGGATTAGGATCAGGATCAGGATTAGGATTAGGATTAGGATCAGGATCAGGATGAGGATCAGGATCACGATCATGATCAGGATCAGAATCAGGATCAGGATCACGATCATGATCAGGATCGGGATCAGGATCACGATCATGATCAGGATCAGGATCAGGATTAGGAATAGGACTAGGATTCAGATTCGAATTAAGATTAGGATAAGGATTTGGATGAGGATTAGGATTCGGATTAGGATTAGGATCAGGATCAGGATCAAGATCAGGATTAGGATCAAGATCAGGATTAGGATTAGGATTGGGGATCGAATTAAGATTAGTATAAGGATTTGGATGAGGATTAGGATTAGGATTCGGATTAGGATTAGGATTAGGATCAAGACCAGGATCAAGATCAGGATCCAAATCAGGATCAGGACCAGGATTAGGATGAGGATTAGGATCAGGATTAGGATAAGGATCAGGATTAGGATGAGGATTACGATCAGATCAGAATCAGGATCAGGATCAGGATCACGATTAGGATTAGGATCAGCATCAGGATCAGGATCATGATCAGGATCAGGATCTAGATCAGAATCATGATCAGGATCAGAGTCAGGATTAGGATTAGGATTAGAATTCGGGTTCGAATTAAGATTAGGATTTGGATTAGTATGAGGATTAGGATTAGGATTACGATTAGGGTTAGGGTTAGGGTTAGGATAAGGATAAGGATAAGGATAAGGATTTGGATGAGGATCAGGACCAGGATTAGGATGAGGATGAGGATTAGGATAACGATCAGGATCAGATCACAATCAGGATCAGGATCAGGATCAGCATCAGCATCAGGATCAAGATCAGGTTCAGGATCATGATGAGGATCCGAATCAGGATCTGGATTAGGATTAGCATTCAAGTTCGAATTAAGATTAGGATAAGGATTTGGATTAGGATTAGGATGAGGATCAGGATCAGGATTAGGATTAGGATCAGGATGAGGATCAGGATCAAGATCAGATTCAGGATCAAGATCAGATTCAAGATCAAGATCAGGATCAGGATGAGGATCAAGATCAGGATCAGGATGAGGAATAGGATCAAGATCAGGAATAGGATTCGGATACGGATTAGGATTCGGGTTCGAATTACGATTAGGATAAGGATTTTGATTATGATTATGATGAGGATTAGGATAAGGATTAGGATTAGGATAAGGATGAGGATCAGGATAAGGATCAGGAAGATGATTAGGATCAGGATCAGGATCTGGATGAACTTTAGGATGAGGATCAGGATCAGGATCAGGATGAGGATCAAGA
>NC_032017.1:18173822-18185267 GCF_001865875.1 Lupinus angustifolius
AGGATTAGGATTAGGATTAGGATTAGGATTAGGATTAGGATTAGGATTAGGATTAGGATTAGGATCAGGATGAGGATCAGGATCAAGATCAGGATGAGGATCAGGATCATGATCAGGATGAGGATCACGATCAGGATGAGGACCATGATCAGGATGAGGATCACGATCAGGATCAGGACCAGGATGAGGATGAGGATGAGGATGAGGATCAGGATCAGGATCAAGATCAGGATCAAGATGAGTATCAAGATCAGGATCAGGACCAGGATTAGGATGAAGATCAGGATTAGGATTAGGATACGGATTAGGATTCGGATTCGAATTACGATTAGGATAAGGATTTGGATTTGGATTAGGATTATGATTAGGGTTAGGGTTAGGGTTAGTATAAGGATATGGATAAGGATTTGGATTAGGATTAGGTTTAGGATTAGGATGAGGATCAGGATCAGGATCACGATCATGATCAAGATCAGGATCATGATCTTGATCACGATCAGAATCACGATCATGATCAGGATCAGGATTAGGATTAGGATTTGGGTTCGAATTAAAATTAGGATAAGGATTTGGATTAGGATGAGGATTAAGATTAGGATTAGGATTACGATCAGGATCAGGATCAGCATCAGGATCAAGATCAGGATCAGGATTAGGATCAGGATTAGGATCAGGATTAGGATGAGGACGAGGATCAGGATTAGGATTAGGATCAGGATTAGGATGAGGATCAGGATCAGTATTAGGATTAGGATGAGGATTAGGATCAGGATCACGATCAGGATTAGGATGAGGATGCGGAACAGATCAGAATCAGGATTAGGATCCGGATCAGGATCAAGATCAAGATCAGGATCATGATCAGGATAAGGATCAGGATCAGGATAAAGATTAGGATTAGGATTCGCGTTCGAATTAAGATTAGGATAAGCATTTGGATTAGGAATAGGATTAGGATTAGGATTAGGATTAGGGTTAGGATTAGGATGAGGATGAGGATGAGGATTAGGATTAGGATCAGGATGAGGATCAGGATCAGGAACAAGATGAGGATCATGATTAGGATGAGGATCAGCATGAGGATCAAGATGAGGATCAGGATCAGGATCCGGATTAGGATCAAGATGAGGACTAGGAATAGGATTAGGATCAGGATCAGGATTAAGATTAGGATTAGGATACTGATTAGGATTCAGGTTCGAATTAATATTAGGATAAGGATTTGAATTAGGATTAGGATTGGGATTGGGATTAGGATTAGGATGAGGATTAGGATTACGATTAGGGTTAGGGTTAGGATAAGGATATGGATAAGGATTTGGATTTGGATTAGGATTAGGATTAGGATCAGGATGAGGATAAGGTTAGGATTAAGTTTAGGATTAGGATTAGGGTTAGGATCAGGATTAGGATCAGGATCAGCATATAGATTAGGATTAGGATACAGATTAGGATTCGGGTTCAAATTAAGATTAAGATAAGCATTTGGAATAGGATTAGGATTAGGATCAGGATCAGGATCAGGATCAGGATCAGGATCCGGATTAGGATTAGGATATGGATTAGCATCCGGGTTCGAATTAAGATTAGGATAACAATTTGGATTAGGATTAGGATTAGGATTAAGATTAGGATTAGGATTACGATTACGATTAGAGTTAGGGTTAGGGTTAGGATAAGGATTTGGATTAGTATTAAGATTAGGATTAGGATTAGGATTAGTATTAGGATTAGGATGAGGATTGGGATTATTATCAGGAACAGGATCAGGATTAGGATCATGATCAGGATTAGGATCAGGATCAGAATAAGGATCAGGATCAGGATCAGGATCAGGATCAGGATCAGGATCAGAATCAGGATCTGTATCAGGATCAGGATCAGGATGAGGATTCGGGTTCGAATTAAGATTAGGATAAGGATTTCGATGAGGATTAGGATTAAGATTCGAATTAGGATTAGGATCAGGATCAGGATGAGGATTAGGTTAGGATTATGATTAGGATTCGGATTGGGATTAGGATTAGGATCATGAATAGGATTAGGATTAGGATACAGATCAGGATTCTGGTTCGAATGAAGATTAGGATAAGGATTTGTATTAGGATTAGGATTACGATAAGGATTAGGATTACGATAAGGATTAGGATTAGGGTTGTGGTTAGGGTTAGGATAAGGATTTGGATTAGGATTAGGATTAGGATGAGGATGAGGATCAGGATCAGCATCAGGATTAGGATGAGGATCAGGATTAGGATGAGGATCAAGATTAGGATGAGGATCAGGATCAGGATTAGGATTAGGATGAGGATCAGGATCTGGATGAGATCAGGATCAGGATTAGGATTCGGGTTCGAATTAGGATTAGGATAAGGACTTGGATTAGGATTAGGATTAGGATTACGATTAGGTTTAAGGTTAGGGTTAGGATAAGGAGATGGATAAGGATTAGGATGAAGATTAGGATTGGGATTATGATTAGGATTAGGATTACGATTATGATTAGGATTAGGATACTAATTATGAATCGGGTTCGAATTACGATTAGGATAAGGATTTGGATTAGGATTAGGATTAGGATTACGATTAGGGTCAGGGTTAGGATAAGGATTTGGATCAGGATGAGGATGAGGATCAGGATCAGGATCAAGATCAGGATCAGGATCAGGATCAGGATCTGGATCAAGATCAGGATTAGGATTAGGATTAGGATACAAATTAACATTTGAATTAAGATTAGGATAAAGATTTGGATTTGGATTAGGATTACGATTACGATTAGGGTGAGGGTTAGGATACGGATATGGATAAGGATTTGGATTAGTATTAGTATTAGGATTAGGATTAGGATTAGGATTAGGATTAGCATTAGGATTAGGATTAGGATGAGGATTAGGATTAGTATCAGGACAAGGATCAGGATTAGGATCAGGATCAGTATCAGGATCAGGAACAGGATCAAATCAGAATCAGGATCAGGATCAGGATCAAATCAGAATCAGGATCAGGACTAGGATCCGGATTAGGATCAGGATCAGCATCAGGATCAGGATCACGATCAGGATCAGGATCAGGATTAGGATTAGGATTCGGGTTCAAATTAAGATTAGGATAAGGATTTGGATTAGTATTAGGATTAGGATTAGGATTACGATTAGGGTTAGGGTTAGGATAAGGATATGGATTAGGATTAGGATTAGGATTAGGATGAGGATTAGGATTCAGATTAGGATTAGGATCTGGATCAGGATCAGGATCAGGATTAGGTTAGGATTAAGATTAGGATTAGGATTGGGATTATTATGAGGATCAGGATTAGGATTAGGATGAGGATCAGGATCAGGATCAGGATCAGGATCAGGATCAAGATCAAGATCAGGATCAGGATCAAGATCAGGATAAGGATGAGGATCAAGATCAGGATCCGGACCAGGATTAGGATGAAGATCAGGATTAGGATACGACTTAGGATTCGGGTTCGAATTACGATTAGGATAAGGATTTGGATTTGGATTCGGATTAGGATTATGATTAGGGTTAGGGTTAGTATAAGGATATGGATAAGGATTTGGATTAGGATTAGGTTTAGGATTAGGATGAGGATCAGGATCAGGATCACGATCATGATCAGGATCAGGATCACGATCATGATCAGGATCAGGATCACGATCATGATCAGGATCAGGATCACGATCATGATCAGGATCAGGATCACGATCATGATCAGGATCAGGATCACGATCATGATCAGGATCAGGATCACGATCATGATCAGGATCAGGATCACGATCATGATCAGGATCACGATCACGATCATGATCAAGATCAGGACCAAGATTAGGATTTGGATTCGGGTTCGAATTAAAATTAGGATAAGGATTTGAATTAGGGTGAGGATTAAGATTAGGATTAGGATTAGGATTAGGATCAGGATCACGATCAGCTACAGGATCAGGATCAAGATCAGGATCAGGATTAGGATTAGGATAAGGATAAGGATCAGGATTAGGATTAGAATCAGGATTAGGATGAGGATCAGGATCAGTATTAGGATTAGGATCAGGATTATGATCAGGATCACGATCAGGAGTAGGATGAGGATGCAGAACAGATCAGAATCAGGATCAGGACCCGGATCAGGATCAGGATCAAGATCAGGATCAAGATCAGGATCAGGATCATGATCAGGATCAGGATCAGGATTAGGATTAGGATTAGGATACTGATTAGGATTCAGGTTCAAATTAATATTAGGATAAGGATTTGATTTGGATTAGGAATAGGAATAGGATTAGGATTAGGATTAGGGTTGGGATTAGGATGAGGACAAGGATTAGGATTAGGATTAGGATCAGGATGAGGATCAGGATCAGGAACAAGATGAGGATCATGATTAGGATGAGGATCAGCATGAGGATCAAGAGGAGGATCAGGATGAGGATCTGGATTAGGATCAAGATGAGGATCAGGATTAGGATCAGGATCAGGATCAGGATCAGGATTAGGATTAGGATTAGGATACTGATTAGGATTCAGGTTCAAATTAATATTAGGATAAGGATTTGAATCAGGATTAGGATTGGGATTCGGATTAGGATTTGGATGAGGATTAGGATTACGATTAGGGTTAGGGTTAGGATAAGGATAAGGACATGGATAAGGATTTGGATTTGGATTAGGATTAGGATTAGGATCAGGATGAGGATTAGGTTAAGATTAAGTTTAGGATTAGGATTAGGGTTAGGATCAGGATTAGGATCAGGATCAGGACCAGGATCAGGATCAGGATATAGATTAGGATTAGGATACGGATTAGGATTCGGGTTCAAATTATGATTAAGATAAGGATTTGGAATAGGATTAGGAGTAGGATGAGGATCAGGATCAGGATCAGGATCTAGATTAGGATTAGGATATGGATTAGCATACGGGTTGGAATTAAGATTAGGATAACGATTTGGATTAGGATTAGGATTAAGATTAGGATTAGGATTACGATTACGATTACGATTAGAGTTAGGGTTAGGGTTAGGATAAGGATTTGGATTAGTATTAGTATTAGTATTAGGATTAGGATTAGGATTAGGATTAGGATTAGGATTAGGATTAGGATTAGAATTAGGATAAGTATTAGGATTAGGATGAGGATTAGGATTATTATCAGGAACAGGATTAGGATCAGGATCATGATCAGGATTAGGATCAGTATGAAGATTAGGATAAGGATCAGGATCAGCATCAGGATCAGGATCAGGATAAGGATTCGGGTTCGAATTAAGATTAGGATAAAGATTTCTATGAGGATTAGGATTAGGATTAGGATTCGAATTACGATTAGGATCAGGATCAGGATCAGGATGAGGATTAGGTTAGGATTATGATTAGGATTCGGATTGGGATTAGGATCAGGATCAGCAATAGGATTAGGATTAGGATACAGATCAGGATTCGGGTTCGAATGAAGATTAGGATAAGGATTTGTATTAGGATTAGGATTACGATAAGGATTAGGATTACGATAAGGATTAGGATTAGGGTTGTGGTTAGGGTTAGGATAAGGATTTGGATTAGGATTAGGATTAGGACGAGGATTAGGATGAGGATTAGGATTAGGATTAGGATCAAGATCAGGAACAAGATGAGGATTAGGTTAAGATTAACATTAGGATTAGGATTGGGATTAGGATGAGGAACATGATTAGGATTAGGATACGGATTAGGATCCGGGTTCGAATTAAGATTAGGATATGGATAAGGATTTGGATTAGGATTAGGATTAGTATTAGAATTAGTATTAGGATGAGGATTAGGATTAGGATCAGGATCAGGATCAGGATCAGGATCAGGATCATAAACAGGATCATGATCAGGATCAGGATCAGGATTAGGATGAGGATTAGGATTTGGGTTCGAATTAAGATAAGGATAAGGATTTGGATTAGGGTTAGGATTCGGATTAGGATTAGGATTAGGATCGGGATCAGGATGAGGATTAGGTTAAGGATGAGGATTAGGATTAAGATTAGGATTAGGATCAGGATTAGGATCAGGATGAGGATTAGGATTAGGATCAGGATCAGGATCAGGATCAGGATGAGGATCAAGAGGAGGATCAGGATAAGGATGAGGATGAGGATCATGATCAGGATCAGGATCAAGAACAGGATCAGGATCAGGATCAGGATTAGGATTAGGATTTAGATTCGAATAATGATTAGGATAAGGATTTGGATTAGGATGAGGATTAGGATTAGGATTAGGATTCGGATTTGGTTTAGGATCAGGATCAGGAACAGGATCAAGATCAGGATTAGGATTAGGATTCGGGTTCGAATTAAGATTAGGATAAGGATTTGGATGAGGATTAGGTTTGGATTAGGATTAGGATTCGGATTAGGATTAGGATCAGGATCAGGACCAGGATCAAGATCAGGATTCAGACCAGGATCAGGATTAAGATTAAGATATGGATTAGGATTTGTGTTCGAATTAAGATTAGGATAAGGATTAGGATTAAGATTAGGATAAGGATTAGGTTTAGGATTACGATTATGGCTAAGGTTAGGGTTAGAATAAGGATATGGATAAGGATTTGGATTAGGATTAGGATTAGGATTAGGATATGGATATAATCAGGATTAGGATTAGGATCAGGATCAGGATGAGGATTAGGATGAGGATCAGGATCAGATCAGGATCAGATCAGGATCAGGATCAGGATCAGGATCAGGATTAGGATGAGGATCAGTATCAGGATTAGGATTAGGATCAGGATCAGGATTAGGATGAGGATCAGGACTAGAATTAGGATGAGGATGAGGACCAGGATTAGGATAAGGATCAGGATCAGGATGAAGATCAAGATCAGATCAGAATCAGGATCAGAATTAGGATCAGCATCCGGATCAGGATCACGATCAGGATCACGATCAGCATCAGGATCAGGATCAAACAGGATCATGATCTGGATCTGGATCATTATCAGGATCACGATTAGGATTAGGATTAGGATTAGGGTTAGGGTTAGGGTTTGGGTTAGGATAAGGATATGGATAAAGATTTGGATGAGGATCAGGACCAGGATTAGGATGAGGTTCAGGACTAGTATAAGGATGAGGACGAGGATCAGGATTAGGATAAGGATCAGGATTAGGATTAGGATGAGGATTAGGATCAGATCAGAATCAGGATCAGGATCAGGAACAGGATCCGGATCAGGATCACGATCAGGATCAGGATCAGCATCAGGATCAGGATCAAGATTAGGATCTGGATCAGGATCATGATCAGGATTAGGAACAGGATCAGGATTAGGATTAGGATTCAGGTTCGAATTAAGATTAGGATAAGGATTTGCATTAGTATTAGGATTAGGATTAGGATTAGGATTAGGATTAAGTTGAGGATTAGGATTGGGTTAGGATTAAGATTAGGATTAGGATTAAGTTGAGGATTAGGATTGGGTTAGGATTAAGATTAGGATTAGGATTAAGTTGAGGATTAGGATTGGGTTAGGATTAAGATTAGGATTAGGATTAAGTTGAGGATTAGGATTAGGATTAGGATTCATATTTGGATTAGGATCTGGATTAGGATCAGGATCAGGATTAGGATTGGGTTAGGATTAAGATTAGGATTAGGATTGGGATTAGGATTAGGATCAGGATTAGGATTCGGATCAAGATCAGGATCAGGATGAGGATCAAGATCAGGATCAGGTTTAGGATTAGGATCAAGATCAGGATTAGGATTAGGATACGGATTAGGATTCGGGTTCGAATTACGATTAGGATAAGGATTTGGATTTGGATAAAGATTAGGATTATGATTAGGGTTAGGGTTAGGGTAAGTATAAGGATATGGATAAGGATTTGGATTAGGATTAGGTTTAGGATTAGGATATGGATCAGGATCAGGATCACGATCATGATGAGGATCAGGATCAGGACCACGATCATGATGAGGATCAGGATCACGATCATGATCAGGATCAGGATCAGGATGAGGATTAGGATTAGGATTCAGGTTCGAATTAAGATTAGGATAAGGATTTGGATTATGATTAGGATTAGGATTAGGATTAGGATTAGGATTAGGATGAGGATGAGGATTAGGATTAGGATTAGGATGAGGATGTGGATGAGGATTAGGATAAGGATTAGGATTATGATCGGGATAAGGATCAGGAAGAGGATGAGGATTAGGATCAGGATGAGGATCAGGATCTTGATCAGGATCAGGATTCGGATCAAGATCAGGATCAGGATGAACATCAGGATGAAGATCAGGATCAAGATCAGGATGAGGATCAAGATCAGGATCAGGATAAGGATTCGGGTTCGAATTAAGATTTGGATAAGGATTTGGATTAGGATTAGGATTAGGATGAGGATGAGAATTAGGATTAGAATTAGGATTAGGATTAGGATAAGGATCGGGATCAGGATTAGGATCAGGATCAGGTTGAGGATCACGTTTAGGATCAGGACCAGGATGAGGATCAGGAACAGGATGAGCATCAGGATGAGGATCAGGATGAGGATCACGATCAGGATCGGGATCAGAATCAGGATCAGGATCAGAATCAGGATCAGGATGAGGATCGGGATTAGGATTAGGATTAGGATTAGGATTAGGATTAGGATTAGGATTAAGAATCAGGTTCGAATTAAGATGAGGATAAAGATTTGGATTAGGATTAGGATTAGGATTAGGATTAGGATGAGGGTGAGGATGAGGATTAGGATAAGGATTAGGAATAGGATTCAGACCAGGATAAGGATAAGGATCAGGATCAGGATTAGGATTAGGATTAGGATGAGGATCAGGATGAGGATGAGTATGAGGATCAGGATCAGGATCAGGATTAGGATCAGGATGAGGATGAGGAACAGGATCAGGATCAGGATACGAATTAGGATTAGGATACGGATTAGGATCAAGATTAGGATTAGGATTAGGATACGGATTAGGATTCGGGTTTGAATTAAGATTAGGATAAGGATTAAGATTACGATTAGAATTATGATTAGGGTAAGGGTTAGGGTTAGGATCAGGATCAGGATCAGGATCAGGATTAGGATCAGGATCAAGATCAGGATCAGGATAAGGATAAGGATTAGGATTAGGATGAGTATCAGGATCAGGATTAGGATCCGAATGAGGATGAGGATCAGGATCAGGATTAGGAGCAGGATCAGGATCCGGATCAGGTTAAAGATCAGGATCAGGTTCAGGATCAAAATCAAGATCAGGATCAGGATCAAGATCAGGATCAGGATTAGGATTAGGATCAGGATGAGGATCAGGATCAGGATCAGGATTAAGATTCGGGTTCGAATTCAGATTAGGATAAGGATATGTATTAGGATTAGGATTAGGATTAGGATTAGGATTAGGATGAGGATGAGGATGAGGATGAGGATGAGGATTAGGATAAGGATTAGGATAAGGATAAGGATTAGGATTAGGATTAGGATGAGGATCAAGATCAGGATCAGGAATAGGATTAGGATGAGGATTAGGATCAGAATCAGGATTAGGATGAGGATCTTGATCAGGATCAGGATCCGGATCAGGATCAAGATCAAGATCAGGATTAGGATTAGGATAAGGATTTGGATTAGGATTAAAATTAGGATTAGGATTAGGATTAGGATTAGGATGAGGATGAGGATGAGGATCAGGATATGGATTTGAGATCAGGATCAGGATCAGGATCAGGATCAGGATCAGGATCAGGATCAGGATCAGGATCAGGATCAGGATCAGGATCAGGATCAGGATCAGGATCAGGATCAGGATCAGGATCAGGATCAGGATCAGGATCAGGATCAAGATCAGGATCAGGATGAGGATGAGGATTAGGATCAGGATCAAGATGAGGATGATGATCATGATGAGGATCAGGATCAGGATCCGGATCAGGATCAGGATCCGGATAAGGATCAAGATCCGGATCAGGATAAAGATCAGGATTAGGATTAGGATTCGGTTCGAATTAGGATTAGGATTTGGTTCGAATTAGGATTCAGATAAGGATTTTGATTCAGATTAGGATTAGGATGAGGATTTGGATTAGGATTATGATTAGGATTAGGATTAGGATGAGGATTAGGATTAGGATTAGGATTAAGATGGGGATCAGGATGAGGATCAGGATGAGGATCAGGATCAGGATCAGTATCTGGATTAGGATCAGGATGAGGATGAGGATCAGGATGAGGATTAGGATTCGGGTTCGAATTAAGATTAGGATAGTGATTTGGATTAGGATTAGGATTAGGATTAGGATTACGATTAGGGTTAGGGTTAGGGTTAGGATAAGGATATGGATAAGGATATGGATTAGGATTAGGATTAGGTTTAGGATTACGATTAGGATTAGGATCGGGATCAGGATCAGGATTTGAATTAGGATTAGGATTGGGATTAGGATTAGGATTAGGATCAGGATGAGGATTAGGTTAGGATTAAGATTAGGATTAGGATTGGGATCAGGATTAGCATTAGGATTAGGATACGGATTAGGATTCGGGTTCGAATTAAGATTAGGATAAGGATAAGGATTAGGATTAGGATTAGGATTAAGACTATGATCAGGGTTATGGTTAGGGTTAGGGTTAAGATATGGATATGGATAAGGATTTGGATTAGGATTAGGATTAGGATGAGGAATAGGATGAGGATGAGGATGAGGATTAGGATTAGGATTAGGATGAGGATTAGGATCAGGATGAGGATCAGGATCAGGATTAGGATTAGGATCAGGATTAGGATCAGGATCAAGATTAGGGTGAGGATGAGGATCAGGTTCAGGATCAGGATCCGGATCAGGATCAAGATTAGGATCAGGATCAGGATCAGGATTAGGATGATGATCAGGAACAGGATTAGGATTAGGATCAGGATTAGGATGAGGATTAGGATCAGGATCAGAATGAGAATTAGGATTAGGGTCAAGATTAGGATGAGGATCAAGATCAAGATCAGGATCAGGATTAGGATTCGGGTTCGAATTAAGATTAGGATAAGGATTTGGATTAGGATTAGGATTAGGATGAGGATGAGTATGAGGATGAGGATGAGGATGAGGATGAGGATGAGGATGAGCATTCGGATTAGGATTAGGATTAGGATTAGTATTAGAATCAGGATGAGGATCAGGATGAGGAACAGGATCAGGAACATGATTAGGTTCAGGATCAGGATAAGGATGAAGATGAGGATCAGAATCAGGAGTAAGATTAAGATTCGGGTTCGAATTAAGATAAGGATATGGATTAGGATTCGGATTCGGATTAGGGTTAGGATTAGGATAAGGATAAGGATTTGGATTAGGTTTTGGATTAGGATTAGGATTAGGATGAGGATTAGGATTAGGATTAGGATTAGGATGAGGATTAGGATTAGGATTAGGATTAGGATGAGGATTAGGATTAGGAT
>NC_032017.1:18185367-18218684 GCF_001865875.1 Lupinus angustifolius
TATATAATAAGTCTCATGTTTACTCCAAAAATAATGCCTCAGATAACCAAAAAAATGCCTCACAAATATAAAATTGGCAACTCTTTCTATAAAATCATGTTACAAATTTTCTTATATACATATGATGATGGCATGTGTTACTTTACTTGTTATGAAGCACATACACCTCTCTATAAACGTAATCTAATTTAATTTAAGTTTTGTAATTATTATTGTGGTTGAATTAATAAAGAAAACATAAGGTTAAACAATATGGGAAGGGATTACAAAATTTTATTGTTATTATTACTACTATTATTATCATTGTTATTGCTATTATATATGTTAAGATATTATTAAATTTTGATGTATATTATTTTTATATAGATTATTTTGTTTTATTCATATCATTATATATTTTTGTATCATTATATGCAGTTGTCAACCATTTCACCATTTACTATTAATGAACAGAAGGAATTGGATAATTCTTATTTTTTTAATATGAACCATCATGTTAGTACGAAATAACTTAGAAGATTACATATATATTCTGCGTAGTGGATCAACATCCATGAAGTTGGTATTGTTGGATATATCTATCAATCCATACTCTTATTTATAAAATGTAGGATATAAATTCAATGAAAAATGTAGATTTAAGAAGATAAAAATCATTATAAGGTTGTTAGATATTTTTTCATGTGTTATTCTTCAGTTGAAAAAATGAAAAAAATAAAAATAAGATAAAGCATATAAGAGTAATGATGTATTGATGAAAAATAAAAACATTATATGAAAGTTTTTATTAATCATTAAGGATATGAATTAAAAAGATAAAAATGAAATCTTAAAATTATGTTATACACATTGATTACTGCTTGTTTTCACTTTGGATATCTTTGTTGACTTGAAAGCAACATATCATAACATTTTTCTTGGAAGTTTCACTATATATCCTTTTCCTGTAGCAGAATAGGGCATTTGAGATTTTGATTCCTATAATTCTTAGAAGATAACATTACCTCCACACCCACCCCACATGGATCTTTCCTCTTCATCCCATTGGCCACAACTACCTTCTAAATATGAATTTTTTTAGTGCAATTTTGCCCATACCTCCCTAAGCTGCATCTCAATTTCAATCTCTTGAGTTCTCACTTATCACACCATAATTATTTGTTTGTTTAGATAATGAAATTACACTATTTTTATTAAGAGCAATAATAATGAGTGTTCTTAACGGAATAAGAATATTTTTATTCTGTTCTTCTTTGTGTCATTTTTATATTTTGATTTTTGTTTTTAAATAAAAACAAGTATTGATTGTTCTTAACCAAGGAAACATGAGGAGAGAGATAGATGTTGCGAGAAAAATGTAAATGTTGTAAGATGCTAATAAAAACTATGTTTGTCATTGTAAGAAAAAAATAAATATTCTTCTTATTTCATAAGAAATTATAAAATAATGTATGAAATTTAATGCATGCAAGGTTCCTGGGTGATGTCAGCTTCACTGCCTGTGATGTGTGCTATCCAATCTTCTTGGCCCTACAATTTATTTGGTTGCCGTTTTCATCGGTGTTATGGCCCTACAATTTATTCCCAAAAATAATTTTGATTTAACTTTATTACATGGTTAATTACAAAAATTAAAGCATAAGAATTTTCAAATTTAAACATCTTTAATAATAATAATAATAATAAATAAATAGACAAATAAGTACACTGAACCCTCGCTCTAAATTCCAGTGGAGCATCAGCACATGAAGATGTGGAAGCTTCCTATTAACTCTGAGATTCCTATTTCTCTCCCCACATGTATAGAAATCAATATAAAAAATTGCACCCATACATAATTTCAACTACCAAATTAACATATAACTAATATAATAACATCATGTCCATAAAATAAAATAAAAATAAAGTTGGCCCATCATCATAAAATAAAATAATATCATTGGAAACCATACAATATCATTAATATGCAACTATATGAAGTTACCTTTTACCGTTCAATTTGAAGTTATATCATTTGGGAAAGATGGTGAGTTACATGTTCAAAGTTCAAACTCAGACATAAAACAGATAATGATACTAACTAATGGTATATTTACTTTTTTTCTTTTACTTTTATTTAGTTATAATTTCAACTATGTTATAAATATATGGATTGTCACCTAAACTTTCAAATATTAGACCGTGTACTTTAGTCTCATAGTTTGAAATTTTGTTCACTTGTAAGACATTTAATGTCTTACTCTATCTGCTCTGCAAACTTTTCCCCAAAAGTCATTACATTATATTTTTACCGTATAATTCAACACTTTTACAAAATAAGATTCTATGTTCTAAAATTTTCTGTCCTCCTGTTTCAAGTTAATAATATTTTATCAAATAATATAAGAATATTATTTTATGTTTTTTTATCAAGTAGGTAACAATTTTTTATTAGATTAGGAAATAATAAAACATAAAAAATGGGACATTTAATCTTTATTCCACTTTTACATTCTTCATCTCATAATTGTGAAGTTTTTACTTCATAATTACAGTTTATCTTAGTTATTTTACTATTTACACGTATAAAACAGATAAAATATTCTCCTTGCATTGATTTGTGGATGACTTTATCTTCGATCACACTCACACGTATATAATATTACTATTTACGCTAGTAAACTCAACAATTGGTCATCATAAGAAATTTAGAACCATACTTTCTTATTTAATACTTACTGTATTTAATATTAAAAGGATATTTAAAAAAATACGTTGTAACTTGTGAGGATATACTATAACCAAACTCTTTTGATTGTAGTGTAACATAAGTTTAAGAACTTGACTATATTAAAATAAAATTTACAAATCCATCTGTCAACAATCTTCTGTTTTGATTATAGGATATTTGCTACCTTAAAATGAAAGTCTCTATCTATAAATAGCTGATATTTCCCCACATTTCACAACAGCAAAGAATAAAAATAAAAGTCACTCATTAAAAGAGAGCAAGAGAAACCTCTTCAACACCCTTTGCAACACAAAGAACACTGATCATATCTTCAAACACTTTCTTAGTTCATTGAAGAACAACCTTTTCATTTCTCTATATATCATGGTTAAGACAGAGAACAAGATCCACACCACTCAACAATCAAAGCCAATGCAATCTTTATCTTCACCACCATCATCAAATGACAATAAGAAGAAGTACAGGGGGGTCAGAATGAGGAGCTGGGGATCATGGGTCTCAGAAATTAGAGCACCAAGCCAGAAAACAAGAATATGGTTAGGATCTTATTCAAATGCTGAGGCAGCAGCAAGAGCTTATGATGCTGCACTTTTATGCCTTAAAGGCTCTTCAGCAAACCTAAACTTCCCTTTAACTTCTTCACATTACATTCCTCAAGAAAACACTGTTATGTCTCCAAAATCAATCCAAAAAGTAGCTGCAGCTGCTGCTAACAGTTTCTTGAACAGTGCTAATAGTAATAGCATTACTCCACCTTCTCATCCTATTGCTTCAACTTCATCATCATTGGTCTCATCACCTTCCTCTCCTTCTCATCGAATAGATGATGATTTCTCAGTACTCTCATCATTTGAGCCATACAGTAGCTGTGATCAAACACATGAGTCAATGGCTATGATGGATTCTTGGTATGGTTTTAATGGGTATGTTGATCAAATGCTAACTGGGGCATTATTTGATATTGGTTCAACTCAGCTGCTTGATGATCTGTATGAAGAAAGCGACATTCGTTTGTGGAACTTCTGCTGAGAGAAACTCAAGCCAATTCATATTATTTTTTTGTTCTCATAAATTCATCTATATTTGTTTGTCTCCAGTGTTATTACATGAAGATATTACTGACTGTGACCAAATTAAGAATTATATACTGTATGTTACTTATAGTGGATATTAGAAGAAGAAATTCATGTAGAGATAAGACAATTTTTGGTCTTTCTCATAAGGATTTTCTACATATGTCAGATTATATCTGTATTATTATTGTTTATGCAAAATGTGTTCTATCAATTTTATAAAGAGTTTAAGATCTATGCAGTGTAAAAAAATTTATATTGTTGGCATATGATTTATATTATTTTTGTTTGAGAGTCAATAATAATTAATATATGAATGGTGAATAATTTGCAGACAGTATAAAAAATATTTATACTTTTCTCATGTGTGTTACATGTTATTTATAAAGTGAGAAAAAAGCATATGGTCATTAATAAGGAACTAATATTTTTTGGTGTGTGAATGTTCTATCAACAAGTTTTGCTTTCATGAATTGAATTTTTGATCTTTGGGTGTGTGAATGTTCTATCAACGAGTTTTGCTTTTATGAATTGAATTTTTGATCTTTCCGAGATCTAACGAAGTCTTATACTACTAAATCAACATCTTGTTGGTATATATATATATATGGTGAAATATAATCAATTCCTTTTGAACGGAAGTTTGGTATTTATACTATATAGTTACTGAGAAACTTAGTTGGGAATAAAACCTGATTACTTTATGTATTATGCAAAAATGGATTTAATAGCCTATTTATGATAACTATTTTCCCCTCTCCCATCCAAGGTTTTGGGTTTGAAATGGGCAAGGGCATGGTGTCCCATTCTCATTAGTTCCATTTACATTGCATCTGGCCTCAACAATGTTCCCTCCAAGGGCTATGTTTTTCTCAGAATAATGCTTTGGCTTTTACTTGTTCATAGATAAGCTGAAACAAGTGCAGAGGATAAACCCATTCCTTTGAGTCTTTGACTATACTGTAGAGTCAGCGGAACTGTGCTTCTGTGCATGTACATTCTAATGCCTATATAGTATTCATGTCCCTACTTCAAGAATTTAATTCTAACATGCATTTTTATTTTATGCACATGAAAATCATATAAGTAGATAGACCTTTCTAAAATTGATATAACTAGATGACAATTTTATTGTTGCATTTTGAGACACAGCATGTGAGCTCATATCGTCAATCAAATACGAATTAATCATATATCTATTTAAATTATTGGTGCTTTTTGTTTTTTATTGACGAGGGATTGCCTTGCTTATTGAAATTATACCAAAAAATGTGGCATTTTCTGCATATTAGTCCCCTTTGGAAGTATACTAATACTTTTATTTTATTTTCTGAGCATACCAATTTATGCTAAGACTGGTAACAAGATGGAATTATTGTTGTTCCTAATTACTCCATCCATTTCATATTTTTTATGTTTAATATTATACACACGTTTAAGAAATTATTAATAAATGATGCACAAAATTTGGTTTTAATTTAACTAAAATACCTCCACTTAATTTGTATCGATGTATGGAGAAATAAATTTGTGGAAATTATATTGAAGAGAGTGGAAAATATGAGATGAATATGAGAAGTCTTAAATAAGAATAAAGTTGCAACAATACAATATCATATATTAAACATTATTAAATCATATGAAACGTGTTTTATAAAAATATTCATATTCCCTCCTCAGCCTTCAGTATTTTACAAAAACACAATTTGGTCTAAAATAAAACGTGTTGACCGTCAGGACCTGGTTCCATTTCAATGACTGGCCAGAAATTCTAACAACCCAAAGACAAAGTTAAACTTAATTAGGAGTAAAAATTATTAATTTAATCCCTAAAATTAGTATCATGAATTAATTTGGTTCTTAGTTTAATGAAAGAAATTTTAGTTCCTGATTTTGAAAGCTGTCAGACACTTGGAGACTGCATTTGTTTAGGATTTTTTATACCTCAATGAGTATGGTATCTTTTAACCCTTAAAAAAGTAAATCCAAAATGAAATGTTATTAGATTGAATTAGCGGATTGAACTCAATTCTAGATCCATAATCTAAGTTTTTGATAAACTATTACAAAATTGATATTGATTAAAAGTGATTTTACGATCAAATGACTTATATTTATATTTTTTTCTTGAAAATGATTTTTTGATAAAATAAACATCACTTGAAATCCATTTTGCAAAATTGTCGCACTCATACTATTTTTTTTATCAATGACATCTCCTTACTTTTTTGGATAAAAAATTAATCTTTTTGGATTTGTGACTGCTCTCCTAAAAATCGAACCTTTGATATTTTGATCATCCTTAGAATTTAATCGGAGTTTTAAATTTGATATCCCACCAGCCTTAAGTTTTGTAATCATGATCCAAAGATACATGGAGTTTCTTATGTTGTGTTGCTGTATAACATCGGGCTTCCATCATTGGAAAAGCAAAGTCCAAAAGAAAACCAATGTGGGCTGTTTGTAGTTGTAATTGCAGACCACACCCAATTTTGAAGGCCTTCGTACCGTGGGTAATAATGAACAACGTTACTGTCCTATTTGCTGTAGCAATCCGATTAAAAAATAGTATTTTATTAAAAGGAAAAATTAAACATAAATTAATTACTTATTAGAATTTGATTAGCTAAATATATTTGTTCCACTTCACAAAAAATAAGAAGCACTTTGGAGCTCCAATTTTCTAACCCAAGTTGTGCAATCTCTGCGGTGCAGATCTTCTCGTACTACTGTTTTCAACATCATGGGTTTTTCAAAGGAACAGCTTCTTGCGCGCTTAAAGGTTCTCTCTTTCACCCTCCTACCTTATTCATATTCAATTTCATTGCTTTATTTTCATCTGGGTCTTCTTCGTTTTCCCATTTTTGAATTGTTAACCTCAATGCTCAATAACTGCACTTTTTGTTTGTCATTGTGATTCAACTATATTCCATTAACAAAATTGTCTCTTACTAATTGGCGTGAGTTTGTTTATTAGGAGCTTCAAATTGAATTTTCCCAGTATGAACATCCAGTTATTTTGACAGTTGAAGCTGGGGTAAGAAACCTTTAGAAAATGAAGATTGTATTGTGGATGTTACTATGTTGTGGTTCATGTGTTTTATTTTGATGAATATGTTTCCAATTTTCCTACAGGAAAAGTATGTTGGACATTTAAAGGGTGGGAAGTGTAAAAATTTATTTTTGAAGGTAAAGTGTTTTTATAATTTAAGGCAGAATGCACCATTCTGTTGTTCATGTAAGTGCATGCCCTGATTATTTTGATTTTTCAGGACAAGAAACAAAGGTTTTATATTTTTTCTGCTTTAGCTGAGACCAAAGTAGATCTGAAGGGTAAGTATACTTTCATAAGCCTAACATGAATTTGTTGACTACTTGATTTCTTGTTTGCCCTTAATTTTATGTGTATTGATGATATTTATTTGTTTCTTCAAAACTGAGTAGTGTTATCTCAGCGACTCGGTTTAGGAAAGGGAGGTTTGAGAATGGCACCTGAAGAGGCTTTAGGTGAAATACTTCAGGTTTGTCTATGCCTTTGTTCTATCCTTGACCTTCATTTCTCTGTCTTTGTTTTATTTTTTCGGAAGTTATTTCTATCTTTCTTTACCTTGTTTAAGAAGCTGTCTTTAACCATTAGTATTATTTTTTGGTCAGCAAAGTAAATTTATTGAAAGCCTAACTGTATCGTTGCACACTTTACGATGTCACTTGTTGCTATCCAGTATATAGTGTATTATGAAACTAGTTCTTGTTTAGGCATTCTTTGACCGAGTTAATCCCAGATATGGTTGTGCCTACCTTGGTTATAGGAGCCATGTCATAGTTTAATATTTTGGCAGTATTATTTACTAAGATGATTGAAATTATCATTCTTATTCAGTGTCCTTGTTTTTTCTTACTCACAAGGTGCCTTTGGGTTGTGTCACTCCATTTGCGGTAGTGAATGAATCAGCACGGTATGCATATGTTACTATTCTTTTTTTCCGACTTATGATGTATCTCATATTTTTTCTTGGTAAATGTTGATGGTGCTATTAATCAAATACCTCGTTTTGGACTTATTTTATAACTGACATTGATCAAGTTTTTCATTATGTGGGATACAAAATGAAAAGTTATGCAAACAAAAAAGGAGAAGGATACAAAATGAAGATAGTTTGTTTTGAAATCCATGAGTAGCTGTTTTTCTTAAGGGCTCTCGTTTTATTCTTTAGCCATACTTAGATATCTACTAGTTTTCTTAAAAAAAAATTTCCTATTTAAAAAAAGCCTACTAATTTATCATTTATCATTGATGCTTTTTCCATCAGCTGGAAAATGACCTTCACTTGAATGATGAACTGGAACCTGCGGAAAGATTAGCAATGTCAATATCTTAGCAAAACTTTCTTAAATAAATGATAACGCATTGGCATGTTGAAAATTGAAGGATCATATGCTTATTAGGGTGTTGCGAACAATGTTAAGACTGAAATAGCCAACATACTTCGAGTGAACTAATTTCTGTGTTTCATGTGTTACACCTTTCCCTTTCTTAAGAGATGTTTCACTGTTATTGGACCAAGGGTTGAAGACTCAGGAGGTGTGCTTATTCCATCCACTGTCAAATGACATGACAATATGTAAGTGAGAAGTATCTCTTATGAAGAAGAAAAGCTATAGCACATTCTTAACTAACTATTAAATTTTACAATATAAGGATTTGGAAGAATAAGATATCAGTGGACTCTGAATTATAACTAAGTAACCTTAATGTTGCCAAATCTCTTCTTTTGGTGTTCTATTTTTTTGGTACATTTATGTTACAATTTTATGGATAACAGTAGTGCTTTATTTGTTGAAGATTCCATGAAGTAACCTCAATCCCAGTTGTAATGTAGTTAATCCAGTTATGATTATGGAATAAATATTGATTGAAGACTTGGATTATGATTCCTTAGACTGTAATTGAAAAAAATAAATAATGAAGAAAGTTTGCAAGACGGAGCTGCCATTCTGGATAATAGTAATCACATCTTAACTTATAGCTTTTGTGTATGATAACCATATATATCTTCACTATATTGAATGATTTAATATTTTCTAGACAATTAATGCATTACTTTTTCATTAATATTTTTGTTATTTAGTCATAGGAGGATTAGTAGGTGGATGATGTTGGAGGATATCACAAAAATGTAAACTCTATAGTCTTTTGTAGCCTGCAAACACGCTTGAACTTATATTTTGATGAAAGACATCAGTGTTTTGTTCATTTTCACTTGTGCTTAACAAGAGTAATTAGATTCCATCATGGTTTGATACACTACACTGGTCATTAAATTAGTTACAATCCAATCATTTACATACGTGCAGCTCTAAATGCTCGTGAACTTGAAGTTTTTCTGAAGTCAATAGGAAGGGATCCTGTATATGTTGATTTTGAGGTAAGTAAATCTATGACACCTCTTGTCCTTTTTTGTATCTAGTAACCTATTACTCATTGTTGGTCATCATATGTCTTCTTTATCCTCTTGCAGGCTAATCCTACAGTGGGGAAAGATCAACCCCCTGATCTAGCTGCACTAGTTCCATCCAGCTCAATTGTTTTGCCCGATCTACTAGAAAAACAGCCTTCATCACAAGTACCGACAAACGTAAACCATACTTCTGTGGATAATAAGTCCAAGACGATTTCAGGTAAAAGTTCTATCAACTGTGATATTCAAGTTTCATTTATGTATTATGCCACTATTATCTGCATGCTTGAAAACAGTACCTATTTTTGGTTCAGTACTGTCTGCTTTTCTACTAAAATAGTATTCACTGAGAGAATCATGCACCTTTGTCTTCATTTTTAAAACATGGTCTACTTGATTATAACACAACTGTCTTATTTTTGCTTTCTCATCCCAAATGCAAGAAATCTTGTGTGAAATAAGATATTACCTTAGAAAACCAGTGGAGATCTATCATACGAAATGGCAGAAAATAAATAGAGATGTAAGCCATAAGATCCAAGCCGGGTGGATGAGATGTATAGGGTGGGAGGCACACTTGACTATGAATCTTGGATTGAAACAGTAAATTTTGATCCTACATTGTCCCCATACTTGTACCTTAAAGAACCTAGTTATTTTATAAAGAAGTGACTGTCTTGTTAACATGTAAATATTTCTGATGCAGCAAAAGTTTCCAAGCCATCCATTAGTGAAAAAAGTACCGAAGAGAAACATGTCAACAAAGGTCAATCACCAAGCAACTCTATAGATATTGGGCTATCAGTGGATGAAATATTGCATAAAGCATCAGAATTATTGCTTTCAGAGGTTAAAAAAACCTATAATTTCTTTCAATTTTGATTTTTTGCTATGCTTTCTGCATCTCTTACCCACCAATTATGATCATGCAGATCAATGAAGAAGCTATAAAGCAACATGGAGAGCATCTGGGTACTGTGGTATTTGACAATCTACGGAAAGGTCTCAGCTCTGATTTGAAAGACCTTGCTGTAAGTATATGATGATGATGATGCTCGTCGATTAAATTAAATTGGAGAATCTGTTTCTTGCAATAATTAGCATTCATTATTAATAAATCTTTTATCATTTGAAAATTGATGCAGATGATAATTAAAAATACAGCATATACAGAAGGGTTTCATGCTGGTATTCACCATCAGCCTAGACGCTTGTGAAGTATCACAGTGATTTGAGATTGTCCAACATGAAAATAAAAGGGAGCAAAACTTGATTGTAATTGTTCAATTTTTCATTTATGATCATACTATATATTGATTGAACATTCATATGGGAAAGTGTCTGGTACTGCAATAGATATTTTGCACAAATTGGATTAACAAAATATCTTTGATCTTTATTCTGTGTATCTTCAATATTGTCACATAATGCAGTTGCATGGATCTTTATATATATATTACGTATAGAGATTTATAAATGCCTTGTGATTGAAATAAATATCTTGTAGGACATAAATAATTGAAACTGAAACTATACATAAAGGCCTCAATGCACATTCCTTAAAAAATCATTTCAAGTGCATATGATTTTTGTTCGTACATGTTATGAGGGTCCATATAAAATATGATTTGAGAAAGAAAAAAATGTATGCACAGAATGAGAATGAGATTGCATTATCCACCATTTATATTTAATTGTACTTTTAAAAAAAGTAATCCAAATGAATAGTTGATGTAATAAATGTCTATAAATCTTTACGCTAACAGTGTATAGATATTACATTCATATAATTTCTCGAGCTACATAAAAACCATACAAAAATCAAAGCTACCCCACACTTTCCCCTATATCATAAACAAACAAACTAAAATTTCAAGTGCCTACCAAGTGGAATGGAATAATAGAAAGAACAGACGAAAGTAACAAGAAAACGTCATGGATAAGAGAATCATTCACATGCAGTTTCAATGCAAAAGTGCTGAAAATAAACCACTGAACCCACCCTAATAAAAAGTTGTGACATCTTCCCTTAAGACATGTCAATTTAGCAAAATCTCTTTGAATAAATGGCCTTTGTATTCGTCTATAAAACACCACTCACCCACCACACCACAGTGTCATGTGTTCTTGTGCCTACTGCTTAAACAAAGTAGTAGAATAAAAATGAAAGTAGAAAGAATATTCCTCATGTTACATGACTAGATGCAAGAGCATCACATGGATTCTTATTACAAATATAATGCTATTATAATGTTCATATGTATTTAAGTTTCCCATCCCTTGTAATTTCTATTTCAATCTAATCCATGTGATGGTGGTTTGTCTCATAGTAACATGTTGAACAACATGCAAGTGTGCAACCTTTTTTACATAAAAACAAGCAAACTTATTTTTAGTGATGTTTGTTAGCATTAACTCGAGTGTAATGTCTATCTAATATCAATGTAAAGATTTATACATACTCACTACATCTTTCATCATTCATTTGTATTATTTTTTTATATCAAACTCATGCAATGTTAGTATATGCATTTTTTTTCATCTTAACTCTTTATTAGGAGTTGTTGGCCAAAATTGGAGAGTCTCACATAACTTATTACCCTCTTTATGTTCATTCCCGTCAATAGTTTAGGTGTAATCTCAGTATGGGCTTTCAGCCAAGCTTACCCCATGATTTGCTTTTTCACCTAATCTCATTCTCAATTTCCTCATTGGTTAACAAAGAAGTTATGCATGCACGGATCTTAAGTTGCTATCTACATTGTGTTATCATAATTTTACATGGGTTGAAAATAAATACTTCTTAAAATGGCCCTAATATAAACTCTTTCACTAAAAGGAAGAGCCAAGCTATTCAAAGGTAGAACGAGAGAGGTTTGATTTATGATGTTTTTTCAACCTTTTATACTAGATAATTTAGTATCCTTATGCATGAAGATAATGAATTTACTCGTTGTGGTCGAACTCTTTTATGGATTTCTGACCACACTCTCCATAAGACCTCTTATCTTTTCCTTCTTTGAACTCGGACTACCGAAGAGGGGACCTAGAAAAAAGTAGCGGCAATAACTGGATTTATTCAAGGAGACTAAAAATAAGAAGTAGAATCAAGCATGCAAATTTTCTCCTTTGATTCCCCAACCTCATTCCACAAGCAAGGAAGACCATTTTCAAGATTTAAACTCGCAATTCTGAAGTCACAAGGCAACAATTTTGTTGTTGCGAAAAAGTTCACCCTCTCCTTTGATCAAGAAAAGTACTTCTGAAAATACATCTTTCACTTATATACTTGGTTTATGTACAAGTTATACTATGGTTAAAAAAATTACAAACATCAAAACATACTCTTCAACCTCCAATAAGCTTTTTGCTAACTGGGGTGACATCTTCAAAGTACTAAAAATTAGCAAAATTTACATTTCCAAACAAAAGCTAGCATCTAAGCTCTTCAACTAATTTACATTTCCACCCACCCTGTTCTGAACAGCTTTCACAGCAGCAACTTTAGCGGCAGTTGAAGCCCTATTGGCAGCTATTACTGCTCTGTTTACCTGATCATCCTTCCGGCGAAGGTTTATAGCATTCTCTGCTGTTTTCCTTGCAGCCTGCAATTCAACCACCCAAAGAGAAAATACAAGAATGAGATCAAAATTACCATTTCTTAAAGGAATTATGGTATGTGATATTAAAAAGTTAAGGCAAGAATATGTAAATGAGAATGACAAATACCTGAACTGTGCTATGTATAGCATCAGTCAGTGGTGGTAGAGAGTGCTTGAGGTTGCCAGCATCCCATTCACCGCATCTTCGCTCACCATTTCGAAAAATATAAACAGCATAACCTTGCCTACGGCCTTCATGCCATGCTCCCTCATAACGGTGGCCATTGGCAAAGTGGTAAACCCCAAACCCATGTATTTTGTCTCCAAAATACTCTCCAGCATATCTATCTCCATTTCTGCATCAAATTGTAACATACAGTGAGTTTCTTTGGTAAAAGTAACTTCAAGAACTAAATATACTCTACTGTAGCTTTCCATGTAATAAATTACTTGAAGAAAAAATTCTCAATACTAGTATACCACCATCACTATGGCAAACCAGTCAATACACATTAACTAGGACTTGAAAAGACGGCAACTTATCATTGAACTTGTTGACAAACTATGCAATATCGTTGAAAAAAGAGACAGAACTATACTTTTTATGCCAGAAAATTCAGCAACTATGACATAAAATTTGACTTCAAATGCATAACTAGTTGCATACTTGCATTGACATGTAATGCATAAGAGGATGAAAAACTGAAATTTAGCCCTTCAAGTTCTACATAGATATGCTGCCTATATTAAGAATCCAAGAGATTACAAACTCGAAAATGATTATTTGTGAGACTGTTACAGATCTAAAGAAAACCCATCCAGCAAGAAAATATAGATCTTTGTAGCAAATCACCATGACAAATTAACTACCAAAGATTCAATCGCAACATCAGAAAAACATCAAAAAAAGTAACAACGAAAACCACTGTTCCATCACCATGCCTAAAAAATTGCACCACCCTAAAACACCAATGTTAAAAACATTAATAAAATAACAAAATTAACAAAACAAAGCCAGCAAATAAAATGAAATAAAAATCACCTACAATTTAAAAAACTCAGAACCACTTTTCATAAACAAATCAAACTCACCTAAAATGATAACATCCAAGTCCATGCTTGACCCCAAAATTAAACTCCCCAATATAACAGCTAGCATCAGAACAATTCTGCACTCCAAAACCATGGCTTTGCCCATTCAACCATTCCCCAGCATAAGAATCACCAGTATAGAACCTATAAACCCCATAACCATGCCTCAACCCTTGTCTATATTGACCCTTATAGCGACTCCCCCTTGCCCAGCTTTCAATTCCATATCCATCATATTTCCCATCAACCCAATCACCTTCATATCTTCCACTCACAGAATAGTGATAAACACCACTCCCATTACACTTCCCTCTATGAAACTCCCCTTCGTAAAAATCACCATTGCTGTAGAACTCAACCCCTTCTTTCTCAATTCGATTATCATTTAATAACTTCTCTTTTTCTTCATCCTCCACTTCGCTCTTTTCACTTTCAGCCGAATCACCGATATACCACTTCACTGGTTTTATGGTGTTGCCACCTTTTGAATAACAACCGCGCCTTTTCAGGTTCATGTCCCATGAGTGCTTTAATACCAAGATGGTTTTTTGAATCATGCCCTTGTTTTTGTTACCGAAGTAAAGTACCACGGCTATGAAGATAAGCACTAGCAACATGTTTTCTGAAGTGGGTATCTCTTCGGAGACTCCTATGTAGAAAAGGTAGAAGATGAAAAAACAGAAGCTGAAGAAGAAGGATCCTATGTAGAAAAAGTAGAAGATGAAAAAGTTCGAACCGGGTTTGTGGTTCGTATATGCTTATTCTTCTTGTTGTTGTTTTTTCTGCTCGTCCTTCTTCTAGTCTTGAAGTTCTTCTGCTTCGCGGTGAGAAGAGATTATGAAGTCAATGGAGGATCGATAACAAAGGAGAGAGGACTCAGTTCGAATGAGTTTAGTTTAGCTCTTCTTCTTCGAAGTTTCCGTTTTTTTGTTGATGGTGGTGGTGGTGGTGGTGGCGGGACCCAGAAAACAGAAGATTCTTCAGTTTACGAACTTCTTCCCTTACCTGTAACGAGAGATAGTTACCACGACGGTTCTATACGGTGGCGCCGGAAACATCTCATGCGGCGCAAGGTGGCAGTAGTAACCAGTAACTAAAGTTCTATTCTATCAGAAAAAAGGAACAGTGAGAAACATAGAAGGTTGTTTTGTTTTTATTTTAAGATCGAAGTGAAAGAAGAAAATAAGGAAGATGCGGATGAAGTTTATATTATTTATTATTAATTTATATTATTTTTGTTCAAGTGTTAATAATAATTAACATATAAATAGTAAATGATAGATAATATATTGATAATGTAAACAACATCTACAATATTAATATATACATGTTAAATATGTTATTTATATACAATTGATATATCATCAATAATCCATCTATCTTTCTATAAGAGTGATAATAATAATAATATGAATGAATGATCCAGTAATTATAATTTGTATTATAGTTTGTAACAAAGGTATCAAACAAGTAATTGTGATATTTGTCCTCTCAAACAAGTATCTTTCTAGGGGATTCGATCAGAGAGTGATGTAGACTGTTGGATGAAGATCACAAGGTGTATTTTGATTAGGGATTCGTGGCAGTTTGATCATGGAGACGAGGGAAAATATGGATCACACTTTCTATTTTCGATTTTATGTTTTATAATTTATTAGTTTAGATAGGAAAAATCTTACCATCTCACATTCTGACTAGTTCACTTGTGGATCTTATTACTTGTCCATGCTCTAGTCATTGGCTATCCATTTATTCTTCATCCATTGCTTGAGAAAGACATTCATTGTATACGAATGGTTTAGTGTTTAGTGATTATAACAATCACTAACAACAGCTTTATTATCAACAATTAGGGTCACCTATATAGATTGAATAATAACATATATTATATCATAAAGATAAATCATTGATCTCTAATATTTTATAATCGTTTTGTTATGCTTGCAATTTTTCTTGATCTCACTCTACATCTAGAAATTGAACTAATAACTATTTGATCTACTTGTCTTATCCGGTCTTCTAAAAGTCTCATCCACACATGTCTTAGTGTAAGAATTGATTCTATGATTTTTTACCTTACAATATTAAGTTCCATATAACATTATTAATCGCATATTCATGCAATAATATTTCTCCTTAAGTTTGGAAGAGATATGTGTATCACATATGACACTTGAAGCATCCACCATTTCATTCACTCATGCTTGAATCGTATGGTTTACATATGCCAAATTTTCATGTCATGTTATATGATTAACCAAAAATACTTAAACATAATGACATGTCTTCAATCTTTATCTCTAGAGTATGATTTCTCTTATTAAACTTATAATCCATATACTTCATATTACTTTGACTCAAACGAAAGTCACATGCTTTTATATATTGTCTTCACATTTCTAGCTTTTTATTTAATATCCCTATCGATTCTCTAACTAAGATAATATCATCTAAAAATAACATGCACTATAATATCAATTCTTGAATATTCTCAATAAGTACATCTAAAAACATCTTAAATAGGTCAGAGCTCAATATTAACATTTGGTGTAATTTTACATTGTTCATGACCCATTATACATATATTTGATTCTTCAATGTTAACAATCTAATCTTCTTTCTTAGGCTTTCCACTATACATCTTTAAACACTACCACATTGACAATTTACAAGTTTGATACTTGAACCGATAGACATGCAAACTACCTTTCGAATCTAAATGAAAATACTACTTATTGTTTCACATATATATTACTGATAATAAAAAGTTGAAAATAAGCTTTCAAATATTTCTTTATTGGTCATCAATTTCAAATCTCATAAATAAGTCTTACTTTTATGGGGATAATAATACTACCCATACTAGTATAAGATCTATTTGTGAATTAGATTTTAATGATTTAATAAAACTATTTCAAAATTATCACAAGTACATGCCATAATTCTAAATTTATATATTTTTTTTCTATTCATCCCTTAACAAAACTCAACTCATACTTAAAAATTTGAAGCCTTTTACTTTGAGAAGAAGAAAAAACATTGTGGCAGAGAATTTACAAACAACTAGGAGGCGCTGACTCATCTTTAAAATAATCTAAACAACTGAAATGCAAGTTTATTTCTTCTTCTACAGATCCTCCAATACTTCCCACTCTGTGTCTGAAAGGAGCATAAACCCAATTATCAGTTCTACTCACAACTCAAAACGCTTTCAATTTTTCTGCAAAACCCATCTCAAGGAAATGTGAAGCATCTCCAAGATTGTTCTGTTTCCAAGTCAGTTTCTCTTATTTATTTTCCTCTTTTCTTTTATTTTATTTTAACTATCTCCATTGGTCATGTTTTTTTTTTAATATTTCCCGTAATTTATAACTTTGTTAATAAAAATCAAATCGAATTTTAGAGGTAGTTAGAGCACCTGCACAAAATGAAGGTTGAGTGTGTAAATTAGTCTCCTTTTTGCCTCATTGTAAATGGGTCGATGAGATGGAATGTTATAGGAATAGGTCCTCAATGACTTATTGCACATGACATTGGAAACCCCTATGTTGTAGGAGAAAAGATGTATACATATACTGTATAAGAGTTTTTTACATCGTTACTGTATGATCTTTTATGTCCAGATAGAATTATGTATAAACCGTTCGTTGCAGTGATATTACACTCTTCTTTTATTCCATTGGTTATTGAAATAGTTATTGATTTTGTGTAATGGTCCACCTATTCCTCCCAATTTTGGAGCATCATGCATGTAGGAGCATTTAATTGTTTGGACTTTGGAGTGCCTTGAATACATACGAACCAGGATCTTAACTCCTTGAATATTGGTATCTTGATGAGTTGCAATACACTCCCAGTGTAAAAGATTTTCAGTCATCCAATCATGTATTGCAATGTCATTAAAAATATTTGACCCATGAATTACCTCAAAAGTTACACATTTATTATGTGTGATTGGTTGACAGTGTAAAAATCTTTAACATCGACAGTGTATCAAAATTAAGCACCATGACTATTTAAAGTTTTCACAAACGATTTTCAATTGGAGTGAGGTTGCTACCTCTTCTCTTTAGTGTGGATCAATAAAATGCTTTTAATCGGTTCAGCTTGACATGGTTGTTGAAAGTTCACCATTCCTGGTAAATTTGTTTCCTTCATTCTTTGTGTGGGAGTGTTTGATTTTCGATGTTCCAACAAGGGATGCAAGAATGATAAAAAACCCTTTTCAAGCATAGACTCATTTGGGATAGAGTTGCTTATTTATCATTGATATGGTGTTCAACTGATGGCCTCTTTAGAGGTCTCTTGTTGTTAAGTATGCAGAGAGATTGACATATTTTGGTGCAAATATTCTTCTTTATATTTTATCAGAAAATAAAACTGTTTCTTTTAGTCGTTTCCTTAATTTTAAAAGTGCATTTTCAGGAAGTACATATGGTGTCCCTGAGCCTCCCTTTGGTAGAGGAGAGTTAGAGGGGAGAGAAAAGGGTGAGAGAGAGATTAAAGAGAAAATGCAAATTTCTCTTGTTTGGTTTAGAAGAGAGAAAGAGAGGAGAGACTAAAAAGTACGTGGGTCCCACACAAAAAACTTTCTCTCCTCCTTTGGTGAGAAAGTGGGAGGAGATGAAATTTTTGCATGCAATAACATAAATGCCCTTTAATTTTTCTCTACTTTTTAGTTTTAAATATTATTAGGGACATTTTTGTCATTTGAATCATAACATCATCTCTCTTTTCATTTTCTATTCAACCAAACAAAAGAGAAATATCATTTTCTATTCAACCAAACAAAAGAGAAAGAGAACAAAATATCACTTTCTATTCATTTTCTCTCATTCTTCTCCTGTACCAACATCACTAAAATCTACTTTATTTCTCCTCTTTCTCTTTCTCACCTCTTTCTCTCTTCTTATTTTCTCTTGTGTAACCAAATAAAGCATAAGTGTGTCACTTCATGTGTCACCGCTTGTTATTATGATTGGTTGAAAAAATATATTTAAATTAAAATTTTAATAATTAATTATTTTTCTGACCAATCATAAACAGTTACATATTAAATGGTACACTTTTATGAGACATCATATGTTCACCCTATTTTCATGTAAATTTTGTTTTCATGTTTTCTAACAACACCGCCCAAACCTTAATCTAGTTTATTTTCATGCTTTCGAAAGAGATATTTTTTTAGATGTTACTGAACAAAAAGTATTCAGTGCATTGGGCACTTGGGTATTTTCAGTTGCAGGAGCATTGCTGGCAATTCCAGTGGGGATAAAGCGCAAATCTCTGGCACCTCTTGTATTTTTTGGCACCACTGGTACCATGCTGGATATCATTATGGGAATTACTGCTTGTGAAAGAGAGCATGCAGAGCGCCAAATGAAGCTACTTGAAGCCCAAAATGCTCCAGCTGAGACTTCTTTGGGTGAAACAGAAATTTATTCATGCCTCTATCTTTCAAGGTTTACAATGTTGTCATATTTGTTTGGAAGATTGTAGCACACTAAATGTGTTTTTTAGGTAACTCATGGTAATATTCTTCTAATCTTTGTTGCCATTTCCCCTCCAGCAGCAGTATTAACAAAAAGCTGGTGAATGAAAAGGATTTACTTGTTTAGTGTATTATCTATGTATTGCCGGTGTAAAAATTAATATATAATTAATACATCATTCATTATTTATTTGTATTACTTTATATGAAAAGTCAATAATTATTAAACATGAATAACAATGTGATGCAGTAATAGTTTATAAAACTTATAAAACATACATTTATTTTTTCCTGTTCCTTGTTACTTTAAATATAGAGATTTGACAAATGTTTCATTCTTTTATTTCCTTTATAATGGCAATGCAAAAAACAGCTCTTTTCAAGACAACTAAAATACCACATGTATTCTTATTGAGTGACAAACCATATGATGAATAATAATTAATTAGAGCAGGGTACTCTGGTTTATTAAGAGGGTATGCTTCTCATATTTTTATCTAATCACATTTTTAACTTGCTCAAGGGGCACTGAAGATATTGTGAGTTTGGATTCTGATTTGTATTCTTTGCTAGTCTAACGTTTCAAACAATATATATGTAAAACAGGATTTTTTAATAAAATAAAATATAAAAATTGCTAATTCAATTACACTATTGTGAATTACAAATTTCTGAAAATACCTCATATTCTTTCCCATTCTTACTCTTCTTGCCTCACACCTCACAGTTATAATCCAAAAATAAATAAATTATCAATATAAGTATTGGTACCCTTCCATAGTTGACAAATAGTTAAACAAAACATTAATCGAATTTAGGTTTCCTCGATTTCAAATACTAGGTTTGGAGTCATGTTTGGCATCGATGATACAAAACTCCACACTTAATTTAAATAATAAATTTCAAATTAAAGATTTATTATATATATATCTACGATACTAAATGATAAAGAAGTCTATTTAAATGATAAAAACAAGGCTAAACCTGAAATCCAAAGACAGTGACTGACACAGCCAACAGTGACAATAATAAACTCCACACAACATATAAAACATGAACATAGATCATTGTATTGGAAAGTTCACCTAAATTAGAAAATACCATAAAGGTCTCAGACCAAATTACAGTACAGGAGTAGCCACCCAAAATATAAAAAAATATTGGGTTACAGGCCAACCAAACTAGAAATAAAGTATAAATTGAACTCTAAGGCCTCTCTATAAGAGAACCAAATATGTGAACACACTAAAATTCATGGAACGGGCCAACAAAAACAAGCGCCAATTCCAGTAAAAAGCTTCTGTAATAAACAGCTGGTAAGGCCGAAGCTACAACAGAACCTCCCATAGTTCAGTATTAAGCATGATCATAGAGGAAAAGAAATTTTAGACCATGTAACCTTCCCTTCCAACCAATGTCTATCAAGCTATACACTATTAATACAATGGAGCTGAACAGAAGTCCATTCCATATTTTAATGGAAACATTAACATGTTCATCGTATCAGAGTCATCGGTCACAAACTGCACGGATGACACTGCCAACTTATTCGAAATAGGAACTCATGTACAACCTCACACCAATATCAAGAGGTCCATCATCACCACCAACAGCATGAAGTACTACTGGAATTGTTGAAAGAATACGAACCGTTAGTGGGAAAAATGCCGGATCAATTTTAGTATGTGAATTGACCGCCCTAGAACCAAGCTCCCCATCGATAGTAGATTCATCCATTGCAACCTCTTGGTTATAGGGGCAAGTAAGCAATGCAACTTCATCTAACGTCCTCCACTTATTAGTGCCACCCTTCCTACATGCACGCCTGTTAGTAGAAGACATGCTAAGAACCAGAGTTGATGTATTCTCAAGCCACCCCACAGTCAAGCCTTCAACTTCGTCATAATAGATACGTCGCTCAATCTGAAAACAAAAAATACAACACAAAGACCAAGCATATGTTATGCAACAGAAAAACGTCAAATTGCATCTTAAATAAATTATGCAAACTGTAGAACCACCACATTTATGGACATTTTCTTATTGTAATGCATCCAATATCCAAAATCTGCAAATTTTATGTATATGGACTAGGCTATTACCTATAAATATTAGATTATATATTACTACACCAAAACATATTTTTGTCTCTTGATGGCTCAACAGCAACCCAACATTTATATCTTTAGATTTTCAAATAAAAGAGAAAATCGACAATTATCTAATTAGAATAAATGTTCCTACAATTAATTACAACTCTTACAGAATATGAATTCACACAACCTTCTTATAAACCATAGAGAAGTGCATAGCTTGAAGGTACTTTTAGGATGGAAGAAATTAGATAATCCATTACAAATACTAGATTGTGCTCAAATTTACATCCAACCTACAATTTACATCTAACATCTTCGAATGATAAATTACCAATAAATAGTAAACATTGGGCCACCTCAAGAAACTAGTAAACATCTCAGAATGCATATAAGCCATTTTCTAACATGTAACTTTTTTTATAGAAAATTTTATTTTTGTTAAAGAGACTCCAGAAAAAAGAAAGAAAAAGGCATCAACTCTTGTGCAACCTAGAATTGCATACAGTTAGAAGTTACTTATGGCAAGCTTTTGAATATAGATTGACATGAATTTCGGACCAAGTCCCAATATTCTTGCTTCTGATAATATGACCTGAAGAGAAAGATGAGAAGCCTTTAAGCAAACAAATTATTTAAGAAACAAACATGTGAACGAGAACAACTAAAAATTCCCAATCACTCAAATACACATCAACCACTTTCCACTTAATTACATTAGCTGATCATCCAGCCCACCTATTTTTTTTAAATGCAGCCTGTTTTCATTAACTTTAAACCAAAAGACACATTAATCATGTTATTTTTTCAACAAAAAAAGTTAAATTAAAAAATAAGTACAAAGTTGTATCATTTGATGATATTAGACAGAACACGTATAATAATGCATAAATCAGTCTTTAAGCAATGATCCTAACTCATTCTCAAGACAAAGCGCAGTAAAATAAAAGATGAACCTGTACTATAAAAATTATCAAATAATCTAAATATTCATGAAAGAACAAGGATGGAAGATGAAGACAATGATTTAGAAAAGACATACCTCCTTCTTCAGAAGAACCCACATGAAAAGTTTGTCACAGGCATCCTTAACATTTCTACTAGCGAGCTTTCTCTGATTGCAATAAGTCGCAATGTCAGCAAGTATTTCCGCATGTGGAATTCGATGCTTCAAAGCTGCAGCTGATAATGCTTCCCTACCTTCCATGGACTTCACAGCATTTTCATCAAATTTGATACCTGTGAAACATCTTTTATGCACTTCCAAATCTTTGTTAGCATGTAAAGCCTTTTGATGCTTGGAATATAATTCCTCAGCCTCTAAAACAGCAAGTAGTGTCCGATGAACAACAATATCAGGATAGCGGCGCAGAGGTGATGTGAAATGAGTGTAAAAAGGGACAGCCAAAGCATAATGACAACATTCATGTTCATTATCCTTCAAATCTCCACTGCAGAAGTAAGACGCCAACTGCATTGGCCTTGTAGCATAGGAAATAACAATGTCATAAAGCACAGGGTCACCCTTGAGTTTTTCCCTCATCTGCTCTAATGAACAATGGATCTGGCCAGAAGAAGATATGTCCAATTTTAAACCATGTTTCTGACAAAATGCTGCGAAGTCTCTCAGCTTCCTCATATTAGGTTCAGGTTGCCTCCGCAGTAATGCACCATCAGGATAAGCTCTAAAGATGATTGCAGCAACTGTCATATTGGCTAAAAGCATGAATTCCTCAACAAGAAAATTTGATTCTTTCCGTTCAGAAAGCATACTATCAGAAGGAATTCCACATTCATCCAACCGGAACCCAATTTTGGGGTTATCAAGCCACAGAGCCCCATTAATAAACCTCTTGCATTTCAGAACCTTTGAAATTTCATAAAGGCTCTTCACAGATGTAATAATATCAGTCAATTCAAAACAGCCATACACTTTAGGATAGTCATCAGCCAAAATGTTTGAACCAATAGCCATATCAATGATGTCCTGAGCATGTTCATATGAAAGCTTACAACAAGATTGTATAACTGTACGACCAATCCAACGGTCAACAACATCCCCAGCAAGGTTTATATCCAAGAGCATGGAAACTGCAAGTCGGTCCACTCCAGGATTAAGAGAACCTATATTCTCCGATAATAGTGGAGGCAACATAGGTAACTTCCTTTGTAACATATAGACACTTGTCGACCTTAACTGAGCTTCACTATCTAAGGCTGTCTCGGGTAAAACATAGTATGACACATCAGCAATGTGGATGCCTACTCTATAATTTCCATTAGGTAACTTTTCAACAGACAGTGCATCATCCAGATCTGTGGCAGTAGAAGGATCAATAGTAAATATGCATAAATTCCTTAGATCTATTCTACTCTGAATTTCCTTCAGTGGCACCTCCCAAGGAACACATGGAAGGCAGGACAAAGCTTCCGGTGCAAATTCAGACGAACAGATAGCATTCTGAAACAAAATTGCATCTAACTGGGGCTGAACCTCACTACCTCGTCCAAAAACATGCAAGATGTGAGCCTCAGGTAAAAAACTTTCTTCAACCCAATCATCAATTTGTGCAGCTACAAGATCCATTTCAACTGTCACGTCGCCACTTGTCACTCTTTTCTTAATGCACTTCGGTAATTCCTTTACAAGAACCATCATGTTTGGAAACTTTGGATCAGTTGGTATCAGCTGGATATACTCACTCTCAGAAACATTGTTATTATTCTTCTTTGCATCTTCTTTGCTTATGTCCCTGAAAGTAGTGCAATGCTTCATGTAAAGATGGCCGATGATACCCTCTCGACGTGGTGACCTCTCAATAATAGAAACAACCCTTCCAGTTGGTCTTTTAGAAGAAAAGGAATTAGCCAACATACACATTTTTTCTACAGCATTAATTACCACATCCTTTTCACTACAGGAATTGATCATCAAGGAATCAAAAGAATCACACTGCATTCCATCAATGGTATCACGGCTAGCTAGTCCATGGTTAGTTGAACCCATGGAAGCATTACCCTCATAATCGTACCTTTTTTCATGTAAATGATTGCTTCTAGAAGAGGTTGATTTGCGATCGACATCTTCCTGGTTTTGACTAGGGGAACTTCTGTATTGGGCAAACTCAAACCCGGCATCTACTTTACCTTTTCCTTTACAAATATTATCAGCCACTTTATCATCTTTTGTGAGGAGGTTAAAACCTTCTGGTGTTGCAGTGTTGTTCCTAGTCACATTGGGTCCTTTCATTTTTGTCCACATTGACAGAGGATCAATCTTAATTGCGACAATATCACCTTCCACCTACATAGAACAATCATCAGAAATACACCCTCCAGCTAGATACAAGGCTCATTTCTGGCATGATATCAACAAAGGACGGAGCAATGCTGCTCCATCTAAAAAAATAAGCCATATTAAAAACGAAAATTTTCATTGTGCATGAGAAAAATAAACAGTAAATTCGCTATAGACTTTGACAAACAGCTCAAAGAATCTCTTCTATCCCCTCCCCAAATCAATAAAAATGGAACAAAAAAAACAGAAATGAAGATAATCAGGCGCTGGGATAATAGTTACAACCATGCATTCATTAAGTAATACACAAAAAATTAAAAAATGAAAGGCAAAAATTGAAGAGTTTAAAATCTATGCACTGTCAGTGTAAAGTTTTTTACACTATCAGCACATCATCCACCGTTGATTTGTATTGCTTTTGTATGAGAGTCAATGGTAGTTAACATATGAATGGTGGATGATTGACTGACAATGTAAAAAACACTTACACTGTCAGTATATACATATTAAATCCTAAATTGAAAGACATAAAAGGCATAAATGAAAGTCATAAAAAATGAAAGACATCTATGCAACCTCCCAGATATAAGGGCACATCAAGGCCTCATAACTATTTTGATGGGATCAATTGAAAATAAAGGGCAACACCTTTGCATTAAAATCAACAGTACAAAATTTTTATAGCAAAGGCATACAGACTTACAGCTCTATTCTGGGCAGGGATTCCATTGATGAGAACATCTGTTGGCATTCCATCAATTCTACAGTAGGCCTACAAGTACAAATACAATAAAATTTTAATCATCATAGTAATACATTAGATGCAACACAAAATTAAGAACTGAAACCCAAGTCCAACCCCACCAAGACCACCCGAATAGTTACAAAAATAGCAAAGGGAACCCCAGCAACTAAAATGACTATGAGATATATGTAAGAAACCTCAAGTGCATTGTGAGCATTGACATGAAAGAGAGCTTTAAAAACATTACCCTCCTGCAAAAGAAAAGAAAAGAAAATAAGCAAATGTCAATACATAACAATGGTACAAACATAAGTTTTCATATACTACATTGCTAACCTCCAATGCCTTTTCAACAGCCTCTGTCGACCAGTGTGGACTAAAACAAGTTCTCTGGCCATGTTGCCCAATTTGACTGTAAGGAACTAATTCTTTCTTTCTATTAGTAGTAGTTCCAAAAGATCCTCTGCAAACTGTGGGTTCATAAACTTTTTTTGAACCAGTTCCACCGCTATGCATTTGTGCATCTTGTAAAACAAAAGATTCCACTTGCTCATTGATGTGCATTGGGGGCGTTGATACAAAATCAATATTTGATGCTCTGGATAATCTTGGCTCACTAAGGGGAGTAACATTGACCCCTTGCTGGTTTGGTGAAATGCTCAAGGCTGCAGCCATCGTCGTTTGAGTAGGTATTCCATTTTTTTCTGAAAACTCTAATGAAACCCCATGGATCTCGCTTACTTCAGATGCTATCATTTCAGGGAAATTGTGAGGGTCAGCAAAGAAGGAAAATATTACAAGTTTATACACTTAATATTTATTGCAAAAAATGAGAACAAATATTATTATTTTTAAACCATCTTAGAAAGGCATATGTTACCCCACCTCCAATTAATTAAAAAAGAATGAAGGTAGTGTTCAGGAGATGTGCTAGAAAAGAACATAGGACTTATTTTAAGCTTGGAGCAATTTATAACTGGAAGCGAACCGGACATGAGAGTTAAAATTTGGAACATTTTAGTTCAACTAAAAGTGTGTGTTAGAGTATTGCATTAGTTTAGTAAGTTTTCAATGTATTATATACTGCAGTAAATAATAAGTGCATTTGATGGACACATGTATCAGTGCCTTGGAAGAGCTAGAACTTAAACATAGAAGGCGTTATAAATAGATACAAGAGAACCATATATACTAAGAAATTTTCTATCTTTCAAAAAATACATCATTAATACATAAAGGATATATATCCATAGTATAAACCATTGGTGAAAACAAATAATTTGGGGGTGACCATGGCATAGGGAGGTGACCACCTCCCTTCGCCCCGAAAGCTGATCATGTTTGTACCGGATTCATAATCAATAATACAATTGAACATTCATTTTACTAAGCTACATATGGAAGATGGTGACGACAACAATCCGCTAAGACTCATGTATCTACAACTCCACATCTTTATTTTCTATCTACTCTCACTTTCTATCGATGATCAAATGATAATAAGGTGGGACAAAAGAGAAAGTGACTATATTCCATCGTGTTCTGTGTGAATGAACTGAACCACCATTTTGCATTAACTCGATAACAGCAGAATCATAAACAAAACAACAAGAAATATGAGACCCACAAGAACAATTGGTAAGGAAACAGCATTCAGAATTCAACCCAACATGAAACCGAAAGAGTGAAGCATATGCATATATGTTTAACGAAACAAAATTTCCACAATTTCTACTTTAGTAAAAGAACCCAAAACACCCAATAACTTATTCTAAAGTGGAAAAAAAACAAACAATTTAAAGGTACCTGAAGTAGAAGGTGCAGAGTTTTGTTTGGTTCGACGATTGGATCGACGCTTTTTCTTCTTATCCACATCATCAAACCTTTCAGCCATGGATCCTCCTTCAACCGAAGCTCTCATTCTTATTCTTATCCAAGAAAAAAGTTATCCAACAAACAAACAAAAATCCGATACGAGATTGAAAGAAGATGAACCGAAATTAAATAAGCAGAAGAAAAATCAAAATGAAGAGTAAGTTATAAGTCGAGAATCTTCCGTATTGTGGAAAAAAATATAATTCGGAAGAACCGATTTACAAAACAAAGAAAGGTATCAAATAAATAAAATAGAGAAAAGAGAATAGAGTTTTGGATTGGGTAAGAAATAGGGTTTAAGAATAAGAATGTGTTGGATGAGAAGAGGAGAGATTAAACGACAATAAAAAAAAAGGAGTAGGAGGTGAAAACGACGTTATGATTGGTCGGCGGGAACAATGGGCGCCGACACGATTTCTTTGTCTCTCACCTTGTTCTTCTTAGTTCTTAGTTTCTCATCGATTCTTTCTTATACCTTTCCACCTTCACAACCCAATCCAATTATATCCATTTTTATATTTTAAACATTATTTCTCTCTAGTCACTTCAAGGAAATTGTAGCATACACATGTTGTACACATGTTAATGTGGGGTAAATTTTATTTTATTTTTGAAAAGTTGAGTTTAAAATATATTCACCAGTTCTAGTTTAAAGTTTTTTACATTATTTTTTATATCATTTTATTTTTGTTTGAGAGTCGATAATAATTATGATTAATATGTGAATGATAGATAATTTACTGATAATTGATTGTTTAACATGTGTCTTATTTTATTTCTCTCTTGAATTATTCATTTTAAAATATATTATAAAAAAAAATAAAACATGTGTCAAACAATGAGTAAATTAAGGAGATAAGTTATCTTCTAGTATAAGGGGATATTTTATGCTCTTTTAGAAAATATATATTAATCATTTGAAGTTTAGCAAGACTAGTAAAATTCATACTTATTTTTTTGGAATATATTTTTTGAATAAATATCTTCATATATATAATTTATCTATGTAATTTTATTGAGTATTTGACATATGGCATTATTTATTTTTTATAATATATTTTGAAATGAAAATTTATTAAAAAGGAGAATAAGACAAATATCAAACACTTAATACATTTAAGAATAACTTATCTTAGGTAAAGAGATACTTTATTTATTTTTTCTATTCATTCTGCAACCACAGCACACTTGTTTCGGATATTATTACTTCATTAGTATGTGTTCCTTTTTTTACCTTTTCACCTTCTCAACCCATATCATTTTCACTTTCTCCTTTTCTCTACCTCGGTTTGTGCCTTAGATTTCTTAGACTTTGCAAAAAAAATCTTAACTTATGTATATATAAATGACCTCATTTTTTCTATAAATTGACATTTTGTATGCTTTTCTCACATGGGATGGTTGTATTCTCTTCGGTCAAGACAACTAACTCTTTTCCAAATGAGTGAGAGAAGTTACCACAGGTTATTATGTTAGTTTGTTTTGCTTGAGAGCCATTTCACTTCAAAAGTAACCATTGCTCTATTTCCCCCTTGTTAGCTTGATGTGGGATATATATCCTTTGAGGTAAATATACAAGTCTTAACATGGTTTTATATTAATACACACTTTCTAGAAGCTTTTACACTTGTGTAGAAACAAGTAATGGTGATTGTATTTTAATATCTAGAATTATCCTAAGCTTCTAGTATATTTTATTATTGACATTTAGTATTATAATTAAAGAAGTATCTAGAAATCTTGAGAAAAATGTATACTAATACTTATGGAACCATCTAGAAATTCACAAGTGCTGTAGAAAGCCTAGCACTCACCCTTCATTTGTGAAACATCACAAATAAGAAGAAGCAAATCATTCTAAGTTGTGTAGCTCCAAAGCTTCTCCATTTCTATTTTCACTACTATAATTTTTATTTCTGAAATACTATCAGTATGTTGTCTATTTTTGGTTCAATTGCAGTGAACTAGTTTTTAATGTTCTAACTTACCAAATTTTCTTTGATGAAATTTAATAACATGATTGTATCTTTGGTTTAAGTTTCCAATTTTGAAAATCTTGCTGTGGGAGTAGTTTTATTAGTACACAATAGAAGGTATAGAGAATTGAAGATTATGTAGTACACAATAGAAGGTGTAGGGACATTTTTGTCATTTGAATCATAATATCATCTCTATCCTCTCATAATATCTTCTCATTTTCTCATTTTCTCTTATACCAAACATCATAAAAATCTATTCTATTTCTTCTATTTCTCTTTCTCACCTCTTTCTTTCTGACCTCTTTCTCTTTTATCAACCAAATAAAGCATAAAGGTTCCATATAAATGAGTAGTGCTATATAAGTTGGAGTGTTGGACCACTATATGAGATATGATCCTGGTCCTTGTTGGGATCTTAGAAACGACAAGTCATGAATTAGTTTAACATGTAATGGAAGATTTGAAGTAGATACGTTACTTGACTTTGTGCATTTCACATAATAAGAATTTCATGGACACATCGGAGCATATTTCAATTTTCAAGTGCTTTAAGTGCAATCCGCTTGTGCTCTAGAACAAGTAGCAGGTTAAAGCTAGGAATAGATAGGTAGCTAGTCGGTGCACATGCTATAATCATTTGTCAAATTTGTCCGCACACATTACACACTCTAGACATAGAGCTTGGTGAATGGCTCATAGCATTCAATTTGAGGATGGCAAAAAAAACTCCAACACATGGATATTCATAGATAAAATCCGAATTACAAATAGGTACTTGTGAGTTTTAGAAATGAATTTTTCAAATTATCCATAATATACATAAGAACATGTACGAGTATAGTGTTATGTGTCTTCGTATATCAGCAACATAGGAATTAACTTTTTAAATTTGTATGGTTTAATTTAGTTGTGGAAGTTGCTCACTCGGTTAAAGTAATGTAGTTTTTACTGTCTTTTTTATCAAGTAACAAGTATGTGACATACAAAATGTTCAAAAAAAATAATCTTATAGAATAAAAAATTCAATTTTTAAAGTTCTTGACATATACTTGTGAGTTCCACTTCTACTTGTTACTACCTGCTCAAACTCACAGAAATTCGAAAGTGAGTACTCATATTGGGTAAGAGCATGTATGAGTAAAAATTTCTATCTGTAGAATGGATAATGGGTAATTATTATCTATGTTCACTTGTGCTCGTTGTAGTCCTTAGCGGATAATCCCTAGCTTGTGGTATGAACTCTCAACCTAAGTGTATTTGTTTTATCTACCTTTGGTCTTTTATACATCCATTAAAACTCTTGACAATTATGAATAAGATAATGCATGATGTAAGGAAAGAAAAAGAATTGTACAAGCTAAGTGAATTTTTTCTCTATTGGGGAAGCTTATTAAATTTGCGGTGCCGGTATTCAGCAAAGGTTTTTGTTGAGAATTTGGATGGATTTTGATAGTTGAGGAGCAGAGAAAGAGGCCCAATGACCGTATCATGTGGGGGCACAACAAATACTGCCCAAGACATGCGCATACGTTCCTTATTCACCAAGCTTCTGTGCAGAACACTCTTGTACTTCCCATTGCTTAGCACCTGCCATAAAGAGGGGGGAAAAATCCAATGAGCATCTTTTATTTGAGTTGGAATGTTACTATGATTAAATTTTGAAATCAATACATTATCTTTTTCTTAAATTTTTGTTTCTTCTTAGTTTAATATTTATATATACAGTCAACACATCATCTAACATTTGTATATAAATAATATGCTTATAGTATAAAAATATTGATACACAATATATATGTATTACTTTTTTTGTTTGCCTTGTTACATGTATGAAAGATATGATAGAAGTTTTATAGGTTTGTAAGGGTTAGAGTACCCCAATTACACTACCATACTAATAATAGATTGAAATATATATGTACTTTACCAAATTAATTACTCTTTTAATAAAGAACAAAATGTTCATGTTTGTCATGATCACTCATTCCAATCAAGTGATTACTCATACAGGAGTGAGATTCCTCTTTAATAATGGATGAAAAAATGTTGTACAAAACAATATAAAAAGTAAAATAAAATGATAATTATATCATTATAGTTACATGTACATTGTGTAAAAAAATATTTATCTTTCTCCATTAATGAAAAATATCCATAGTTTTGAGGTGGGTCATGATCATTAATTACTCAATGATACCCGCTTATGAAACCACTAACCCAAGTGATCTCCTCCCCCATCTCTCATATCACTAACCCAAGTAATTATATAAGGTTAAGACTAGTTGCTCAAGTAGACTTTGTGAAAGGGGTTGCCTCCATTAGCTTGATTCGAGCTTGCTGAAAAGTGACAAACTTAGGATCTAAAAATCTCTTCTTGAATATTCCTCAAACCATTTTGATCTACTTTAATAGGTCTAGAATTTGTTCGACACTCATATCACATGATTTTTGACCTAGCTAGGAAATGGCTAGGGATGACAATGAGGTGAGGGATAGGCAGAGAGTGTTTTCCCACTCAACATTCCTATGTCAGAGAGAAATTCTCTCCATCTCCATTAGATTATAAAGATAAATAAAATTTAAGTATAAAGCTTAAACACTCTTCAATAAGTTCAAATCAAATGAAGTTTATCAAGTTGAACACTAATAAAGAGACTTCAATAAGATGTTCAACACATCCATCAATATAATAACAAAGTTGTAGTTCTCAAACTGTATGAGTGAGAGAATTTGGTGATTCTTGGTGGACTAGGGTGCAATATATTGCATTTACTCCACTTCAAATACTAACTTTAGCGAAATATTTATCCTAACCTAATATAATTTATGTAATCAAGTACTTAAGTAGGACTTATGAAGAGCAGTGCCTATAACACGTCAACTCATTAGGAATTTCATTCTTGCAACATAACATTTTCCTAACACAAATGATGCAAAGTGACCTCTTCTGCTAGCTTACATACAGAAAATAAATATAACATGGTCATGCTCTCCTTAATTAGTTTGTGTAAATTTATGATGAAGAAAGTACAAGCAGAACATGATGATTACCTCAAGTTGATCACCAATATGTACGAAGAGTGCATTATGCAAGTAATTGACAGCGACCCAATTATTGTCTTTCCAAACTTGAAGGCCTGGAACATCGTTCGGGATGAGTAGAGTGAGGGCACTCATATCAGTATGAGGTTCAACTCCTAATGCTAGTTCTGGTTGTGGGCATGGTGGATACATATTTATCTTCATTTCAAGTTCTATTTCTTCATTTCCCAAGCTGGACTTTAAAACCTTACTCTCCAACCCTAACCCTTCTGATAGAAGCTCCAACACTTTGTTAGTTACCCTTAACATTTCCTTACTGTAGTCTTCTGTGATTTCCCTGACACTTGCAAAAGAGTATTAGCCAATGGTTTCGTGGCTCTAATTTGATCTACAATGTGTGCATTTTTTAATGTGATATCAAATATTATACTATAAACTCAGCAGTTAGTTTTAAGAAAATTCTTTGTATAGAAGTTAATTATGAATAAGTTACATTTATATAAAGTGTATGTGTTTACTAAGTAACCGAAAACCAGGAAGCATTGACATGATATAACACACTACACAAACACAAAGATATGGTGGTGAGTTAGAAGAATCTTCTGATCATTTGTTCTTCACGTGCTCGTTGTCTTACAGTGTATGGCAGAAACTTTACTCCTTGTTCGGCATCTATTCTATTCTGCCTAGTAGTACCGGAAGCAATTTTCTATCTCATTGGCACTTGTTCGGGGAGGCAAAAAATTTTCATCAACAATGGATGACCATTTGGTTTGTCACTATTTGGTCCTTGTGGTTAGTTAGAAACAAAATTATCTTTGAGGAGTCTTCTTTTAA